>NC_046312.1:58089841-58689841 GCF_009819535.1 Lacerta agilis | reverse complement strand
AGAAGCCACTTTTTAATCTGATGTAAATCCAATTAAGTCTTAACATTCTGAAATGAAAGACCCACTCTTTGAATTTATGTATAACTGATTTAAAGCAACTGCCAACTTCATGCTAAGCAAATAAACTATTAAAGGGAATGTGTGAAATTAGACGCAAATCAGAGACAGATTGATTTTGTTTTTATTTCAATAAATTAATAATACAAGGCTGAGGTAAAGCATGGAATTTGTTTCAAAACTAGAAAGTTAAGATTTAATTAATCAACTTTTTTTTTAAAAAAAACCTCATTCATGTAGAAAATGGAGTTTAATTCCCTAGGGACCTTACATACCCTCCAACATTTCTACAATGAAAATAGGGACATACCATTCCATAATGATAATTTTACCATTTATAGCTTACACATCTTACGGGGTTGCCCCAGCCACTCTCGGCAGTTTCCAACATATATAAAACATAACAAAACATTATACATTAAAAAACCTTCCGTATACAGGATTTCCTTCAGACAGCTTGGGGGTCAGATAACTCCATACCTTCTAACATTTCTCCAATGAAAATAGGAGGAAAAGTGGGACATTCTGGGATCAAATCAGAAACCAGGACGGCGTCTTCTCTAAATCAGGGACGTCCCTGGAAAGCAGGGACACTTGGAGGGTCTTACCCTACTCTTTCTGTCCTTGCACTTGGAATAAAAAGTGGTGAGGATTTGTTTAGCATATTTCAGACACACAATCATGGAGTTATAAGGCCATAAAGTATATAACAGAATCCTATCCAAGCTTCTGTTTCCAGTCCTGATGCCTGAGCACAATTTCTCTGGACCTGATACAAAACTTGTACTGTGGCCTCCCTTCTCCCTATGCCCCATAAAAAAAGACACCGCCTGCTTTGGAAAAATGGAAGAGTGATTGGTGCCTTTCAGCTTCTTGGTTTCAGCTCCTTCCCCCCCCCCCCCCCCCCCGGCTGCCTGATTTATAGTAGACATAGCAGTATGATATGCACGCATATTCTTTAGGCCAGTGTTTTTCAACCTTTTTTGGGCAAAGGCACACTTGTTTCATGAAAAAAATCACGAGGCACACCACCATTAGAAAATGTTAAAAAATTTAACTCTGTGCCTATATTGACTATATATAAAGTAATTCTCTTGAATTTTTCGTTTTTTCCCATGGCACACCAGGCAACATCTCGCGGCACACTAGTGTGCCACGGAACAGTGGTTGAAAAACACTGCTTTAGGCATGCAACAAATGCCATTTTAAAACTGCTCCATACCCTGGGATACAGTGTCAGATCTTGCAGGCACTCATGAGACCAGAGGCCTGACTCATTTATTGACATAAATGACATATCTAACACACATCTACTCCAGTCGCACATTGACCATCAATTTTCTCATCATCAACTTCATGGTACATTTGTTGCAGTTTAGAAAAGAAGGAAAGGAAAGGGAAAACTCAGAGATCTGCTGCTGTTTGCTGAGGGGTGTACTCCTAGCATTAAAAAAGAAATAGAAAGTAATCATGCCTCTAATCCTAGGGCCCCATCCACTATAAGCCTCTCTCAATCCAACACATTTTGCTGTTGCAAACCCTGAAGACATGAGAACCTATTGGCCTGATTTCTCAGACTCTGATTTATAGTCTAAACTGAACCACAGCTAGATCAAAAGACCATATAATATAACTCTTACTGAACACCTCCCGGGTATGTCTTTGAAAGGACGAAAAGTGTAGAAGTGAATATAATATTATTTTTAAGTTTGTGGTGAACACTATGAACACTTTTTCAAATCCAGTGTCCATCAATCCACCTAGTGCAAATGACAATGTAAAGGACCTGTAGCCCAAACTGGGACAAAACAGACGGTGCCCTGCGGTATTGCTTTTTGGCAGCTGCCCAAAGCAGGCCTCTTGGGGTTGAAGGCTGCTTAAGTAGTCTGGCTGGTTGATGGCTTCGCCTGGTCTGTATAGCTGTAGATACAAGCCTATTAGGACCAAACCAGCCGTGATACAGCTGAGCCTCCTTTCCCTTTCCTCTGAACTAGAAGCATCTGGTCCCCAATTTGGCACAAAGGCTAACCTTTCCTCTCCTCAACTTGTTCACCTCCTGAAGATATAGGATGGATGATCAGAAGCCAACTGGTGAGGACAAGCCAGCAACAGATGGAATTGTGTCCTTGGAGGAGCTGGGCACTGTGGATGCTGATTCCCTGGAGCCACCAGAAGAAGGCCCTGTGAAAGAGGCATTGGCTACATCTTCATGAAAGCCATTATACAATCATCCTAAAACAATTTTTAGAATTAGACATTAAGCAACATACCTATATAACTTAAGATGCATGCAGATATACAGTTTAAAGTGAAACACCCATTTTCTAGAAGAGAAGTCTGAAAAAAGCAGACAGATCAAGAAAGCCAAGCAGCTTTTCAGAGTCTGATTGCCTACTAAACAAATTAGAGGCGTGAGTGCGCGTTTTATGACTGGTCATGTATTTTCAACATAGACTAGGAGGCTGTCCTTTGATGTAGCCATGACATTGTTTTCAGGGAACATAACTTGCACTAGTTGCCCTAGTGTTCCTAAAGTTTTATTTGGGCAAACTGAGATCAGCCGACTATGCATCTTGGCTACAGATGCCCCAGCTGCTTCTTAGTAGTAGCTCAGGTGTTGTTTACACATGAAGCTGCAGAAACACTCAAGACTGAAAGGTATCTTTGATTGGCACACAACCCCATCCTCAAATAAGTGTTTGTGCAAACCTGTCTGTTTTGAGAAGTTGATGTTTCTTTCCCCCATGCCTCTACTTCCATTTAAAAAATGCATTCAGAATAGGATTTTAGGAATGCTTGGTGCAAGTTACTTAAATTGGTCTCATGGAACCAGCAACAGTTTTGCGAAGAGGAAAAGAAGTACTTGCTTGACTCATCGTAACTCAGAGGGTAGCCATTAAGCCACATTCTTGTTTCCAAATATGTACATATGCATGAATGCCTTTTAAGCAATTCTGCAACCCACCACTCCCTAGGAAAGACAACCCCTGGGGTCCCTTCCAACTCTACTATTCTGTGATTCTTTGGAAATGTTTCAAAAGGGGATTCATAAGAGAGGTGAAGCCCTAAAGGGCAGCTAGGGAGGAAAATTATCTTTCCCTGTTTCCCTTTTATCTCCTCCGCTGCTGCTGTTTGTTTCAGTTCTTCATCATGCCCCAGTGATGCCTGTGAATGCTAATCAGGACCTTTTCCAAGCCTCAGGCAGCCATTTCCAGGTAATTGGTCCAGATACCCGAAACCTGACCCATTATACACCAAAGAGGTTTGGTAATCCATGGCTATTTTAAGAACGCCCGTGGCCAACCCAGCCCACAAGACGCCTAATCTGTATGCTTAAGAAAGAGTAAATTACAATAATCACAACCGTATCATGTTTTTATGATAGAGTATCATAGTGATTTTATAACTACAAAGCAGATAATAGAGACGGAGCTTTTAAAATCCTTACCATAAAATGCTTTCCATTAGAACAGCTGCATGTCTCTAGTCTGGGCACCAACATTTAATAAGTAAAAGCGTGTTTACTTACTGGATGCTCAGTCCTTCCTGGAAGTCTGAGGGTTGTTTAAACTAGGTAAGTTCTTTACCAGGCCCCACTTGTATTGCTCTTGGATATACAAGTGCAATGTGTGAGACAGGTGATGTACGCGGGTAAACAGTAACTTTTATGGTTGTGGTTACCCAGTACACATTGTAAGATTGGGGGTTTGGACAGGAGATGTGGTGGTGGGGACTACCTTCAGAGTCTGTATAATGCCCCTTGGTCTTGGCCGATATGGGTGGTGGTGGTAAAAGTTGCCAGGCACAACTTTTGTTAGGCAGTCTGCAGGAAAAAGTCAGTGGGTGATTTCTGATCCTGAATGGCTAAGAAACTCTGGGAATGCATAGATTGGGGGGGGTGTGCCTTCCCCACCCACTCTAATCCAGTGGCATAGCGTGGGTTGTCAGCACCCGGGGTGAGTGTATGCTGAGGATGGCCATGCCAGCCCAAGCCCTCACCGTGGCGGTCTAAACCAGTGACGAGTGAGGCAAACCAAGGGGAGGGAGAAAGAGGCTCAAAGCTGCCCTGTGAGGAAGGCAGACCTGATCGCAGTGGCATCCTGTTGCAAAGGAGGAGGCAGCTACCAGAGCCTCTCACCTCTCCACAGTGGGTGACGGCTGCAGCGTCCTCCCCTTCCCTCCCTTTCAGCCAGCTCAGGGGTAGGGCACATGTGGATGTTCCTTCGCAGGCTACAAGGAGGAGGAGGTGCCAGTGCTGCCCTAGCCCTGAAGGTGTGGCTGAGGTGTGGCTTGGCTCCTCATGACTCCAGCCTTGATAATGGAGCTTGCCGTGGGGGCACCTGGTTGCACACCCTTGCACCCCTTCAAAAATCTGCACCCAGGGCCAAGCCCCCCCCTGGCCCTCCCCACGCTACACTCCTGCTCTCATCTAAACCTGGTGTAATCTAGGTTTGTGTGCATGTGAAAGAGAACAAAGGGGACCCTACAACAACTGCCACCAACCCTTGCTATATGCTATACTTCTTGGTCTGATGGGAGCTGGGAGTGCAATAACATCTAGAAGGTCACAAGTTAGCCACCCCTTGCGGGGATTCTTTGCTGGAGCCTCCCGCGTGCAGGACGAGGTCAACTGCACACGGGATTCCAGTTGCTGGGGATCCGCAGCCAGCGCCTCACGGGCGTCCTTGCACGGGCGCCGGCCAAGCCTGCGAACGGGACGGAGCTTGACTCACACCGCACCGTTGTCCGCCAGGCTGAATCTGAAGGGTGCGTGAGTAGTCCGGATGAAAAAGTGCCTCGTAGATGTACCTGCAAGCACTTGCGACCTCCTAAGTTGTTCCCTTAAGTAATGTACCCAAATAAAAGGTGGCCAAAACTACGGCCAAGCAAGAGCACTATTAAGCTACAAAAAATTAAATTAAGACGAAATAAAGACAGACAACCAATGTTTCTTTTGATGGCTTTGGCTAACACGCATGGGCTTCTACTTTTCTCTATGCCTCGACTGTTCTAAGACTATCTAAGCTAGCTGACTCTGAACCGCCAATTCTTCCGCAAGACTAACCTATGCTAAAGCTAAAGCTAGCTAAACCTTTACCGCCAATTCTTCCGCAAGCTAATCTCTCTACCTCCTGCACGCGCTTCCAACCCAACCAACCCAACCAACCCGTTCCCCCAAACCCCGACTATTTCTGAATCATCCAAGACCTAACTCTGACTATCTGCCCAAAACGGGGAGCCGCAGCCTTTTATTGACAACGAACAGGCAACGTCATGATCAATACTTTTACCAATCAAAACGCTGTTGCTGCCCTTGAAAAGGGCGGGAAGCAGATTAACTGATCATTAACAAGTTTAAACCTTTGAAGCCAAAAAGTCTCAGCGGAGGGATCTCAGTGGCAAGACGCCTACTGAGCCCTGCTTTCACTTTCACTTTTACTCGGAAGTATACGTTAAATAGTGCACATAATTGACATTAACCTGATGCAAATAATTGCGGGTGCAAAGGCACCCACGGAGTGTATTCCCACAACCCCTGGTTTAAGATGTAGCTCTGCCTCAATCTATGTTCTATTTACATACTGTATATGAAAATGTAATAAATATAATAAATACTCTGAACTCCTTCCAACCCAAACCTAGGTAAATGCTACACCCCTGCAATGTTTCAGCACTTCAAGCTCATAAAGGCACTTTCCATCTAGGAAAGGATGACACATACATATGTAATCCCTTAGGTGGCAGGTAAATTGGCACGCAGTCTGCAAATATCTAGAGCAAACCAGTTCGTTAATTAAACAGCAACAACAATCTGCCGCATCCCCCAGCTTGCTACTGCTGTCAGAGGCCAGAATGCCCTGCTCTGGCTGAAGGAAAGCCAGAAAGTAAAGAGAGAGAAAAGCAGCCAGAATTTCTGAGCAACAGCAAATTAAGGAAGCAGGGAGTTGGAAGACAGAAACAAGGGCAGCACCTTGGTATGATAAGAAAAGGTAGAAGTGAGACCTTTTGATCAGGTGGTGTTCAATCAGAACTGGGTTAATTCCTACCACCTGGTCTGTCTGCTCTAAAAAGACAGCTACCCAACACACACAGAGATTTGCTTTGCTGGTCTCATCCAGATGCACACTCCTTTCAGCCACTAGTAATCAACAGCGCCCTTTCCCGCCCAGCCTAGTTGAATACTGTACTGTTAGTACTTAAGGACAAGCTGCATCCTGCCACATCCAAAACAGAATGAAGCCCCGCCCCCTAGTTTTTAAGACCACCCCATGGAGCAATTAGCCCAATGTGTGTGGGGTGTGTGTGTGTGTGTGTGTGTGTGTCAGATCTGGGAAGCTTACAGAAATAAAGTGGCAGTTTTGCATTTAACACCAGCATTTAGCACTAGCTCAGGGGTATTGAGAGCTGCTTGATTAGAGGGGCGAGGAAGGGAAGGTGGGGGGGAAATTGGTAAATGCCTCCTTCAGCTTCCCCCCTATCTAGTTGGTATGATCCTTTCTCTTGAAAAGAGAACTTCGGGACCATTTTCTGCAGTTCAAGCGAAGCAAGAAAAGTGACGTGGTGCGTCTTTTCCTTGAGGTAATAGCATGGTTGTTTTCCCTCCGTGCGTAAGAATGAGGTGTGCGCTTAGGAAGAAAGCCCAGTCTTTGGAATGGCTCAGAATACGAGTTGTGGGATAGAAAGCTTCCTGTTCAAACCTAAAATCTGGGAGGAACTCATAAAACGGCCTTAGCCAAGCTGCTTGCCTCCCACTTTCAGTTTCCACTGTGGAAAATAAGAACAGTTACTGGGTCGTGTCTTAATAGGATTTTTGTAGAGTTGACAGGACCCGGGGGTGGGTCACAACAGGAACACTGTCATGCAAATATATGGTAAATGGTTAAGAAATGGATCCCCAAATGCATGTTTGGGTTAAAAGTGGGTCCTGGGGTCTGAAAAAGGACATACTACATACTTACTACTACCTGACATACTTACTACAAAGCCAGTATTAATTATTCCGGGTTGCTCAGGTCTTAAAAGGCCTTCAGGTGGAGCTACTCACTTGTATTGCCAAAGCACCAGGTGCTTTGAATACCTGATTGTTAACGGGATCCTCCTATCCCTCTTTGTTCTCCACATGGTGCTAGTCCCTTTTAAGTGCGGTTTAGTGCAGTGTTTTTCAACCACTGTTCCGTGGCACACTAGTGTGCCGCGAGATGTTGCCTGGTGTGCCGTGGGAAAAATTGAAAAATTACTTTATATATAGTCAATATAGGCACAGAGTCAAATTTTTTAACATTTTCTAATGGTGGTGTGCCTCGTGATTTTTTTCATGAAACAAGTGTGCCTTTGCCCAAAAAAGGTTGAAAAACACTGGTTTAGTGTATGTGCTTGTTAAAGGAATTTAAAGTCTCAAATATATAAATTAAATGTTCATAAATTTACAAGGCAAGCACATTCCTAAGTCTATAAGCCACATGTCTGAAACAGTGCAGGATAGCCATTTTTTTACTTTCACAGCGATCTTAAGTATTCCTCTGCAGTAAGGGAGGCAAATGGAGAAAGCCTCCCCATTGTCTCTTTGCTCACAAGTCCTGTCTTAAGGGTGTATCTGTATGAATAGAGTGAGCCTGTGACCTGGATTCAGGAACTAAAGTATTAACCATCACAAAATGGTAGCCAGACTGCCCAGGTAATGCAATCAGAGACCATTATCAAGCAACCAGTGAACATTATGAGATACCCTGGCCTTAGGATTCTGCTGTATACCGCCACTTCTGTGATGTATGCATGATGTATTGGGGGGGGGGGGTGGCCTTCAGCTTACTGGGTGGCAATTTCAAAAAGTCTATATAAGGGCTTGCACACCATTGTTCGGGGTTCCCCCTCCCTCCTACATGTGGTGAGTGAGGACCCTGTTACAACAGTTTAATAAAGATCAGGCTTACTAGCTGCTTTGCTTCTCAATATCCTCTGTTATTTTCTCCTACCGATAGGGAACCCAGTTTAGGACTCTATACAGACTCTTAGATACCCCATAAGGGAAAAAAGAGCAGATTTTGTTTACAATAGTGCTAATCGGCTTGCCTGTGGTGTTAGCCGTGCACCTGTCTGACCTATCCATCGCTGATGCTGTGGAGCACTGCGTCTTGTGGGAATGTGCCGTATTAAATTATAAAACTAGCAGGAAAAGCTTAATCCCAGTAAAATAGGTTGTCACATTTTTATAGGGCCCTCCCTTCCTTCGTTTTGTTGTTATGACTGGGATCCAAACCGATTAATAAATAGGAGTTTTGCCATTTTATTTCAATGGTATGATTGCACCCTTTAAATATCTTTTGAGAAGCAAACTGATATTTTTTTAAAAAAAATGATATTTTCCCACCAAGCATCCTCTATTGAGTGTTAGTAATAGTTTATTCTTTATTTAATAATACACAATTTGCAGCTGTTTGCATTCATGTATTAATAGCCCTTTCCACTGAAGAGGATTAAGAGAAATAATTATTTTTTACACACCATAGGGTCCCTGTCAAGTATTAGGTGGATGTCATTAATGTCTCAACAATTGGGAGTCAGAACTGCAAGCATCCAAGTAGGTATATAAAGCTAATAGCTTGCAAAGTTTTCTTCATCTTTCAAAAACTGTTTGCTAGCCCACAAACTTTTGTCCATATAAAGCTGGGGTTAAAAGATAAAGTCAGTGGAATATCTAATCCCAGACCTACAATATGTGTTGGCACCTTTGTAGTGCTAACAGAGAAAAGTAGCATGTGCAGAAGACGCAGGCTTTAGTGATTCAGTTTGGAAGATTCTGTATGCCATGAATATATGCAATTTTCTACTCGCAATTAAAAATATTCATATTGAGTTTTTGCAGATAATAATTATCATAGGATGATAATAGGTTGAGGGGTAGGGGATATAGGACTGACCCAACGTTTCTTAAAGAATTTTCAACTGTTTCTTTTTGAACAGTTGAGAAATTTCCCTCCTCTGCTGAAGAACCTTCTGCAAACTGGTCAAGTAACTGTGAATGGAGTAGAGAATTTCAGCCACAACTGTAGATCTGGTTTTATTATTATTGGATTTTGTTTGACTGTTTTTGAAAAAGGCAATTGGCCTGGGCCCTAATTTTTGCAGTCCTCCTTTTCATAGCTCACCATCCATCAGTGTGTATTAACAATAGAGCTTAATTCAGCAGTAAGTGACTGTAAATGTCTCATCCAGATTTAACCTTCAGAAATATTCAGTGAAATGCCCCCCCCCCCCCCCCGTGTTTTTCTGCCTATGATAGCAGGGAAAACTTGGGGAGGTCATTTTCATTTGGGAAAGAACAAGTAACTGAAGTACAAAATAATACATGGTAAAACTAATTGGCTGTGATGTATAAGAAAGACTGGGCTCTGCATTCTGTTGCTTAGGGCAAAACACTACATCAATCTGGATTGGGGCATTGCACCATTTTCCTGCTGCCATTTACCCCCAAGGGTACAGCTTGTAGTAAATGTAGCCTTCAGAGGAAAATACTGGTGGTGGGATCTTTGGTATGGAGCCTCAGTCCAGATTGGAACCACATTCCAGAATAAGGTCTCTGTGGCTGATTTTCCTAAAAAATATTATGTATTAAATTTCTATTTATTAAGTTATTGTTTATTGAATTTCATCAGATGATCACGGGGCAGTTTACAATATAAAAACACAAAAAAATGTATATAACAAGCAAACACAAACACACACCCTGCCCCATGGTCAGCCAAGTATGCTTTAAAAGATGCATAACTAATGTAATGTGTAGTTTGGCTGAAGGAGAGATGGGGAATATGATGTTCACTTTACACTATTCAGGATGATAATAATAATAATAAGGCATAACAGGTGCAACAGTGATGCTGATCTTCTACTTCAGTGGAATAGTGTTCAAAATAGTCAGTGACAGTTTGTGGAAGAGCAGGTGAATGAAGCAGAAAATGAAGCAACAGGTTTTCCCAATTCTTACCAAAAATGGTGGAGATTGGGAAACCGAGCCTGCAATTGCATGCAGGTTTACCTAGAAGTTAGCTCTACTAAGCACAATGGGGCTTATGTCTGGCTAAATATGTATGCAACAGCACTGAATGATTTTGTAATGAACATCTATTTTTACCATAAAATTCTGTGCATCCATTGTGGGATTTTGGATATATTTTATATATATATGTGGGAGGACACGTCTTGATTCTTCCTCCTAGAGTGAGATGGCTTAATAAGGAAAATAATAGAAGGATTTGTATTTAAAAAACAAATAACATGGAAGAAGGTAGTTGAAAACACTTCTGATGCATTTATAAAAGTAAGTTGTACTAAAAAGAATAAATCCCAGCACATTAAAAAAAACACATTTCATACTTTAAAAAGCTACTTTTAAGATGGGAATTAAGCATTTTAATTGCACAGGGATTTATCAAAGCATTATCAGTACAAAAGAAATTCTGTTTCTCATGCATTAGTTGCATACTAATTAACACAGTTCGATCTTCTCTAGATGAGCATGTTCTGAATTATTACAAATGGGAGAAAAGCGGTCTGTATACACAATATTATTTTATAGCATTTATTAAGAAATTGGAGTTTTTAATTGCTCATTCAGCTGTCCCAGAAACAGACGAAAAAGGACTCTAGCAATAAACACTCTTCATGAGGTTGCATGTACTATTTCCCACAATATTATTGAATTTAGGTGTGTTACACGCTATCAGTTTCAATTAAGTCATGCTTTCCACTTCTAAAGATTCAACCTCAGAACTTTACCTGCGGGAAAGCCCAACGGGGCTTACTTATGTGAAGACATATAACTAAAGTAAGACCTCTTGAACTGAGGTGTTATTCAGAAAGGCATTGACACTGGAAAGGTGTACTGTATGTGTGTAATCTATCTGTCTATCTACAGTATCTATGCCAAATACACACACAGTTTACCATGTGTGTATTTTGTGTGGCTGCCAACAGATCTGTGAACTGCAGTGTGACGAGAGACCACTTCAAATAAGTTCATCCAAGCAAATACATGCCTATCCTGAGAGCCACAGCAATTCCTATATAGCAGAGTTTAATGACCGCTATGTGCTGTGTGCATATAAAGAAAAAACCTTCAAACATTCTGCTCCGTAATCCACAGCTATTTAAATACTCATAAAATACTTTTTTAATAAAATCCCTGCTCTGTTATTACCTAATCAGTAAGTATATTATAGTTTAATCATTTGTATGAGCTCTGACTAATATATGAGCAAGGTGCATGTAACTATGCCTTTCTCTTAGCCAAGTTCCATCAGAAAAATGCACCATTTTAAACTAGTGAATAAATTATGCAATAATTATAATCAAATAGAAAGCTGGGGGGGGGGCGGGTTTCTCCTGAAAGCTTAGCATCAAAAGATTCAACCCTCAAACCCCAACCCCCCCCCCCGTTTTTTGTTTTTTTTTGCTTTTTCAAATACAAATTTTCTGTCGTCTCCTGAGTCCATTCAGCACCACATTAAAGCTTCGAAAATGTGTGCACTACTAGGAACAAACCATTAACCTCAAGGAATCATAGGTCACAGCATGAATGGCAATCACCGGCATACTACGAGTTCCTAGCACTGAGAGTCAATGGTTTAATTAAACAAGATTTGCATGCTGCATGTAGATCACACACTGTGAAACACCTTGAGGCCAAGGCTGTCAGTATAATGTTTCATGGGACTGTGCTTTAGCCTTCTGGCTGTTAGCAATGGCCATGGGAAAACAAAAGGTGCTGGCTCAGAGCAGAGAGTCGATTCAAACAGGAACAGCAGCACACAACACGCAGACAATCCTCTCGAGGTTTGATTGTGTATTTTGAAAGGAACTTAACATACTGAAGTAGTCAGGAGAACATGCCCTGTAACAATTTTGAATTGTCACTGAACTGAGGCGCAGCTCATGCACAAAACCGCAGTGCTGAATTTCCTCCAAACAATACACCTCAGGATTGCACTTCAGTGACTGACTAGTGCTGAAAGGATGTCAGCACAGGATTGCAAGGATTTCTGCAATTGTACCTTCCCTGTTGGGAAACAATGAGAACAGGGCGATCACTGCAATTTCATCCAGTCAAAAAGGTCTATCTTCAGGTTAAAATATGGCAGTTCAGCACCATAGGTGCCATTATTTTCAAGATCAATGCGTCAACCATTGCCATCTAGATCCAGTGGTTGCTGGCTTTTATGCAGGTTAAGAAGCTGTCTAAAATAAGCCATTATTATAGAAACAGTTGGGCAGCATGGCCTTGATATTCTCACCTTCATTTAATAGATGACTTTTTCTTCTTTTGCCCCAATTCAGCAAAAGATTTATCTGTGTGGCTTATGCACACGGATTCCTCTCTGTGTGCTTCAGGATTAGGAGATGAGCAATTTTTTGAAATTTATCTTAGTCCATAGTTCTGCATGTGTAGCGGTAGGCTGTGTGCAACTGGTGCTCAACTTCTGAAGATTCCCCAGTGCTACCATCCATCTTGGTGTATCATAGTTGAGACACATACAGAGTAAAGTGTGGAGTGGGATGGCTGACATTTTTGACTTGATGGCCACATTGAGAGTCAGCTCCCTGAGGGTCAGATGTCAGCTTGGACATGAGTACACTCTGAGTACATAGACACTTAGTGGGAGGGGGATTTACACAGGCAGGCAGATGTGTAGACGTTGGCACATGTAGTCAAGAAGGCGCATGCATGCACCTTCAGCAGAGGAAGATACTGTATACCGGTCGGCAGGCACACACACACACACACACACATACACATTCAAGGACTTTTCCATCACCCTCACTTACAGACGGGGGAAGGGGCATTCTGCTATGGCGCTTCATGCACCAATGCCTGATGAAGAGATACAATCTCCAACCAGGGTTTTCATGACCTGGCTAGATGCTTTGTGTGCATTCTGTTAGCTTTATACTTCGGCTGTGCTTGAGAATAATAGCCAACAGTAGCAGATGGCTGCCAAGAGCACCAGCAACAAAGAAGACTAAGTAGAACTTTTGGGTTTTCTAACAAGTCCCAGTTGACAGAAAAGTGTGCACAAGTACCTGAGGGCACCTGGGGAAGCCAAATGAAGGTAACAGAATACTTAAACAGGGTTTGGTGTCTTTTTCTTTTTTAGAGGAGAGATCATTGGAGATGTGGCATCTGGTAACATTTGGTTTTATTTATAAATATGGGAAGAGAGCATAGGTGGAGGCAAACAACTTAAACACTCCTTCAAGCAGCAGGTCCACTGCCCTGTGTCAGGTCCCCAGAAAGAGGCTTCTGCATCCAAGTAGGTGACTTCAGCTCACAAGCCCTCTCTCTTTCCTTTTCCCTGCCTACTTCTGTTTTTGATTCCAAAAAATATGTCTATTTTTCCTACGTACAATTCATTGCTTAGGGTGTGTATGTTGAGGTTGGATGAGTCATCTTCTCTGGGATCAGATGGATTTCTCTGTTCCATGAATAGGGAAACTGTAGCCCTCCAATTCCCATCATCCTTCACTATTGGCTATGCTGGCTGGGGCCGGTCGGAGTTGGGGGTCTAACAACACTTGGAGGGCCACAGGTCTCACCATCCCTGCTCTTACTTGGAATATTCCGTAAAAGTTTCCCATTTTCTAGGATTTAGCTTCCTTAAGGAGCCATCACAAAGTTATAGGCATTCTTTTGCCTGGCAAAGGATGTAAACAGGCTGGTTTACACTCTGAGCTTTGTCAATTCTATCAGCAGGACTGGCTCCTGTTGATCCCAGGATCTCAGTTTGCTCTTGCTTGTCCCTCCCTTCTGTTGCTGGCCACGTCTTGTTGGTTTCTCCTGTTTGCTTGTAAGAAATGCCAACATCAGGCTTCCTCAACCTCGGCCCTCCAGATGTTTTTGGCCTACAACTCCCATGATCCGTAGCTAGCAGAACCAGTGGTCAGGGATGCTGGGAATTGTAGTCTTTTTTTTTTTTTTTACAAATCATATTTATTGTGGTTTCCAATAAAACAATATCATATGAAACATTCCAAATTACATTCCAAATTATTTCTCCAATTATAAAACAAAAAGAAAGGTTCCAAATTGTCCAGATTATTACTTTAAGTTTTGTTTACGGCTTCCCATGCTTCAAAATTCCAGAGGCTCTATTATCATAACTATTGCTTTGCTTTCTCTTCCAATATTTTCGCAGCCGCTGACATATCCAACAAGTAAGATAAGTCCAAACAAACAGTATCGCTGTGTGATTTTAAGTCTGTACTCCACATTCCTTCTTTCGCCCTTGCTGGTTGAAGTCCAAAAGTCACATTTGGACGGTCGCCATCTTGTTCTTTATTATATTTCATATATTTTTCCACTTTTAAAAGTCCCGATCTGCACCAGCTTTTAAATCTTCGGAGGGTTAGCCATCTCACTTATAAATCATCACGTAAAAGGAAAAGGAATGCGGCAATGTCCTCCTTGATCTCACTTTGCAGTCTGGGCATAATTCTAACCGTCATTTCTGGGCAGTCAACCAAATTCTTCCAATTAAAGTCCGTCAATGTCCAAGGGATTCATCTTTTGCCAAAAATTACAGATAAGAACGCTCTTCCCTCTTCCAAATGTTAACAAAACATTCCACTCAAAGGGGATAGCGTCACTTTCATAATTCACACATTTATTTATAGATTAATAGTTCGTATATTCTCCTCCATATTCAGTTTTTCAGTCCTTCAAGTCTCACTTGTTATATAAACGTTGGGACTTCTGGGGGGGTATTTGCCCAATATAAAATCATACAATCACATAGTCCGGGGCTCCTCCCCCCCTTCTGTCCCGTTTCACATACCGATACAGTCGTAAATTCTCATCCTCTTCTTTTCAAACAGTGGCTGGATTCTTTAGCAAAATACTTTCTCCTCTTTCGTTTGAAGCATGCCCAAGGCTACTCACTAATTTATATTTCTTAGCGTTGGGAATCCCGGATGGACAGGCCGGTCGCAGGAGTGCCGAACCAATCCGGGGGGGCTTTCTGCCCAGGCTCCCCTGCTCTTTTTCCCAAAAGGGTCAGAGCAGGTTTTGGAGCACCGCGGGCAAGCTGTCCTTCCCACATTCCTGGGAAGGTTGGGAGGCTGCATACTCCCAAAACAGCCTCAAAATTCCCCATGGAGGTCGGGAGCAGATGGAATTCCGACCATACCAGTCCGTGCCGGAAACAGAAGCCGGGAATTGTAGTCTTAAAACATCTGGAGGGCCGAGGTTGAGGAAGCCTGGCCAACATTGCCTAAGGAATTTTGGGTCTTGTGGCACTTGAGAAAGCCTCTCACATAGGAAGGCACACACCCCTCTCTTTCAGACTGCAAGTCCCTTCTAGCACAAGCTCTCTCTCTTTCTCTCTCCTAACAACTGTTTTTCAGAATATTGCTTTTTCGGCTGCAGCAGGTTTCACAAAATCTTATTAGACATGGATACCCTATATAGATAAAGGGAAATAAGTTAGCATAAACAGCCACGAGCATTATTTACAATTTAAACTCCGTTTTTCTTCTTCATGGTAGTCTGCTTGTAATTCAGGCTGTGTAAATAAAAGTGAGTTCATTTCTCCCATTTATTTAAAGCAAAACTCAACAAACCTGCTGCACCTGGGACTGAGTGTGGAGAGTACAGCTGAATGGGACACAGCTGTGGGCACCCACCTTGGGATTGCCCATTAAAAGGAAGCCTAGAGGCAGCAGACTAGAAAGATGGCTGCTGTTTCCCAGAACTCTTCTCATTGTGAGATGTTTGTGGGAGAGCTGAGAGTTTGTTTGGACCCTGGGTGAGATCCCGGAGAATAAGAGGAAGGATGTGTCAGAAGGAAATTGAATTGATACTGATTTTTATATATAAGTAACTTTGCATTAATGCAACTTCCCTTCCATATCCTCTCCCTGTGCACTCCATAAATTTGCTTTGAACCCCCAGAACATTTTTAGGGGGCGTGCAGAGAGATGAGAGGGAAAGGAAGTTCTATTGCGTACCCCCCAAGTGCTTGTAGACCTGTTCAGTTGGATGCCACCTTTTGTAAGCCAAGGTTACCCCCTGCTCCCATCCTTGACCCGCAAATTGTGATGGGTGCTGCAGTTGATAACATCTCAGAGTGTTTGCCAAGTTACTTGATCCCAGGAGGGAAATGTGGTGATGAGAGATTAGTAAGCACTATTATACACAAGGCTCTCTGGACTGGTTCAGTTTGCATCAGGTTTTTGTACAGACGTGTTCTTTCAGGCAGTGTTTGTTCCCCTCTTCAAATGTAGCCCAGTTTTATTCTAAACTACTTTGCTGACAGGAAAAATGACTGAAATTAAATGAAATGGCTTGTGAAGACTCTGCAACAAAGGAAACACTTGTTCGTCATGAGGCATATCTAGTGCATAAATCATAGAGAAATGTCATCCTGAAAGCCTGTATTCTTTCCGAAAGGCTTCATTACAATGAAGACAATATACAAAGCAGAAGCAAAGAAAAGCTGCTAAATAACAGGTAATAGTAATAAAATCTCAATAAAATCCCATTATCCAGATGCTGATTATCTGAGGGTGCAATCCATTGAAGAAACCCCAAGTGTTAAGGAAATTAAAGGACGTACGCATAACAGCTTAATTTGCATGGAAGTGGCTATGGAGATTGGCTTGGTTGGTTGTGGCATTTGGAATATTTTAGCTGGCAGGGCTGATGCTCACTAATAATGGGCTCGTAATACAGATTTTTGCTGTTCAGAATACTCATTTTTATTATGACTTAGTCACCCTTACCCTGACCTTCTCACTCTCTTCGTAATTAATAATGAGACATATTTTGAGCTAATGCCCACTTGCATTTGCAAGGCCAGCATTCAACAAACAAGTGAGGCTCATAGCTGCTGTTTGATTATGCTCTGAACATTTTTTAATTTTTTACTTTGGGCAAGTCCACATATGGGCAGGATCTCAAGTTAGCCTCACTCCTAAATAAGATCTGTGGTCCCTCTTTGCATCCATCTTGTCTCCAAGGCTGGATGGGGAAGGGCCTTTGCTCTGGGGGATCCCTACCCCCCAATTTCCTTCCTCTCTTGGAAACCATCTCATTTGCTTCATTTAACCTTTTGTGCGCCAAGGAGCAAGCTCTCACTGAGAATCCAAGGGTTGCTTGCAATCCTATATATCCACTTCTTTGGAAATGGTGGGGTGGGGGCACCTATCTTTCAGTAAGCAGCAGGAATGAGTTTGTGCAATTACAACAGGTTCCAATTAATGTAATAATGACACCGGGTAGCCGGAAGTTGATGCCAACACTGCTGAAGTGAGATGAAAAGAATTGAGAAGCCAGAGAATGCAGGAAGCATTGATGGGTAGGGACATGTAATTAGGGAAGGGAATGCAAAATGCAAGAGTGTATTTGGTAAGCATCTAACTCTGAATTAGGGTTTGATTTCTTCGGATTCTCCCAGGATCAGGGAAATTAAATTGACTGTAAAATCAACTGTTAGGTGGATGCTGCATGAGGGAAACGTGGCTGACACCTCAAACCGGCCTCAAATATGCAGTAAATACACAGTAGAACTTGGTGTGGATGTACAATTGGTCTCATTGAGACATAGCCCTTTCCTTCCTCAAAGCTGCAATGTCGTTTAGTCTTAGCATCCCTAGTGCATGTGTTGCTGCTGCTGCTGCTGTTTTAAATATTTTTTTAATCCCTCAGAAAGGTAACAACTAAAATTAAAACCAAGGAATAGCCTGGTGCATGTGTTTGCCTCTCCAATCATAATCCAAGGCCTGCCCCTGTAACTTCTACCATGAGCCCATGCTGTCACTGGGATTTATGCTGCACTTCCATGGGGAAGCGTAGAAGCTGAGAATGTGCACTGCTCTAGAGCACCAGCCAACCACCGTCACATACAATTGCACAGTGGCTTGGTAGCTCATGGAGGGTAATAATTGTCTGGACTGACTTAGGTCAAATAGAACAAGCAATTCCCACCACCCAAGAGCCAGAAGAGGAAGTAGGCTGCAAAAACTCCAGAACACATCAGTGGAGGAAAAAGCTCCTCCAACAAGAGCTCAAAACAGTCTGACTCATTAAAGCTACCCTGTGCAGTGTCAGGAGTTCTGCATTCTATGATGCACTGAACGGCAAGTTCATTGATGATAGTGGGCATTAAATTCTGCCTCCTCAGAAGTTGTTAGACTACCCTTCCCATCATCACTGACTGCTGGGTATGGCTAATGGGGGTGGTAGTCCCCATAAATGCTGTCCACAGCCTTTCACCAGACACTGCAAAGCTGTGAATGACCACAAAGGAGGCAGAATCTACCAACTTCTAATCCCTCTGAAGGACAATTGGCGGTTCTTTTTAGCCATAAAGATTAGCTGTCAGGAGCTTAAAGGAAGCCAATTCACTTCTTACTCCCCCCCCCCTTTCTGTTTTTTCTTTTCCAACTGATACTCATCATTCCATAGCTCCTGGAGACTGCTGAGCATGGGGATATTTTTCTATTGAACTTGGCTCCTTATACCTCCCTTGTGTATGTAGAAACTAACATCTTATTTGGTGGCGGAGTTGTTTTGCTTCCAACTTGATAGGTGCTCAACCATCTGAGTTTGCAGTTATTATGTAATTGTTGTTGTTCAGTCGTGTCCGACTCTTCGTGACCCCATGGACCAGAGCACGCCAGGCACTTATGTAATAAGTGAGACCAACAACAACAACAACATGCTACAAATAATCAGAGGGTGTTTTAAAAGTTCTAGTTAGGATTGCCCAACTTGGTTGTCAGGAGAACTCCAATCATGGGTGTTTTGCCCAATGTGGGGCTTGAACCCATAACCTTGAGATTAAGAGTCTTATGCTCTACTGACTGTGCCATCACACAGTATGTTAACTTTATGTCTACATTACAAGCTGGAACAGAGATGTGTTTATAGTGCCGCCTCCCAACATCATATCCTCTTTCTTTAACAACTCAAGGTTGCGTACAGTTGTCCGTACAGAAAGCCCAAAGCAAAATGGTGCACGTGTGTAAAAGCTCCTGCTCACATACAGGGTTTGCATGTGATGGTGTCCTGATACTGCAGTCAGTCAGGGATTTTTTTCAGGAGGAACTCACCCAAACTCAGTTCCAGCACCTCTCAGGTGAGTTCTGGCACCTCTCAGGTGGATGCCATTGCCATTGTAGCAGAAAAAAGGAGGCATTCATGGTGAGTTCTGGCACCTGTTTTTCTAGAAAAATAGCACTGGCTCCAGTCATTCTTAGCCTGGCCCACCTCACAGCACTTTTCTGAAAAATTAGGAGGACAACATCCACTTCCCTGAGCTCCTTTCAGGAAAAGCAAGATAGAAATGTAAACAATATAAAAAGAAAAATCTGGGAGCAGTAATTTAATCAGTGCCTTGTACAGCAGGGGAAAAATTTTGATTCAGATCACAGCCATCCTTCGCTTTCTGAATTGTGCAAGGGAGTTCTTCAAACAATACTACAAAAACACATATTAGTGAAAAGTGCACATTAAAATTAATAGTGAAAGTAACATACAAGAACTCTTTCTATTGGGGAAATTGCTAGCAACAGTGTCTTACATTACTCAAGCTGCATAAAAATGTGTTTATTAGAAGAAATTTGCATTAAAATGCTGAAGATTTTTTTGGTGACTATTTTAAAACACGCAAATTGCTGTGGAAGTGTGGAGAACTAAATTTACGATTGGAAAAATGAAAAACGGAGAACCTTCTATCCCTAACACGGACTCAGAGAAAGACTTTTGATCTGGTTGAAGTGTTTGCTAACAGAAGGAAAGGGGAGGCAATTTTTGCTTTGAGTCCTACTTCCTATGTACCACCCTCCAAATATGTCCAGATTATTGGACCCTCCAGAAGTGGGTGGCAGGTCGTGCGAGAAATTGTAGGGGAAGAGTGAATTGGCAAAGAAAGCCACCTCCTGGATCAAAATTCCATTCTTGCGTAAGGACACCAATTGGATTCCATCTAATAGCTATATTTTAACCAGAATCTGTAGGCCACAGTTCCCATAATTAAGCATTATTGAATAATAATAGCAGCCATTCTGAGTTTGTTTATAATAAACTGGATAATCTCCAGCAAGACAATAGCATGCAGACACAAATTGGAAAACAAGAGGGCATTGTCTGTGCTGTGCAACTGGAGGATTAGAATTCTCAAGCTTTTGATTTGGAGTTTATGGGAAAAGCTCGAATTTTAAACACCAGCAACAATGTTTCTGTGCGTTACTGGCATTCTCTCAATGCAGTCTGTGTACTGCTTCAAGATACTCGGATGGCTGTATATTTTGCTTTCCCTGCGAGCAGCCAATTTGCAAGAAAGGCTCTAATATAAAAATTGCTATTTACTCTGAAGCAAGTGGTACAGTACATTATCACTTGACACTGATGTTGTTAGGAGGATAGCAAATCAATAATCAGTTCTCATTCAGTGACTTCGTAAACCATCAGCTTCTATCATTGTGAAGCTTGTTTCCATTTCTGCACAACCCTTATTGCCAGGCTAGCAACTGATTATTTTACAACAGACAGGGCTGATAGATGATCGAATGTATTTTTAATTACCTTTCTTGAAAATAAAACCAAGTGGTGAAAGGATTGAAACTTTGGACACTGACAGATGCATTGCAAAATGTTATAACTAAAGAAAAGTCGCCAGAAGTGATAGTTTCTCAACTTTGTAGAACAAGACAAGGATTTAGAATTCAGTAGTTGTGAATCTTGGTTGCTGTTACCAAATGGCCTAGATGTGTGTATGTGCACTGAGATCCTTGGCATGCAAACTCTTCCTTTCATCTCAGTGGAGGGAGATGGCTTGAATGCAAGTGGAGAAAAACTCTAGACCAGGGGTAGTCAACCTTTTTATACTTACTGCCCACTAATGCATCTTTTTTAATGGTAAAATTTCCTCACCGCCCACTAGTGCTCAATGGAAGGAGGATTCAGCTTGTGCTGTAGAACCCCCTACTGCCCACCTAGAATCCTGAAATGCCCACTAGTGGGCAGTAGGGACCTGGTTGACAACCCCTGCTCTAGACCACACATAGGCAAACTCTGGCCTGACAGATGTTTGGGACTACAATTCCCATCATCCCTAGCTAACAGGACCAGTGGTCAGGGATGATGAGAATTGTAGTCCCAAACATCTGTCAGGCCAGAGTTTGCCTATGCCTGCTCTAGACCAGTGTTTCCCAAACCTGGGTCTCCAGCTGTTGTTGGACTACAACTCCCATCATCCCTGAACACTGGTCCTGCTAGCTAAGAATGATGGGAGTTGTAGTCCAAAAACAGCTGGAGACCCAAGTTTGGGAAACACTGCTCTAGACAAATGCAAACACACACTAGTGAGTGCTCATTATTGAGCCTATTTAGAAGGCATATTTTGCTGCCTTCATGCATTCTCACTATGCCACACAGCAGAGCTTTTCCATGTAGTGAGGGGCCCCTTGCAGTCTACCCTGAAGGAGGGGGAGGAACCAGCAGTAGTTTGTGTGACTTGTTTGCAAAGCATTTTGAGGATAAAATCACTTCCGTCTTGATCCTGCTGTTATAGCAGATTAATCTCATGGGGTGTCTTGAGCACTGTCTAGTCCTGTTGTGTTGGATGAGTTTCAGTTGGTAAGGCTCAAGGATCTGGACAAGGTGCTTGGATCGGTCAGGGTGACCACTGTTTCTCTGGACCCTTGCCCCTCTTGGCTGATAAAATCTCTCAAGGAGGGGATAGCTGGCTAGGCCAGGGAGGTGATTAATGCCTCCTTGTGAGATGGGGTGGTCCTTGCCTGCTTGAAGGAGGCAGTGGTAAAGTCATTCCTTAAGAAACCATCCCTGGATTTGGAAAATCTAAGTGATTAATGGGTGGTTGCCAACCTCCCTTTTTTGGGTAAGGTTTTTGAATGGGCGGTTGCATACTGGATCTAGGTGCTTTTGGAGGAAGCTGATTCTAGATCTATTTCAGACGGGTTTAGGCCACCCTGTTTGATTACCTCTGTTGGGAGACAGACAGGGAAAATGTGTGGCTGTTAATTTTCCTTGACCTCTCAGTGGCTTTTGATACCATTGACAAGGTATCCTTCTGGAGCGGCTGTCTGTGTTAGAGGTGGGCAGCATCACTTTGTAGTGGTTCTGGCCCTACTTGGATGGTCATTTTCAGAGGATGGTGCTTGTGGAGTGCTGTTCGGCCCCGTGGAGCTTTCAGTCTGGTTCCTCGGGGTTCAGTTTTATCTCCCATTCTGTTTAACATCTGCATGAAACCGCTGAGTGGGGTTATCCGGAGGTTTGGAATAAGTTGTCAGCAATATGCTGATGACACACAGCTCTACTTCTTCTTTACATCTGCAGGTGAGGCAGTGGATGTGCTGGACTGCTGCCTTGCCTTGGTAATGGACTGGAGGAGAGCCAACAAAATGAAGCTCAATCCAAATAAGACTGAGGCACTGCTACTAGGTGGTTCCCTAGACCAGATGGATGAGGGGTTGTCTGCTCTTGATGAGGTTACACTCCTTTTGAAGGAGCAGGTATGCAGCTGGATCCATTGCTGTTGCTTCAGGCTAAGATGGTCTGGGTGGTACAGAGTGCCTTCCTTCAGCTTTGAACCCTGATTCTTCTGAGGCTCTTCATCATGTGCCCACTTCATGAGAGATCTGGAGGGTGGCATTTTCTGCAGTGGCTACCCATTTGGGGAATGCTCTCCTCAGATGCTTGCTTGGTACCATCATTATATATCTCTATAGGTGCCAGGCAAAAACTTTTCTTTATAGTCAGGCCTTTGGCTTTAATCTATCTCTGGCCTTTTAGAAGTGGGTGGGATGGTTTTAAGATACAGTACAGTTGTACCTTGGTTGTCAAACGCCCTGGAACTTGTATGTTTTGGCTCCCGAATGCCTCAAACCTGGAAGTGAGTGTTCCTGTTTGCGAATGTTCCTTTGGAACCTGAAAGTCTGATGGGGCTTCAGCAGCTTCTAATTGGCTGCAGAAGCTTACTGCAGCCAACCAGAAGCCGTGATTAGGCTTTTGAACGTTTTGGAAATTGAACGGACTTCCAGAACGGATTCCATTCAACTTCCAAGGTACGACTGTATTTCTTTTTCCTCTTGGTTTCAATGTATCTTGTTGGCCGCTTTGGGTTGCCCTGGGCATGATAAGTAAAGGTAAAGGGACTCCTGACCGTTAAGTCCAGTCGCAGATGACTCTGGGGTTGCTCATCTCGCTTTACTTGCCGAGGAAGCCGGCGTTTGTTCACAGACAGCTTCCGGGTCATGTGGCCAGCATGACTAAGCCACTTCTGGTGAACCAGAGCAGCGCACGGAAACGCTGTTTACCTTCCTGCAGGAGCGGTACCTATTTATCTACTTGCACTTTGACGTGCTTTTGAACTGCAAGGTTGGCAGGAGCAGGGACCGAGCAACGGGAGCTCACCCCGTTGCAGGGATTCGAACTTCCGACCTTCTGGTCGGCAAGCCCTAGGCTCTGAGGGCAAGATAAAGCAACTAACAAATTCAATAAATAAAATAATAGTCTACAGTGAAAACCCATTTTGCAAACGCGGCTGGCTCAATAGCTGCTCCTTTTGCTGCAGAGGGACAAGATAATCAAGGAAGATTCATGTCAGCAGTAGTTTTGAACATGGATTCACTCGTGGCGCATTAGTATGACAGCTGCTTATACTGTATTTTCATTATTTTCTTATTAAATTTTATATTAAAAGGCAGCTGCTCATACCTTTGGTTAGGTACTGTGTAGCCGGCACACAGGAGATAATCCTGGGAGAAAGGCAGTAATTGTTTTCGCAGTGTTCACTCATGTTTGAATAGTGGGGGCTGAACACGTTGAAACATTATTCTTCATCCCTGACATTAGATCCACTACCTGGATATGCTGTTGGTTTCCTACCACCTGTAAACTGGGACTTGCAATGGCCTATCAAATGCTGGTGTCAGGAGAAACAGAATAAACTCTGTTCTGCATCCAAAAAGTATTAAGAATTGCTGCAGCCCAGGCCTCCGTTGACTTTATCAAACAAATGATTTATTGCTAGCTAATTTATTGTTAGAACCTGCTGTGATTTTTTTTATTGCATTATCTATACAATTCTTAAGTGGAGAGATGCTTTAGTGGACAGCTCTACAGTAGTTTGCGGGAAAATGGCATTACTTCTAAAGCTGCTAAATGGTTGGCTTGGGGTCTTCAGCAATCACAGGTGAAAGGAGAGAGAATGGAAGTTTGAAAGCAGGTTGATTTCTCTCTGCGTGTGACTGTGTGCATTTCACATTGAACAATAGCTTGTCCATGCTAAAGATTTTCAGCTAGTGGCAGTCATGCTGACTCCTTGTTCTATTTTTCTAACGCAGCTGCCCATTATTAGCTCTTCCCAGTGGGTCACTCAGTATGTGTATCTTAAGTAAACCTGGATTAAAAAATTGGCCAGAAAAGTAATTTAATCCCCAAATAATAAGTTTAGGGCTCCATAAAAATTAATATTGAAAATGCCTTTTTTATTTCCTCAAATTAAATGTTTCCAACTTTTCCTTTCCTTTATTCTGAAATATTTACCTATTTCCATGTTTTTATTTTTCCATGCGTACATTTTATTTTCCATGTTTACTATTATCTTTTATTTTTAGAAAAGAGGCAAAAATTATAACTTTGAATCTGATTAACTTTTTCATTTTAAACCGTTTACCAACTGAATGGTAATTCCTGGGCCCTGTTCTCCCACTGCTTTGTCCCACGGAAAAACGCTCTTTAGCGCTCAGTCAAAGCAAGCAGCAATTCAGGTTTTCCCTGAAATGCAATTTGTTCTGACATCTTGCTAAAGAGCAGGTTTTCCCTTGGAAAGGAGCAGGGCAAGGAGAAAAGCTCTCAGACTTGTGCCTAGAAAGCATGGGTCAATTTGTTCCCCAACAAATAATCACACCTGGAGAGAGACCTGTTGGAATGTAATGTAAAAGCGCTGTCTAAAATGTATAAAATATTGGAATGGGAGACAAAAGTATGAGCAAGTAAAATCCTCAATGATATGTTGGGCAATAGATGTTGGTCATAATATAGACATGGAAGCATGGGAACGATTGGGGAAGATGGATATAAATTTTACAGCATGTTATGGTCTAAGAGAAAATTATATGAAAATGATATATCAATGGTGTCTAACACCGAGTAAATTGGCAAAAATGTGTAAATGTAAATTAATTAAATAAGTGTTTTCCATGTTTCTGCTCAGTAATAAGTGAGCATTGCATGCTTACTTAGCATGCTCAAAGACTCTTTTGAAGTTTTTCTAGTAGTATTTCCCCCTAAATACATTCTGTAGTAGCAGTTGTTGTTTATTAAATTTCTATACTGCCCTTCATCCAAGGATCACAAAGTAGTCTACAATTTAAAAACACATAGTAACGAACAAAAACAATACCCCCCACAGTTTAAAATACCACAGATTGTTCAGTTAGTTAGGCATTCGCCTGGGAGATGAGGAATGTTTTTGCCTGGCGCCTTGTTCAAACTCTGAGGTTTCCTCAATCTTGCTGATTCCTCCTCCTTGTGTGTGTCTGTAGTGCTGTTTTGGCTACATAGGAATTGATACCCAGAATGTTTGCTATAGGTATATTGGATATATAATAGTACTTTATATTAGGTACAGAAGGGCACACGTTTTAGAAATTATAAAGAGTTCTGGAATTGCTTTTCTGTTTTAGAGTAGAAAGGTGGTCACCTGACTCATATTACATTGAAAGTATAGCTTCATTTGTAATCTGATATTACCAATACCTTATAAAATTATGGGAATATGGAATATATTTTTATCAATGTACTTTTATTTCTGCATTATTAATTTTTAATAGCTAATATTTATTTGCATGAATAACTCATTAAAAAGAAAAGAAAAGTGGTGATGTATGGAAGTGAGAGCAGGACCATAAAGAAGGTTGATCGCCGAAGATTTGATGCTTTTGAATTATGGTGCTGGAGGAGACTCTTGAGAGTCCCATGGACTGCAAGAAGATCAAACCTGTGGGAATACACCCCGTGGGTGTCTTTGAACCCGCGATTATTTGTATTAAGTTAATGTCAATTATGTGCACTATTTAACGTATTCTTCCGAGTAGAAGTGAAAGTGAAAGCTTGGCCGGCGCCCGTGCAGGAACGCATGTGAGGCGCTGGCCGCAGATCCCCAGCAACTGGAATCCCGTGTGCAGTTGACCTCGTCCTGCACGCGGGAGGCTCCAGCAAAGAATCCCCGCACAAACCTATCCCTTCTTAAGGAAATCAGCCCCGAGTGCTCACTGGAAGGGCAGATCCTGAAGCTGAGGCTCCAATACTTTGGCCACCTCATGAGAAGAGAAGACTCCCTAGAAAAGACCCTGATGTTGGGAAAGATTGAGGGCATAAGGAGAAGGGGGCGACAGAGGACGAGACGGTTGGACAGTGTTCTCGAAACTACCAACGTGAGTCTGACCAAACAGGAGTGTCTGGCGTGCTCTGGTCCATGGGGTCACGAAGAGTCGGACACGACTAAACAACAACAAACAACAAGAAAAGAATAACCTGTCATCATGACTACAGTAAACTCAGTATAGGAATTTTAAATAAACATGCATAAGATTGAACTGAATGGTGCATTGAAAGTGATGGAGCAGGACCTAGTTGCAGCTAACCTAAATTCCATTGGTTGGACCTGTAATTCTGTTGTGTGGTTCTTAGTTGTGGTCCGATTAACAAGGTGTTGTAAAGAGAGGGGAGGGAAACACATTCCATGTAGAATCTCTGTATCATAGCAGTGATTCAGACCAGATTATAGCCGTCAATTGAATACCAATAAGTAGGAATGTGTGGGGGTTTTTTCTGAATAGTAACCCGATAGGTTATTATACAAAAACTGTGACGGTATGGCAGTTCTACCCTAATCATGCAGGTTTGCTGAAGAGAATTGTACTGTAAGCAGATTCTTGCACTAACTCAGATGACTAGACAATAGCATAATACATTGTGCTTCCCTGCACTTGATGTGAACCAGGCATACATATTCATACCAATGTTGGCATGCACAGCAAAAGGAATTTGCATATGTAGCTCCAGAAAGTGAAGAAAAAAGAAAATCTGTCTTCTTTTCTCACCACCACAATAATACAAATAGGAGCAACATTAAAATGGATGTGTCTGATTGCTAGAGTCTGGTGAATTGAAAAACTGGCTTTCCTTACCAGAATTGCAAATGTCTGCATTATTAGAAAGAGGATTTTGTGGATGTTTTTGAATGTTACATTTAAAAATGTTCCCCCACCCATAGTTTCAGTTCTTCTTCACTGCTTTTCTGGGAGTAATGAGGCCACAGAATGCTCTGTGTTCTAATGGCTTGTGGAGTCTCTTAAAGTCTTATTTATATGCAAGTATAAGTGAGGAAATGATGACCCAACATATGCAACCACCTGAAAACTCTTTAGGTAGCCTTTGTGAAATTTCCTGGTTGAAACAGTGCAGTTCTTTCTAAGCAGGTATCCATAAGATAAAGACATACAATGGAATGTTAATATTCAGAAGACGTGAAAAGGAAAGTTGCGTGTCGAGGACCCCAAACCACCCCTCAAATAAATTCACACCACAGACATAATTTTGGTTTTGGTTTTTGGCATGATTTTGGCCACAACTTTATTGATTTACAAGAGACGTGAGTGGTTGCTTAGGCATTGGTTCAGACTATCTGTCCCTAAGGACAGAACTGACATTTGTCAGTAAAAACTTCCGGGTAGAGAAAGTGAGTGGGAATCACCTCTCCCCTCTTCCCACAGGCTCCCAGGGGCTCTGGCGTGGCCCTGGCCCCCGACCGGGGGATACGGACAAAAGCATATCAAGCCCCTGGGTTCCTTTAACGGAAGTCCCCACACCATGAAGAACGTGGAGGGGCAAACGAATATGTCAACAATGCCCTCCACCAACCAGCAAAATAAGAACCAATGCCTAACCTCCAACCTTACAAGTTTTGACTATTTGCTACGCAGTAGGCGAAAACCAGATGGCACCAGCCAAACAGCCAAATGGAAAAATTCCTACTAGGCCCCTGTAACGGATCAACCCTGAGACTGGGTATGGTCAGGTGCCCAGCACATTATGAGTTAACACCCACTCTATGTGACTGGCGGCTCACTCGCAGGAGGCGGGGCTTTTGCCCTTTTAAAAGGGGGGAATGGCAGTTGGGCAGTTGGTCAGGGTTAGAGGGTTAGAGGGTGAGCGGGTTGGAGAGAGCTCGTGAGAGGTTAGGCTTTGGGAAGGGAAGGGAAGTTTTTTATCCTTGCTATGTTGTAACAAAGCTGACGTACATGAAAAGAAGAATTGTAACCGTATTAACCTGAACATCCATGTTATTTAAGTTACCTCAATAAAGTTACTTGTGTTTCAACGTTCGTTGACTCTGGCAGTGCATCAGTGCCTTAAGAGGTGTGACTAAGGGGAGAGAACAAAGTGTTCCTGTGGAAGAGGAAACGGGTGGTTTATTCTCCTGTCATACAGAGGGCTGGGCAGTGAAGCCAAAGGTGCCACGCAGTTGCCAAAAAGGGAAGGCAAGCTGCAGTAGTTGGGAACCCGGGTGGGAGATCCCATAGGTGGCAAGAGTTTTTCGAACGTGGAGCACTGAGGTACCCCAAAGACATCTCCCATATGAACACTTAGGATTCATTTTAGTCTTCAGTGAAACCTAGGGAGAGACACGGTTTGGGGAAGTGTATAAAAGGTGAGGGATCGGGAATAAAGAGGGTCCCTCACAGCCCCTGCCTCAAAAGCAGATGACCCCATGACAGGCATAGCAAGGTCAACACAGAGGCCTAAAATTAGGGAGGCAAGGGCGGGTGATCCGAAGCTCGCCGTCAAAGAGGCGGAACACTCTGCGAGCTGGGCTGTCCATCACGAAATGGCAACATAAATCTCCCCAACAATACCCAGGGTCTAATCAGAACAGCGGCCATCCAAACTGGATGGGGTGGCGTATAACATTCTGATATTTATTAAGGCAGGCCTGTTAATACAGCTCCCCTTTGATTACCAAAACCCCCACAAGGCCTTTCTTCTAGGACGTTGTCAGACACTTGTATGATTGTTTTAAGATATCTGCTAGTTGGTTATGAACACTGTTGAAATTGGTAACGGGCCATAATGAAAACTAAGAAATGAGGCCACAGCTCAGAATTCTGAACAATGGATCAAAGCATTTTTTTAAATGGGGCACTGATGTAATCACTGATTTAAAACTGTTCTGTTTAAGATGAATCTCGTACAATATTTAAATTTCAGTCAGATGTATCTTCCTTCACCAAAAAGGAGCTATATTTTACTCTTGTCAAAGATGATCTCTGCCCTACTCCAGCAATGTGGAAAAAGCTGGTTTCACAAATGTATCCTAACTTTGCATCAAAGATATGCAGTGTGCATGGTTCCTAGTTCAGTCCAGCAACCGGTGCTTTACATGCATAGCCAGAGTCAGAAAATTGGCAATTATAGCTGTGTGGGGAGGGTGAATTTAGTCTCTCTTCTTTTTAAACACTGCAAGTGATAGAGGTATCGTACACTTTGATGTTGCATCTCATATGCTAAGATGAAGAGTAGTGCTCCTTTAGCAGACCTTTACTCTCCATTTAATCCTTCCTCCTTTCATCCGTTCTCCTGATCAGTATTATATGAACATGTTCCATGCATATTTGCTGGTTAATCAAGCTGTGTGTCATTTACTATACATTTATGTACAATAATATTTAAATACATCACAAACTTGTTTACCTAGATTTCTGAAACTGCTTTCTGTTGAAGTTGTTTATAATAAACTTTCCAGATGGCTTTATCAATCATTTCTTGAGAATGACTTTTGCTTAAGTTTCCTAGTCCCCCAAGTAATTATTTGTCTCAGAAATCAAAATATTTTAGCTCACTTTCTTCCTATACTCAAAACAAAACTTGGCAGTTTAATCAGCAATAAACCCTGGAGAAATGCAATCATAGCCCCCCCTTCTTTAAAAAAAAAATATTTTTGACTACTTTCACTTAAAAGTGCTTTTATCCCAGCAATAGCTCAGTTTACTTCAGGAGACTTGCTCCTCATTTTTGTGTTAATGAACTGCTAATCACATATCTTATTAAACTTGACTCACTCATTGATGCACCTGGTTCTCCCACAGCTCTCTGCTTGTGGCACATTATGATTTAGGCTGATCAAGGCAGCAATCTTTGGTTGTATGTGCTAATCTAGGCATGCCCAACTGGGGGCCAGATGTGGCTTGCAAAGCAAATTTTTATGGTTCCTAGAGGTTCTATCAAAATTTAATCAAAGAGTGGTAAACGCTTTGCTTTCACTTTTAATTCCTAAACATATTTTTTCCTAGGGCATTGCAAAAGATATATTATTCTACACTTAAATGTTACTTCCCATTCAGCTTATTTATTTATCATGTTTATATTACACCAACAGTAAACCAGTTGCATTGGTTTATGGTCCATTTCTGGGCTCAGTTGAAAATTTTAATGCCTTTTCCTGTCTAGAACTAGGATGCTTGAAAAGCAGCTTGTCTCCCTATGTTATGGGTGGTTAACCTTTTTCAGCCCGAAGGTCATGTTGCCTGGTAAAACCTATTGGGTGCTGTGTGGCAGCAGTGGGCGGGGTCAAAATGAATACACACAAGATACACAAGATGCCAGTCAGGTGCCTAAAGAAAAAGTATGCTATTAGCACCTTCAGAATATACTTAGCTCAGTCTTTGCTGATTCAGGATCGTATACTCAAAAAACCCTGCTCCATAAACTCTCATAGTAGCCATTGTTAGACTTTCCAAATGAGACTAGATTGTGACCAACACACGCTGATCATGTGCACATCCTGAGCCTATTTATCCATTACCATATCTTTTCGGGCGAGACAAGATTGCTGGCAGGTGGACCAGGCATTGCTGACATCTCTCCTTGCCAAAAATCCTTCCCCTCTTCTTCTATGAGTGGTCAGGTAACAAGAAGTGCTCTGGTCTACTCCAGTTTTTCTGTTTCTCTCCTGTTTCCGGAGTGGTTGGCGAAGAAGAGTTCCCACTGGTTCTCTGTTTTGTTTTTCAGTACTGCAGCCGATGCGACCACTGAAAATAAATTGAATTGGGCTGGCAGGCCGTGAGGATATGTTTGGTGGGATAGATCAGGCCTGTGGACCAGTGGTTCTCTGGTGTGTGTGTCGGCATCCTTCGGGGGTCGGGAAGCCAGCTGGCTAGCCCCCAGATGGATCATGCCCTTCAGGTCGCGACGATCCCCCAATCTCTGGTGCGACGTAAAGCAGTGACTCAGACTTCAAACCTGAGCGCACCATATTTGCAGAGCCAACGGCGCAAACAGAATAGGTGTTAGGCTTGTGGAAATGTACTAACAAGCTACGGATTTATTACTCATGAATCAGGACAAAGAAAACATGTAGTCTCTCTCTGTCTGCTCCTAGAGAGAGTCAGAAAAGCAAAAGCTATACACAATGGAAGTTCCCAGCAATCTGTGCTGGAATGTAAACAGACATGTGACATGTCACAATCTCACACGTCTGCAATTTAAGGTGGAATGGAATTTCCCAACAGTGTGCCCCTACTAAGGGGTGTGTGTGGCAACCAGGGAGATGGTAATCTCTATAGTGGCTCCCCAGTTACAGAATGTACTCCCTGGAGAGGTCTGTCTGGAACTATTTTCCTGCTGTTTGGCTGCCACAAAGATCTTTGTATTTTCCCACAAGCTTTCCCTGCCCCCAAACTGAAAATATCAAAGGAAATGTCAGAAGTCATTCTGAGTGGAACAAGCTTGCTTTCTCCTGCTCTAGAGGGTAGGACTCGAACCAATGGCTTCAAGTTACAAGAAAGGAGATTCAAACTGAACATACAGGGGGAAAACTTTCTGATAGTGAGAACTGTTGGAACATTGGAACAGTCTACCTCAGGAGGTTGTGGACTCTCCTTCCTTGGAGGTATTTAAGCAGAGGTTGGATGGCCATCTGTCATGGATTCCTTAGCTGAGATTCCTGCATTGCAGGGGGTTGGACTAGATGGCCCTCAGAGTCCCTTTCAACTCTACGATTCTATGAGTATTCCTAGCAAAGACTGTTTCATAAGGGCCAGCTCTCTCTGCTCTGATGAGTTGCAGAGTTGGTGAGGAAGGAGAAAGAGGAGAATGGAGGAAAAAAGCTCCTGATTTTTGTAGCATTACTAATTTTAATCCTGTTGATTTTTTAAAAAAATCTGGCTTCCTCAATGTTTTGTTGTCTTGTTTTTCTTATTGTATGGATTTTCAGCATTTGTATTAATTTTTTTAGTTTCTTATGTAAAACTGCAATAGAATTTTTTTAATGAAGTGTTTTGTTTTTAAAGCTATAATAAAATTAATAAAATAGCACAGGTGAGATTAGCGATCTATTCTAAATTTCCGTCTTGCTCAACCTGAGCAGGACCGTCGTAACAGCCTATCATACCCATAGAAAGGGGGACAGACATGTGTTTTGATAAGTCTGCTTAAGCATACAACCTAAAAATACAGATTTTAGCTAGATGCTTTAGGTAATCTAGAAGGTGGCAGGATATGAATAGAACAAATGAGTGATGATGAGCTACATCCAATATTATAGCCCTACTATAGCGAATTGACAGTTGTTCCAGAGCTTCAGAGAGACGCTTGAAATTGTTTGCCTGTAATACCTTGTTTTTTTGCACATATTTGGTCATCAAGGCAAACTTAAGATGTTGCTCAGAACACTTTCATACAGGGCAAATTCTTATATGGAAGAGAGCCACATGGGGAAGTTTCTTTATACAACATACCCTGTGAGAAATGCAACATGTTAAATTTTGTTTTGTTTACATGTACGATGCCCATGTGTGTATGTATTAGGTTACACTAAATACATGTTTCATCCACAGAATTGATTTCTATGTAGGAAAATCAGCTTTCGTGAAGCAGCCGTTCATATCTGATTTTAGAAATTAAAGTGGGACATAGAGATTGATGTAGTCTCAAGGCTCAACAGCCTCAGTCACTAAGGACATCTGTGGCAAAATTAGAAACCTTAAATTGTATCCAGAAGGTTAACATAAGCCCAAAGTGCTGGGCTATTATCTTTCATAATATATTCTTGGCAAGAGTGGAGAAGGCACATTTTCTGCTACAGTCTTGACTGTGCCACCCCCTTCCTATTTTTCAGTTTTGTGGCACTTCCTACCATTTAGTTTTTGGCCCTTGAAAGATCAGAAAGCCAAAGATGCAGGTTCCTCAAAGGATTTCTTCGAACAGTAGGTGCCTTGTTCATTTTAAGCACAATTTTACATTAGAGGCAACATCTGCGTAGTCCTGTATTCTGCGAAGTATAGTCTATCAGATCTCTGAGTGACAGAGATGCTTCACTAGAAAGCTCCCCCCCCCTTTAAAAGAGACCCTTTGAATACTAGCAGTGTTCTCTTGTCTGTTATGGTTTGTTGGAAATCATTGTGCTTTATGCTCTTCTTTTATCCAGTGAGCTTCTTGGCATGGAAGAAAAGAGTGACGATCCAGATTTGTAGCTGGAGCATCTAGACAGGTGAGTCTGAGATTCTTTCCTTGTTCCTTCAAAATCAGTTTCAACAGCCCTTTAAATTATGCCCACTATGAAAGAAATGAAACTATAGTTGTATCAGAGGAAGCAGTTAGTGAAAAAAAACTGTTCTGACCAATTTACAATAAAGTGAGTGGTCCAACTACAATGATAGCTTCAGTAGAGCTCCAATTATGTATTTTCCTATTCAACCCCACCCCCCACCATCACTTGCCAATGTTTCAAATCCAGCTAATGATCTTTTCAACATTTTCTGGCTTTGGATAAGTCACATTCCCTGAGCACAATCACATACGCCTAATAACAAATTGCCTCAGTAGCATTCCAACTCATAAAAGGCAGTCAAATTATTATTTGAATCTCCTAATTAATTATGACATATAAATTCTGCAATTTTCACACTTCTCCTAGAGGTTGAGATTTAAGTCTTTCAGTGTAGATCACCATTCCTTTCATTATACCTGACATTTTACCTGTTGCGTTAGGAAATAACTCAATTGGACGTACAAAAAAGCGACTAATTTATGTTCTATGAAAAAAACCATAATAGGATTGGGAAGTTAATGCTAATTAAGTTACATGTGTTATTTATACATTTATTTTATTTAAACCATTTTAGGCTGCTTGTCTAAATGCCCCTCCAAAGCAGCTTACAATCAAAAACATTGAAAGGTTAAAAGAATATTACAAAATTTTACAACTCGGCAACAGTCCACATAAGTAAATTTTTTTTAACAGAGCTGGAAAAAAGCAATTTAACCAGATTATCACTCGGCTAATAAACATCGCAAACTGAAAACGCCTTCGTAGAAATTTGGCACACGTCAAATGGAAGGCAATTCTGTAATGGTCTTTCAAGCGTGAAGCTTAGAAATGTACTAATATTTCCTAATTGGAAATATTGGTCACGTTTCATTAGTTCTTGATCTACGTTAGTTCCTTATTTGAACACACGATGCTGGTGTTTGAAAACTTGGGTGTTCATGCGTTGCTGGGCCAGGTCTTAAGTTCCTGCATTCATTTACAAGGTGCCTAACAACTTGGTCCTGGGATCCCTTATATCCTTGTCCAGTCATTGAGCTTTGGTGGAGGGAGTCTGTTGGGGATCACCCATGGTTTATATGTGTGGCTTTTAACTGTTAAAATCTGTTTCTTCAGTGCCATGGGCCCAAGCCTGTGGAACACCCTCTCGAGAAATCTTCAGGTTATAGTGGATAGGTAGGTGAAAACGTAGAACCCAGTGTAGTGTGAAAAGGATAATTCCATGTCAAATAACAGAAAAATGATTAAAAAATAATAATTTGAGAAGATCATAATGCCTTTATACAAGTCACACTTGGGATACTATGTACAGTTCTTGTTGCACTGTATTAGAAAACTGGAAACGCTGCAGAAAAGAGCAACCAAAATGATGCGGTGAGTAGAACGGCTCCCCCATGAGAGAAGGTTAGAATATTTGGGGATATTTGAATTATTGGGAAAGGATTTGATAAGATGAATATAAAGGTTTGCATTGTATGAAGAATGTGTACAGAGATGCACTTTTCTCCCTCTCTTGTAATACTCGAACCCAAAATCATCCGGTGAAGCTGAATGGTGGGAGATTAAGAGCTAAAGAAGTAGTCATTCACACAGAGCACATGTTAAACCATGGAATTAGCTTTCATAAGATGTACTGAAGGCTGTCAACTTAATGGCTTTCATGGATTTAGGTTTGATGAGGCCCTAAGCTACTGAAAGTAATGGTGCCCTTTATCTGTCCAGCTGTCCTTTGTCAAGAACAAATTGTCGCTGTTTTTTGTTGTTGAATATATGCTATGTTCAGTACTTTGCTATGGCTCCAGTACTTTGGCCACCTCATGAGAAGAGAAGACTCCCTGGAAAAGACCCTGATGTTGGGAAAGATGGAGGGCACAAGGAGAAGGGGACGACAGAGGATGAGATGGTTGGACAGTGTTCTCGAAGCTACTAACATGAGTTTGGCCAAACTGCGGGAGGCAGTGAAGGATAGGCGTGCCTGGCGTGCTCTGGTCCATGGGGTCACGAAGAGTCGGACACGACTGAACGACTGAACAACAACAATATGCTATGTGGTAATTTATGGACCTAATAGGTATCTAAAGCCATTTGCATATAACAAAATATGTGTTTTATCAAAGTAATTGTTGAACTGAAATACAATTAATAAGTATATTAAGTGAAAGAAAATTGAGGGGGGAGTGGGGCCCTAAGCTATAGCTTGTTTAGCTTATATGTAAATCCGGCACTGGGTAAGGCTATATGATACCTCCAAGATCAAAGACAGCATGGCTTGAATGTGAGTTGCTGGGGGGAGATTACTGTTGCATTCAGGTCCTGCTTGTGGACTTCACACAGGCATCTGCCTTGTCTATGGGGGATCCAGCAGGATTCTTCTGTCTTGTCTATTCATCATAATGAAATGGTACACCAGGTGTGCCCTTTTTGATGCTGGACTGCTACAGCTTGTTCAGTCTAGGACTGCATTTGAAAAAGTATTCAGAAGCTTCACATGACACAGAATGCAGTGGTGATAATTTTAAACTGGAATCCACTACCTACAAATAAGACCATAGTGGAGGTATTGTCCTTTAATTATTATGATTGTTTATTGTTTTACCGATTACATTTCTATCCCACCCTCCTAGGGTGATGTGCTTTGTAAACACACACACACCCTTTCATCCTCACAATAGCTGTATAAGAGAGAGAGCGGCCAAAGTTTACCTGTTCACCTACAGGCATTGTGGCTGAGTAAGAGTTTCGCCTTAGCTCTTGGTTAGCTTTCAAAAAGTCAAGAAATCAGTGCAAGGGGGTTAAGCTGCTGAAAATCCAAAGGTCAGAAGAGATTAATAAGTAGTCAGGAGCAAGCAATGAATAAAAATGGAAAATGCCCAAGTATAAACAAACTGTCTTCTTGTTAGAAGGATAGTACATATATCTCCGAAGGAATGTTTACAGAAAATCTGTGTTTTCAGAAGTGAAAGACAGATTGGTGAACATACTGTGAGATGCATTTGCATTAGTAGAGATTCATAGCTATTAGGCAATGGAGAAGTCATTAGCATTAATTTAATCAGGGAATTGTCAAAATTTATTGTATGTGTGAATGTGGTTGAATCATGAAAGAGAATTACCACCATTCTTTCAAAATTGTACTTTCCCTCCTTATTCCCATGAGAGGCTTGAGCATTATATAAACTTACACTTCTAATCAAGCTTTAAATTAAGAGAGAGAGAGAGAGAGAGAGAGAGAGAGAGAGAGAGAGAGAGAGAGAAGCAACTAAAATGAGTAAGGGGCTGGAGAAACTCTCCCATGGGAAAAAGCAACTGAGGCTTTTAGTTTAGGAAAAGAGTGAAGGTGGCACCTGAGAGTGCTATATCAATTCATGTGTGGTATGAAGCAGTGGACAGAGAAAACTCTCCCCACTTTTCTCATAGTACTAGGACTTGCAGGCATCCAAGGAACATGAATTGTTAGAAAATTCAGGACAGACAAATAGGAAGTGGGTCTTCATAAAACACAGTTTAAGTATGGAACTCTCTCCTACAAGCTGTAGTGATGGTCTTTAAAAAGTTAGACAAGATAAGGCTATAAATGGCTGTGTGCTGCCTCTAACATCTGAAGAAATATGCCCCGGAATGCTACTTGTGTAGAAACATAGGTGGGGGGGAGAAGTGCTTGTGGGTTTCCCATAGGCTTCTGGCCACCTTAATGGATGCTGGGCTAGAAGGGCCTGATCCAGCATCCCTCTCTTCATATTACAGAATAATAATAATAATAAAAATTCCTTCCAGTAGCACCTTAGAGACCAACTAAGTTTGTTCCTGGTATGAGCTTTCGTGTGCATGCACACTTCTTCAGATACACTGAAACAGAAGTCACCAGACTTCTTTGTAGTAAGACATATATAGTGACAGAGTGGGGAGGGGTATTACTCAGAAGGGTGGTGGGAATGGGTGATTGGCTGATAGGTGTGGAAAACCTGTTGACAACTGTTAACGACTGCAGTTGGTCTTACAGGAAAAAACAAGGGGTGAGATGGCTAAAGATTGCTTTCTCATATATAATGAGATAAGAATACAATGTCTTTGTTCAGACCAGGTCTCTCCATGGTTTTAAGTTTGGTAATTAGTTGCAATTCAGTAACTTCTCTTTCCAGTCTTTCTGAAATTCCTTTGTAGTAAGACAGCTACTTTGAGATCTTGTATAGAATGTCCTGGGAGACTGAAGTGTTCTCCTACTGGTTTCTCTGTCTTGTGATTCCTGATATCAGATTTATGTCCATTTATCCTTTGGCGTAGGGTTTGGCCTGTTTGTCCAATATAGAGAACTGAAGGGCACTGTTAGCATTTGATGGCATACACAATGTTAGAAGATGAGCAATTAAATAGTCCTGAGATGGTATGTTTGATGTTGTTGGGGCCAGTGATGGTGTTGTCCGGGTGTATGTGGCAGCAAAGTTGGCATCTGGGTTTATTGCAGGCTCTGGTACCAGTGTCCATGTTGAGTCCTGTTGTTGTATTATTGTGGGTGAGGAGTTGTTTGAGGTTGGGTGGCTGTCTGTAGGCGATGAAGGGTCTTCCTCCCAGAGCTTGAGAAAGAGAACTGTCATTGTCTAGGAGAGGTTGTAGGTCTCTGATGATGTGTTGTACTGTTTTAACTTGGGAGCTGTATGTGATTACTAGTGGTGTTCTGTTATTTTCTTTTTTGGGTCTGTCTTGCAGCAAGTTCTCTCTGGGTATCAGTCTGGCTCTGTTGATCTGTTGTTTAACTTCATCAGGTGGATATTGGGTGCTGTAGGAGATGAAAGGTCTTCCTCCCAGAGCTTGAGAAAGAGAACTGTAATATTACAGTATTAACATGTCTGCAATGCATGCACAGTTTCAAAGAAAAAAAAGGCTGAGGCCAGGAAATCTGTACATAGGAGTTTATTTAGATGCCACAAGTTTTAAATCACTCCCTTTTACATCCCAAACCACTGCATCATTTCCTTCAGTTGAATTACCATTGGGGTTTACAACATGATTTACAAAATGGATTAATGATGCGATTTACAAATGTCCTTTGTGGATCCTAAAACACAACTTTATAATACTATCATTAAAACAATGAAAATCAGCACATAGGGGATGCTAAAAGGGGGGCAACTGATAGAAAGAAAAGACAAACTCTGCTGGCATGGAGTCCCATACAAATAGGGCCTTCTTTGTTGTCTTCAGGGTTGAGGAATCCTTTGTGCATGAAGGAATTATCGGACATTAGAGAAAAACAAAAGCAGGGCCTGTACCATTAACCACTAGGTCCACCTGTGTACTAGAACAACTGGCCTGAAGGGTTTATTTTTATGTTGGATGTTAAAAATATACTGTGATAGAGCATGAATGTGTTATCATATTCATTTTTTAAAAAATCCATTCCTATAACAGGCTTCAAAAAGTTCACTTGACTGCAGACCTTCCATACTGTTCTGAAATACACCTTTAGTAGAATGCTCTGTGCACAATATAACACAGAACAATGTCCACTATTCTTTCATTGCAGATACTCTACCATGGCTTTTAGAAATCAGTTTTACAGTTCTGGATTAAAACAGTCGTTCCACAAATGTAATGTGTACTTGCTAAGCTTGCCACCAGACTGTCGTTCTGGCCAAGGAGTTAGATATAAACAGTAAAAAATGAAAAGTATCTCACACAGCAAAAGCAGAATGAGAACAATAAGCACTTTAAAAACACAGTGACCTTGGTTCTAAGTTCTAGGAGTGCAGGAGTGTTTTCATGTCCCTTCCCCCTCTGCTTAGCAGGTGTAGTGAAAAGCAAACTAGGTTGGTTTTTGTTTTTGGTAGCAAACATATCCTGTTGTTGCACTCAAAAGATCAAGGTTGACATTGTATGCAACTAGCCTATCTGGAAATGGGGGGGGGGGGTTTACCTTCCCTATTCCCACTCAGCAGTCTGGTGTACCTTCTATGCTGTGGGAGGCAATCTATGCATGGGAACCAGTTGGATAGGACCGAATCTATTGGAAGTTTTAAGCTGAGACAGATTTTGCTTTAGCGCTATCGACATCTTAGCTTTGCAAAATCAAAGCCTCTACCTATCATTCCAACTTAACCTTTGTGCACATTTCAAAGTTTTAATTACAATTCTGCTTAAGTTTAGGATTTTAAACAGCGTTTTACAGATGGCTAACTTAATAAATTAGATCTTTTTTGAATGTCAGGAGATGTGGGGACAAGGTTGTTTGGTGAATATATTACATTTAATGAAAACTGGAACGTGGAGTGGTCCACCTTTCTTCCAAGGCTAGCACACTGCCAAGGTGATGTATGCTGAAATTATAGCTAAATGCAGTGACATTTACACTGTTCCTTGTAAGCTCTAACACAGTACAAATAGAGATGAACTTGTTCGTTATGGCATACATAATGGAGGATGGCAGACTTTATTATGCTAAAGCAACTATAACTATATGAGGAAGAGATTATAAACATATACCAGTTTAACAGATATCAAAACCTCACCCATTCACTTAAAATCTGGAAGTGTAAAGCCCTTTGATTGCTCTATTGAATGCTGCACAACCCTAACTGAATTACACCCACATCCAATATTTGTTGTATGACTTGCAAACTACAACATTCTGCTAAGCCTAATGTTGATAAATGCCATGGTTTTCTGAGTACGTTCTGGAGTGCTACTGATGAAAACTGTGTCATTATTTCTTTTCCCCTCCACACAGGAATTTTGCTGTTAGCTCTTTTGTCTGAAAAAAAATATGCTTTTTGCCACTTCATTAAACTTGTGACATTATCCCTTTTATATATTTGTGTGTTTCTGTCATAAAGATAGGCTGAGGTTTGATTACTTCCAGCCTGTACAAGTAAAATGTACCTTGGAATGTTTTACAATGCTTGACAGTTATGAAATATAAGTACTATGCAATTTGACTGTACATACATACATATTTTCATAAATACATCCGACAGGGACCTCAGAACTAAATAGGCAATAGTATGGGACGAAACCACAACAGGCAGCCTTATTCTGTGGGACCTTGATCTAACCTAAAATAAAATGGGAGTTTCCATAATGTTGGTTTTGTACACAAAGTAAACAAATCAATACATTGTATTTTACCGATGAAATAATTTCAATGCATTTGCAAATGATTTGACAGGAAAAGGGTGTAATTTACAACACTCAAAACTTTTAAACAACCATTGATTTATATGTATTGTACTGTAAAAGTCACCCGAGAGAAGCCTAGCAAGGTTGAGCATGTAGTGGTAGGTCCCAAAGGCAACTCCCAAATATCTTCCTCAGACGGAGACTTTGGTAATTGTCTATTGTATAAAACTCCCATCTCTTACAACTGCATTCATTTTGCAAGTGGGAAGTTGCATCCGTTTGCCTCGCGAAAAGAATAGTCCCAGCTTTATACTTCAGTTATTGTGAAGACATTCTAAATCCACAGAGCAACACACATTTCCATTCTGTGAGGAGAGACAAAAAAGAAAATAAGATGCATTAATGCTATTAGCACAACCAGTGAATGTGGCTACAGCGGTACCTCGGGTTAAGAACTTAATTTGTTCTGGAAGTCCGTTCTTAACCTGAAACTGTTCTCAACCTGAAGCACCACTTTAGCTAATGGGGCCTCTTGCTGCCACTGCGCCGCCAGCCCACAATTTCTGTTCTTATCCTGAAGCAAAGTTCTTAACCTGAAGCGTTATTTCTGGGTTAGCGGAGTTTGTAACCTGAAGCGTATGTAACCTGAGGTACCACTGTATTATGACATGGGCTCAGTAGACTCAGGAAATGAGCATTTTGCAATTCGGTCCCCCAAAGATGAGACAACCAAGACTTTTTTTATTGTCAAGAGTCCTGCTTTGTGCAAGATTTACCAAGGACCAGTGCTGCAGTAATATAGTGGAGGGATGGCAGAACTCCTCCATCACATAGATGGGGTTGTACTCTCTCTGTAGGAACAAGTGTGTACTTTGAGAGGTACAGCACCATCTCTGTTACTGGAGACTCAGGTGAGGAGGCTCTGGGGCGAGGAGGACTTGTGCGGGTGTGTCAGCTACGCCCTTTCATGGACAGAGATCACTTAGCCACTGTGATTCATGTGTTGATAATCTCACGATTGGACAACTGTAGTGTGCTCTATGTAGGGCTTGCCTTGAGATTGGGCTAGAAGCTGCAGCTAGTACAGAATGCTATTGCCATAATACACCTGTGGTGAGGGAACTGCAGTGGCTGCCAATCAGCGGCCATGTGTTCAAGGTCTTCTTGTTAACATACAACTTAGGACTAGGTTACCTGAAAGGCCACCTGCTCCAGTCTAGACCTGAAAGTTACTTAGATCATCTCAGGAAATTCTACCTGTGGCACTGTATCCTGCATCATAGGGTATGTTTTTCTATGGCCTGTTTCATTGGCTTTTAGGGGTTTTTGTGTTTGTTCTTGATTTAATGATATATATTTTAGTTGATATACCGCTAAGATTTTTTAAAAACATTAACCAGTTTATAAATGCTGCTCAATAAATAGATCACGTGACTGATGGCTCTCATAGGCAAAATCGTAATTCCACAAAGGTTCTGTTCACATTATTACCCTTCAAAAAGGGGGGGGGGGAGGGGAGAACAGATCCTATGAAGTGAACTTCTGCACAAGCAGTCATTTACACAGAGCTGCTTCACTTAAACTGTAGGCTATTTGCATAATGGGAAGACTTATGCCATTCTATAGACTGGCCCATGATAATGTATGAAGTTGACTGTTCTAAGGAGAATGGATGATTTACTTTGATGCCCAAAAATGTTGATTCAGATTCTGTTGGATAGATGGCAACAATTTTCTTTTAAGTTTAGTAAATTAAATAAAATAAGAGCAGCAATACAGAATCTTCCAATACTTCTTCCTCCAACTCTCTTCTTTGTTTACAGATAGTTTGCAGCATTTTCTTGGCATGAGTACTAATATTATTATTATTCTTTGAAACATAGATATGTTTCCTGAGAGATGATTCTTTCTCACATGTGCAGCCTCTTAGCTGTTCTCTGATGGAAAATGGGAATTACTATTTTCTCAGGCTAAATATTCAGTTCCAAAAAGTCTCGTTTTAGTAAGGTTTGCTTACTTCCAACTAGTTGGATTCATTCTACTAAACATATTATTAGGCACATTCTTGTGAAATTGAATTACCACTCTGAAGGTTTAGCAAACCAAAAGCTTGGCATTCTAACACAGGAATGCTGAAGTGGTTCAAAAGAGAAGCAGGTAACTCCCCACCCCACCCCCTTAAGAATCGGTGCAGTTTTAACCTTGTCTATTCAGCTGTAAGTGCTACCAAATGCCATGGGGCTTACTCCCAGGTAAGTGTGGTTAGGCTTGCAGCCTAGGACACTTGCCCCCTAGTAACGGCTGATTGGGATAGCCTCTTGTGCAGACAGAACCATTTGGATCAGTGGGATTATATCTGTATATCCGGAGTTTTGAATTATGGAATGATCTTGTTTGGCACTTCTTGTGGTAAGGTACAGTCACAATAATTTTCAGGAACCATTGGGGTTAGGGAACTGCTTCATTTTGGTATTTAGATAACTAAGAGCTACAACTAGAGCTGGAATTCACAAGCTGCTGATTCTTAATGACTTAACTGATGTGTACATTTGGTTTGCAGTCATGGAGCTACTTATATCTACTAATCATGTTGAGTTTGATTTTATTAAGCTTGTTCAGGTAACTTGGGACAGTATGTTTTGTTAAGAAGGAACTAACAAAGATGCCTCTTGGAAGTGTCTGATATACAGAGCAGCTTCCTGCCTGCTTTCACCAGGTGCATGGAACTCTTAATCCACATGGCAAACAGAGCAAATTCAATACCATACTAATCCTATCTCTGCTGCCATATGATTTGAGTCTGTGACATCTGAACCTCAGAGATACACAAATGGAAGCAACTATATATCCCTGTCACAGCTTAGCGCAATGCCTCGGGGAAAGAGCCCCAAGGGCAAGAAAGCAAATCAAATGAATTAAAGCTCAAATACTCCAGCCATGGCTTATTGCTGCACTGTGCATGAGAAAATGGCGAAGAATACCCTGCGACAGTATTTTATACAGTATTTCATAAAACAGCATTTGGTACTTTCAGTGATCCAGAAAGGATCAAAGGAAAGCAATTCCCTCCAGGAGGATGGTGTAAAAAGAACAAGAAATCATTATTTGATTAACATGCATTGCTCAAGTGCTGCATGTTAGTCACTGTAAAAAGTTACTATTTTGGTACTTTCATTTTCTTCTCATTTTAAATAAAAAGCGTAACCTTGGATGATAACGGATGCTAATTGCACTAAGTGCATCACAGTATTTCTGAGAGCTAAAGTGGATGAAGTGATAAATATGAGGTTATTTCAAGATTTCTCAAAAGGATGTCATTTTGGTATCAGTTACATTCACAGTGAAATCTTCTTGCCCTAAACTATAATGGCTTTAGAAAGTTGCGTATAGGACAATGCCATAAAACTATGACAGACAGCACAACAATACTTTATGAGGCCTGGAGCTCTTGGATGCTGTTGACATTAATCTTTTGGAGGATTGGGGGGCTTCTTTAAGTAGGTGAGGACTTTCCAGGTTTTATGTGCCAACAGATGATGAGTCGGGGAGGTTTTCTGTATCTATTGGGAAGCACTGCTAGAATGAATAGAGTGTTGGGCTAGGACCTGGGAGATCAGATCATACTCAGCCATGAAGGTCATTTGGTGACCTTACGCCACAGCCTAACCTACTTCATAGAGCTGTGTGAATAAAATGGGGAGAAGGAAAACCATGTATGCCACTTTAAGGTCTATGGGAGAAAGTTAAAATATAAATAAATAATATAAATAAATGTGGAAGGACACACCCTCAAAAAAGTATCCTGGACCACCTCTAATAGTGAATTCTGAGTAATTCTAGATTCTATTAGCAGTGATTATGACTACTGTATAGTGACAATTCTGAAACCTCAGAACTTCAAATGGGCCATTTCTGCACTAATCTAAAATATGTGGCTTGAGGGTTGTCGTCTCCATTGTTTAATATTCCATTTTTATTCATTCCACCATGAATAGTGAATTATACTCCAGAAAGTTTATAAAACCAAGCTACAAAATAGAATTTGTGTTTCTCATTATTTTCCTGCTTTAGAGAATGTGTATTTCTATCCTTTACCTTCAATTTTTGCCCGTCTGTGTAAGGAAATAGAGCAAGAAGGGATTCAAAATGAATGCAACATAAATATATTGCACCCTGCAATTGGTATTACTGTACTGTAACAGCTTTGCTAACAGGCAGGTTATTTTTGAAAATACTATTTATAAATGTCTAAAATGTTTACTAGTTATTAACATCACTAGTCTACATGCATATTAAGAATACCTGCGGGGCTTTAAGAGAGACTATTTTAAAGTTGTAGAAGAAGCCTATTGAATATTTCTGGCCCCATCTCCCTGGATAATAATCACACAATTACCATTACACAAATTGCATAATTTTTGTTACTGAATTTTCATTCTTCCGTTGCAGCTCACTGCTACCAGTGGCAGCTAAAAGCAACCTTCCTAGGGAAAGAGGCTGACTCTTACACACAAATTCTGTGCACCGTCCTCCCCTCCTCCACCTTTTGCTATCAAATACCTTGCATTTGCAAGTTGTACAAGGAGACCCGAGCATTGTCCATACGGAGCCACTGAGTCGTGCTATTCCATAGCCATCTTGACAAGTTTTTCTGATATCGTAGGTTATGTTATCAGCCAAACAAGGGTCACTGACACAATGAGGGCAACATTCGCCTTCTGATATTGCTGTGAAGTCACAGATGAGAGTGGGGCATGCAAGCGGCCAACAATCTACTTCACCTTCCTGTGAAAACAGAGGGAGAACCACAGTAAGTTACGTCAAACTATGAAACAAAACATCAACAGCAACTACTTCTTTGATCAACTTTTACTGTTAGGCCCGAGTCATTACCTAAAACTGGGGTGGGGAACCTCCCCCCCCCTTCCGATGCTGCTGGAATAGGACTCCCCTTATTCCATTGTTGCCCATAATAGCTGATACCTCAGTATTTCGAAGGGTACAAGTTCTCCATTCTTGACTAAAATTCACTTACAAAATAAGCCTATTCTGATCTGGCAGTAGTCTAAACAGTGCAGTGCTTCTGGGCATCACAGCAGCTTAAGGACCATGCCCACATCTCTGTGCATGGTCCTTGCAGACCTCCAACCAAGGATGTGGATACGACATGCTGCTGTACAGTCATACCGTGGAAGTCCAAAGTGCTTGACTTCCAGATCGCGGCTTCTGATTGGCTGCAGGAAGCTCCTGCAGCCACTCAGAAGCCAAGGAAGCCCAGTTGGACGTTCAGGTTCCAAAAGGACGTTTGCAAACTGGAACAATCACTTCTGGGTTTGTGGCATTTGGGAGCCAAAACGTCTGAGTTCCAGGGCGTTCGACAACCAAGGTACAACTGTATGTGAAACTCATTTGCTGAACTGGGTGATGTGATAATATAGAGCTTCTGAATGAAAAGTCACAAATGGTTGAAATCTGAAGCACATGTTTGTTTTGATTTCATAGCCCTGTTATGCCGATGTGCATCTTCAGCACAAATTGCTTCCTGGTTTCCCACAGGCATCTGGTTGGCCACTGTGAGAATAGGATGCTGGCCAAGTTGGGCCATTGGCCTGATCCAGCAGGCTCTTCTTATGTTCTTTAAGCAATTTACGTGGCTATGTAAACTACTCATTTTAACAAAAGGAAACCATGAACCATATTATCACATCAGTACTGTACTCCAGTACTGCCAGTAGCTATTTACAGTGTTAAGGCAAAATGCTATGTAGTAGTTTACAAACACTAAGAGATAATGACACAGTAGTTAACTCATCCAGAAATCATATGATAACTGACACCTCAGGATACAATGATAAATAATTCATTGCATTACTCTGCAGCATTTGCAACCAAAACTGCCATGAAATTCAGATTAGACAGAGTCACTGGTGGAGAAAGGTAAGGTGAGTCAACCTATTCTGGATGGGATTGCACTCCTCTTGGAGGAATAGGAACATTTATTATTAATAATAGTCTTTGAAAGTCTAACACCTAGTTTTTTTGCTGCCAGTTTAAACATGTAGCATATTGCGCATTTGCTACTGTTAGGATTTTGTTTTGCTTTTAAGTGTTAGATTCATTATATGTTCTTTGTCCAAAAGAAGTCCAGGAGCTTTCTTTTGAGTAAGCAAGCATTGAATCACACTAAGTTTTCGCAACATGAAGTATGGAGAGCCAGCTCCCCCCCCCCCCCCCCCCCCGCAGTAATGCACCCTACGGTATCAGGATCTGATAAACTGTATTAGGCAACATACACACTATACCTTTAAAGTACTTTGGCCCTCTCAAAGAATTATGGGCACTGTAGTTTGTTAAAGGTTGCCAGAAGGGTAAACTATAGTTCCTAGAATTCTTTGGAGGAAAAGAATGTGCTTTGCTTGTGAAGTCCACTGGAAGTTTTAACATTCTTTAGTTACTTGTGCTGTGCATCACCAGTTGTTTTTGAAGCTCCAAAGTCACTTTTGTGAATTGCTATGTGGCACTGAAAAGCCCTGTTCTTTGGACCTTAGTGATTCCCTCCCTCCCCCAAAAAACAACATTGTATTACTACTACTATTACAAAGCATGTATATAGTCGTTTACAGAGTTGATATTACATAGTATTTAAAAATAATAATTTTTATTTTATTTTCTCATAACAAGTATCCAGTATCATTACTAAACATTCATTTTTCAATCCCCCCCCCCCCCGGGTTGACTTCCCTCAGCTTCCATTTCTGGTTTATTACATTAAATGATACGTTCTATGTTATCATGTTGTTATATTTCTTGTTCTCTGTAAATAAAACTGTTTTGTTGTTGTTTCTGCAGATATATTGTAAAAGGTTCCAATATCACAATAGTGATTTTGATATTACCTAGTATTAGTAATCTTTACAATCGCTTTGGGTAGTATTATTTCCATATTACATGAGGAAGACTGCAGAGGGATGGGTTGCCAAAAGCAACAGAACGAATTAACAGCAGAGGCAAGATTTCCTGTAGTGATTTCCTTGTTCACAGTCAGGCTCTTAGCTGCTGCACTACAGATTTTGAAACTGAGAAGCCACATTTTCTGGCCTTAATTTCTAAATACTGATAATGACATATTGGGAGAATCTCCATCCCTCTGCTGACACAGGGATTCCACTACTATGGATCCAGTCTCTCTTTAAAAGCCTCTAATGAAGAAGGGTCCACTAACTAAGAATGTTGAATTCAGTTGTTTCCCCCAAACAAATATTTGGAGTTCCTGGTTGAGGCTTTTCAGCCTAAGAATGTGCATGAGCAGCACACATTTGCATGTATATATGTTTGTGCAATCATCCCTAGGAAGCCCCAGCTGGATCAGGTCATGGTAACTGAAGTAGACAGCAAAGCCCTCTCACAGTTTTCAATTTAGAAATACAGCTATCTGTTTCCTCAATAAAACCTATTACCTACCTAACTTATTTCAGCAGCATTAGACATTTTCTTTTTAAAACTGGCATGCTTTCCTAGACAATTTGGTGTGCAAATGTTCCTCTTAGGCTAAAGTAAAACACAGCTCTGCTTCTTACAGTCTTATCATGTATGCATTCTGGAAAGTGAAGAGATCAATCCTTTGTGTGCATAAATCTTGATGGTCTTTAATTCATGATGACCCCTCTAACCTCTACCTTTGTGAAATGTTCAGAATAATACGTTGCAGAGGAAAACACACAAAATAAAGCTGATGGAAACTTTGTTTTTTCTTCATGCCCAGACCAAAATGGTGAACGTTGTAATGCCTTTGAAGATGCCACATTTATATTGAAGAAGTCAGTCAAATAAGCACTTTTAAAAAACTTGCTATTTTTAATGGGAAAATGTGATAGATCACCATTTAGCCATAACTTCAGATCATGCTATGCACCTTAGAATATATGTACAGTGGTACCTTGGTTCTTGAATGTCTCTGTTGACGAATGTTTCGGAACCCGAATGCCAAAAACCTGGAAATAAATGCTTCCACTGCGTGTTTCTCAATTGAATTTGCAGGCAGCCCTTTGCACCTCAGTTTTCGAATGTCTTCCGGAACTGATTACATTCGAGAACCGAGATACCACTGTATAGAGCTTTCCGTACTGTATCATGAGAAGAGAAGAATGTTAACAGTATGCATTTTTTATGTTCCAGTATGGCGTGTTCATCAATCTTTTACTGCTCTTGCATCTCTCAAGAAAAATATTTTATTGGCTTCCATACCAGACAGCGGCACTGTTGACAACTGTATGTCCAATTGTCTCCACTTCGGTACAGCTTGTGCCCATTCTGATCTAAACATTGACTGGTGACTCTGGTATCACATTCTGGGCAGCAGAAGAAATCAACGCTGGGATTCTGACAATCACACGTAGTTCGTCGACAGAATATTTTGCCATCCTGTCAAGAAACAATAATCATTAGAATTAAGTGTTTCTAAATAAGGGATAGATCAAATTGGGGCAGTGCCTAGCAATGCGTGTTAGCAATTTGCATTTTATAGTTTTACTCATTATACTGTACAGTTCACAAATACAAGTGATTGGGAAGCTCAATAGTCACATTTCAGAAACTCATACCATGCTCATTGTTCTATAACAGGCAAGAGGTGGCGCAGTATTGTAAAAAAAAATATTCTATAGCAATTCTCATAGTTCTGCTTGTGAGTGAGGTTGCACAGACTCTTGCATAAATGGAAGAAAACCTTTGGCTTTAGTTTCACTTTTGCCTTCCAAATGTGATGGAGCACCTTTGGAAACAACCCTAAATTTAGTGTTTGAATGTATTGCAATGCTCTTTATTCAAAGACGCAATAATATTTGTTCATAAACATTCATGTACTTTTCTTTGCTTTCAACTGATGCATTAGCAGTAAACAGCCAAATAAGAAATTCATATTGGACTCAGTGCCATGTGGACTTAAAAGAGTGAAAACTGTCAAGGATTCTGATAGCAACTGTTCTATGATGGCACCAACTGTTGGGTGGAATGCAGTGTATGTTGCTCCACTTACTCCATTGCTGGAATGGGGAGGAGGCAATATCAGCAACTCTTCTTCCCACCCCTCCGTCCCCTAGATACCTGCATACTCCAGCAGACCTCTCAGCTGTAAACTGCCTCCCTCTACTTTCTATTGATGGATGACTTTCACCAGCAGAGTGACACCCATTGAAGATCCAGATTAACATTGATCCTAGTTCTGGGATGCCTTAAATAAACACTATGAGTATTCCCACAGACTTCAAAGACAAGATTATTTCTGTTCCAAGGAGCAGCCAAAAACGTAGCAAGCAGCACCTATTTTCTACATTTTTCCTGCTTTCACTTTTCTAGCCAATATTGGGGTTTATGTTTTATTCTGGTTAGTTTAGCATATTGTAAATGTTATCAAACCGAGGTTTGGATACTCTTTCCACTTATACAAGAAATAAATATGCTCTCAAATTTCATCTTTGGAAGCTGTGTGTGAACGGAAAAGTTCTCAACTTTACCATTTTTTTCTCCCCAAATGAACACTTTAAACCATTGCCCTTGCAAATAGTTTCTTGGGTGCATTCTGAATGAACAAATGTTTCTATTAGTCACATAATGAGTATCATGAAGCAACAATTTTCTTCACAAATTTTTGAATAACCATGTAATTGTAGAGATAATACTTTCAATAATTTTGTGGCTGAACAGGTGGCACCGTCAATTTAACAAAAATGCATTACACTGCAAAACCAGTCCTGTCATCGGAATTTAATACAGCAAGTTAATGGAGGAACCTATCATCCTTTCACCCTTTTTTTTTTACAGCTTGACTTACAGTCCAACAGAGGAAGTAGTAGAAGACTTTGTCACCATATCTAACAACTCAGCACAATTTCACATTCCTTTCTCACTGAAATCACGATGTAAAAGTGCTTCACTCTAGATTGGCTCACGCTCTCCGACTCATTTTTGAAAAAACTTTTTATTTATACCCCTCGGAAATGAAGCTTTAATACAACAAGTGCTAAATATTTACTCCTTGCATAGGATCCTGCACATTTCAGTGGCTACAGATTAAATTACAATCCTTGTGATAACTAGAGCATCAATATTGTTTTAAAATGTAAAAAAGAAAGTATGTGTTGGCTTGATGGAAAAGGGAAAATGAGTTTATTCAAATTGTGAGGATGATAATTATAGGAATTATTGTGCTGGAAACTCTACCTGTTATTATAGGTGAATAAATAATTTCAGTGGTTTTACATGCATAACACTGAATGAAATCAAGAATACTAATGAATTATTTTTAATTAGGTAGTGGGTTTTTCATTTGCTGAACGGTTAATTCAAGCAAAAACCCCACACAACTGCTTTTAAGAACAGGGTTTTCAGTGGATTAGTCTATATTCAGTGGGAGGCAGGCAGGGGTGCCAACAGCATATAACAGATCTGTTTCTTCAGGCATCGTAGCAGGAATGACTTGCCCAGTGGGGCACAGTGACAGCAATAGCCTCCGGCAGCAATGCGCTGCTGTTAACAAAGGAAGGGGGGGCAAGGTGGTAGTAAGATTTGGGCTGCACAGGAACCCTGGTGCAATGAACCCAGTGCTCCTACTGGCGTGCTTCTGCAGCCTCAAACTCACATCACTGCTCCCTATGTAAGCAGTTAGGACACTGTTGCCATAAGGCTCTGCATGACAAGATGCACCGTTATTACAAAGGCTCCTCTGCTGCTGCTTCAGACTTGCCACCTACCCTCCTTTCCCACCTACTCATCGGCAATACTATCTCTCAAAGTTGTGCTTCCTACAGTAGGGTGAAGAAAAGAGACAGGTAGAACCGAGAAGCAGCTGGCACAGCAGCTGCTGAGACTCAATGTGATGCTGAACTTCTGAAGAGACATCCGTTATCTCCAGGTGAGAATACAGTAACTTTGCAGTTCAAACGTGAAAATGTACATCCATTATCAGTGGCATAGCAAATGTCAACCTACTTTGTCACACAGCTACTTCACCCTGAGCTCAAACGTTGCCCATGTTTCAAAGAGCAAGAATGCTGGTTTTCATGTATGTAGTGCTTTTTTCTGGGGGTACTCAGATGTATGCAGTTCAGGCACCTTTTCTTCTAGAAGAAAAGCACTGCTTACACCAGTGCAGATAAACAAATTGAAGCAATCAGGAACCATTTCATAAAAGGTTGTGACTGGTTTTATTAATAAGAAAAATATTTCTGGCCTCCATTGTTGTGGAACCCTGCAATATTAGAGGCAGCCTAGCAAAGATTTAGTGCCTAGTGAAAATTCAGGGGCACATCCAGACATCTGAGAAAGGGATGCTTCCAATTCTCATCAATCAAATTTTTGTCCAGATTTTGGAGTTTGGAATAGCCTTGTTTTATTTCGAAAGTGGAATTAGAATTAGGAATTTTGCATTATTTCTTTAAAAACAAAAATGAAACAGCAACCCTGAATTCTATGCAGAACAATGTGCCTGAACATTACAGTGTGTCTCCCCCCACAAAAACAAAACAAGCAAAAAAACAAAAAACGCTTCAAGATTCCTGTAGTTAGCCAAAGGGTAGTTCCTTTCATGTCTTGCAGTGGGTGGTTATTATTATTATTTAAGTGTTTTACTTCATGTTTTATTTGTATCTATTCATTTTTCTCTGGGTATTTTCCCTTTTTAAAAAGACATTTTTGCCACCACCTGTGAGGGCAATGCAGAAGAGTTCGGCATCACTCAAGTTCTGCAATGATTCATTAGTGATACTGAAATTAAATTACTCAAATTAAATATGTAGTGCAACCTAGTCCATATACTTGATGTAACTGGTATTTGGACTTAATTGGAATTTCATTTTTCCAACACAGTTTTCATTATCATTGGAATTATTATGCCTCTCATAGTATTCTATGTTTTGTATACAGACCTATTCACTTTGCACTCTACAGAGAGCAATTTGACCCCAATATTTCAGTGTCACAAATATGTAGCCTTTTCCACTGCACAAAGTCTCTTGTTGCTTTGGAGTGTCAAATATCCATCTCTTAAAATAACCTCAGCCATTTCTAAATAATTCTTCCACTATGTGCACAGAATGAGCAAGTGGGAAATCTAGTCTCTTTTCATCTGACAAAATAAGAACAAAAAATGAACTGCAGTGACCAACATCACTATGACCACTACCAAACACCACTACTCCTGTACTTCAATTAATTGCACCAAGAGGAGATACAAAAAGAATGTCATTTGAGCCCAGTGACAAGAAAGCAGCTAATATTTTGGAATAATCAGAGGTTTAGATAAAGGAAAAAACTGGTGGTGAATTTGTGTAACAAGTTATTTCAAAAGTTAAACGAATAATAGAATTGTAGAATTGGAATGGACCCCAGGGGCCATCTAGTCCAACCCCCTACAATGCAGGCATCTCAACCAAAGCATCCATGACAGCTGGCCATTCAACCTCTGCTTAGAAATCTCCAAGGAAGGAGAGTCCAGAACTTTCCAAAGGAGTCTTTTTCTGGTTTATAATCATGGGACTATAGTTTACCCCTCACAGTGATATCACCCCCCAGCACTCTCAACAAACTACAGATCCCAGGATCTTTTCCAAAACTAAATGTCTATAAATTATAAGCACAAGTTCAATGAATTGGTTAAAATCACAAGTGCAGTTCCATTCTTTACTAGTAGGGTGGTTTATATCAATAAATGAGACCTGTTAATTATTGCTTGTATGCTTGTGTCCAAGTCTGGAAAAGGGGACTCTTAATGGTGAACTTAACTACTTCCTCCTCAAGTGATTAAAACCCAAGCTTGAAGTGCAATTAAATTTAAACCCAGATCATAATTGGCTTCTCAGTTCCATTGTCGGGATCACTGCCACTAGAGTGGATCACCTTCTTCTCAATTAACTGGTGGTGGATCATAATGGACAGTTGTTGCTGGTGAGGCCCCCTTTCCTTTCTCCCTGGCATGCTGAGCACTAAAACAGTAGCATTCCAGGTGCCAAGGACCCTTGGAAATGTAGTTATCCAAGGTGCCCAAGTCTTTGGAGATGCTGCTGAAGTTCCCCTGAGTCAGGCTTGGAAAAGAACTCTGGAGCTCATTAAGCCTGCCTCAGAAAACCCAAGCAGAAGAACTGCTTGCTCACTTTTCACCTATTGAATAAAATGGAGCTGTTTCTTCTTTACATCCAGTAAAGAGCGCTGAAGCCACTGTAGGGGCAAAGAACAAATGTGAGGGAGAAGCCAAGGACCCCATGAGGCATGGGATCCTCATTACCACTTTTGTATTTTGTCCCTGCAGGGTCTTTCATCACTCCCATACAGAATAATGGCACAATTTATTTATACAGGGGCAGGCAAAAGACTCTGTAGAAGAAGATGTAATGCTGAAAGATGACTCACAGAGTTGGCTTCTTTCCCCATCCTCGCTGGTGCACCTTTATTCTTGCCCAATTCAATATAATGCAAGCTACTATGTCTAATGGGGCTATAATAAAGAGGTGCAGGCATGATAAATTATGGCGGTAGAAGGAATACAACCTCCCATATTTCCACCCTTGAATTGACTTGGAAAGCTTTTCCTGGTTTGGCAGGGAGAGGAGAGAACCTCAAATAATTTCGAAATGAATTCAAAGCAAATTTTCAAAAGTTCACCCATCTCAAGTTCATGGTGTAGACATTGTGCTCCATAATCTGTAGTGTTTCAGGCACAGCAAGCACTAGGATATGTATTTTCCAGGATGCTTAACAGACATATAAAGGACTCGGGTGCCTGAAGATTGATAAATCCCAGAATCCCTGGCACATGATGCACTGCATTAAAGACACCAAGAGGGAGAGAGGGAGAAACAGAGAGGCCTCAAGAGAGGTCCTCCCATTGCCACAACTGCCTAGTACAGTGGTACCTCGGGTTAAGAACTTAATTCGTTCTGGAGGTCCGTTCTTAACCTGAAACTGTTCTTAACCTGAGGCACCATTTTAGCTAATGGGGCCTCCCACTACCGCCGCGTGATTTCTGTTCTCATCCTGAAGCAAAGTTCTTAACCCGAGGTACTATTTCTGGGTTAGCAGAGTCTGTAACCTGAAGCGTCTGTAACCCGAGGTACCACTGTATGTTAAAACAGACAGACAAGGTATTAGGGGGGAGGTTCACAGGTAGGAGTGTGAGGGAATGTTTAGACTCTTGTTCTGCTGCTTATGTCATAGGGCCGAAATTTGCAACTGGGTTTGGAAAATAAACACATGGTACGTTTCTAAATATTTAGAGTGGAATATAGTTTGTCTGTTATATTAAAGGAATAGTTTTTGATGCAGTGGGTACCGCTGCTAACAGAAGGAAGGGAATTTTGGCTGATTCCTTCTTTTCCCCCTTCAGCAATCTTGGCCCTCTCAAAATCTGCTCCTGTGGTTTCGGGAACACCCCAGAACTGCCTAGAAGGTGATATGGGAGGCTACAGAGCAAAGGAAGAATCTGAAGATCACCTTTCCTGCTTTCCATCAGCAGAGGTCTGCATCAGACCAAAGACTCTTCTGCAAACGGAAGGGCTCCTTCCATTTGCATATTGTGCACCAGTTATTTTTTGCACACAAAGGTAAGACATATGGTGGCCAAGCAATTTGGTTTGTTGAGTTCCACTTTGAATCAAGCTGATGAAAATATGTACATCACTATTTAAATCATGTCTTCACCCACACACTGTCTATCTTGGGAATCGCTTTTCAGGGAACACTAGCTTCCATACTAGTAAGTCAGTAAAGCTGCTTTATTCGTGTGGGGGGGGGGGGCAGAAAGAAAACAGGATTAAAGACAACACAGCTCCGCCAACGCTGTTATAATTCGCATAAGGCTTGAGGGATGTACTCTGAGAAAGCAGAGAAAATCTACTTCAGGCTACTTTGGGTAATGAATGCACTCAACTAATTAAGCTGTTAGAATTTTAATGTTTTAGCAAATTTTGCCCTCATTCATTGGAACAAATACCAGTATGTTTAGAGAGGATTAGATGAAATATTATGTCTGGTGGATTGCTGCAGTAATCCCTTCCTCACTTATCTGTGAATTATTATTATTATTATTTTTTAAAAGGTGTATTTACATGGTCCAAACCTGGGCACATTATGCCAGAATTGGGTATCATTGGCCAAGGGGTGGACTATCTAATTCCGTATTCACATATGAAGCAGTGTTGGACAATTAGGATTCTGTTAGCTATTTCAGTGAGCTAAGAGTACATTCAACAGAACATTTTATGGAAAGAGGTTTTATTTTATGTGAAAGATACCAGACTCTGTTTCAATTAAGGCACTGTAGAAAAATTCATACATAATTTACTAGAGCCAATTGTTAGAGAATATTAAAATAACTTTTAATAAATAGTCCTGACTAACTAGCAATAAACTGTATTAAGACCCATAAACAATATATGCTGGCCTTAGCATAGTCATACTATACCTTCACTAGGATTGGAATGCTCAGAAAAGCTGAAATGCTCCCACCAAATGATAATATTGTAGCTCTTTGAGATATTATTATCATCCCTATTTTGTTCCTCAAAAGATATCATTCTCAAGAACTTCTTCCTGACTGTGAAGCAGTCTTTCCGGAGACGTGCACACAAGTTGAGGTAATTTTAATATGTTTTAGTATTTTGACTTTTGTATGTTTTAAAGTATGGCTGTGATTTCCCCCCCTTGATTTTACTGTTTTTTTTTCTTTTGTAAACCACTTTGAAGTTTTCAAGTGGTGTATAAATTTTATGAAATAAATAAGTTTACTGAGCCATTTTTGCCACCAGCAGTTCCTGTTGCAAGAATGCAAGGTTCCTACTAAATTTTCAGGTAATGCTTTTGGAAAGAGGAAAAGTAGTCTTATAAAACCATATTTTGCATGCATGATTGCATCATAAAGGTAAAGGTACCTCTGACCGTTAGGTCCAGTCGCATGCGACTCTGGGGTTGCACGCTCATCTCGCTCTATACGCCAAGGGAGCTAGCATTTGTCCGCAGACAGTTTTTCCAGGTCATGTGGCCAGCATGACTAAGCCGCTTCTGGCGAACCAGAGCAGCGCATGGAAACACCATTTACCTTCCTGTCCGAGCGATACCTATTTATCTACTTGCACTTGACATGCTTTCGAATTGCTAGGTGGACAGGAGCTGGGACCGAACAACGGGAGCTCACCCCTTTACGGGGATTCAAACCGCCGTCCTTCTGATTGGCAAGCCCTAGGCTCTGTGGTTTAGACTACAACGCCACCTGTGTCCGACTGCATTATAAATATTGTTAAAATGTTGCTTGAAGATGGGATCCTATTATCCCCAGTGTTCCAAACTGCAATACAACAGGAGAGTAGTGGAGACTGCTTCTGTTGCAAATATTGCTGATATAAATATTCCAAGTAAATTTCGTATTTCACAAATTCACTACGTTTGACGTTTAGAGTCTCAAACATAATTCGCTATGAGGGCTAATGTAGCACAATTGTGAACTAGGAAATTCCCAGTCCAAATTCCATCTCTGCAACAAGCTCACTGGATGATTTTAGTGATTATAGTAATGATTTACCTTACAGGGTTTTATGGATTCCTGCAACAATGCCCTGAATGCTAATGAACTATAAATGCTGTGTGTGTTGCTGCCACCATACAAACCTTTGGTGGTGAGGGCACTTTGGTTTGAAAGGTATGAATGAAAAGTATGAGTGAGGGCTATCTATCATACGGGGAAAGGTTTCCCTTAAATGTAATTTTTAGCATCCAGCAGTGTTCCATCTTTTCAGTCACCTACAACTGTCCCTGGGCATTGAAGTTTTTCCTCACAGTTTCATAAATAGAAGAGTTGTATAGACCAGGATAAGTTGACTTGTTGTTTTCTCATACCAGTTTTGCATGGATGCAAACCTGCTTGCTAGAGTGAATTTACTTTTTCTTTTCATTTTTAGGAAACAAGAAAAGATTAATTCAGATTACAACTCTCCAGGAGGAGCCCAGGTGATTTTGGAAGAATTCAGCCTGCAGTCTGACATGGATTTAGTTCTTTTAAAATGGGTTTCTTATTTTAAAAAATGCACAAGGAAAAGAAGAAATTGGATTATTAAAAGAGTAAAAAAAAATCAAACAGGAACTTACCTTACAAGAGCAAACAGAACACCTGTCTTTCTTCAGTGTCCATACCTGGCCATTCCGTTTCAAGCCTCCTTCATGTGTGCAGTCACCAGTGCAGGATGGTCCAGATGGACAGAGGCAATCAAATCCTCCTGCCAGGTTCACACAGGCGGAGTCATTCCAGCAAGTGTGAGTCCTCAAGGCACATTCATCAATATCTGCACAATACAGAAGAGTTTATTGGACTTCAGCAAGTTGTGTGATCCATAGTTCTTTGGGAACATTAAAGTAGTTACTTGAGACTGGATCTGTAGGCCTGCTTTGCTAAGAGGATATATACTTTCTACACCCACACTCTTAAAATGATTTTTTTAACAAGGTTATTTCTCAAGTTGAATCATAGCCAAGTAAAAGAAATAAGAAACAACTTTTAGAAACTTCTGTTCTTGCATTATTATAACACTTCCTAGATGCTTAATGGTTAAGAGATTATGTGCCTCTCAAGGGCGTAAGACAATGATGGTTGTTGGGTTTTTGTTTTTTTAATGGAGGGGGACCAGTATATATATATATATATACTGAGTAGGAGTAAATTGCTCCTAAGTAGCAGGCTATTCTTGGATGTGTTCAGGAAAAGGAAGTAGTAAGGACATAAGTAAGCTTTTGCATGAGCAAATACACTTCCATGCTAATAGCAGTCATAGGGTTTTCCCGCATTAGAAGCAGGGCATGAAAAAATAAAAGCCAGACATACATTCTGGAGGAAAGGGAAAGTGTCATGAATAAACCTTCAAGCAATTTGGCCTTAAGTGTGTTGTTGTTTTTTTTTAAGTAAGGGTTATATTATTTTATCACAAATAATCTAATTCCAGAGACTTCTTTTCTCCAATGCTGTACTGCTGACACAAGGAAACCACTCACATGAGCAATTAAATATGCCTACTTAGTCTCTTACATGTTTTACTCCTGCAACGCTATACTGTTCATACGTAAGAGAGACTGCTAAGATACTATATGAACCAGTTCCTATTACAGATGAAATAAAACACCTGTCTTTAGCAGAAATAAGACAGTCCTCTCAAGCTGAAATTTAGGTTAGTAGCAATAAATGTGAAACAGAGAAAATCCACCTCATATTTCTTGGGTAGAAGCACTTATTCTAACCCCAAAGGAATCCAGAGCAAAACGTATTTCTAATGTCTCTCTATTCTGGGCTTGTATTCAAGTGGCACAGACAAATTACTGTAGTGTGGATCTAATTACAGAGCATTAGCAAAGTAGCACTTGCTCTCTAGACAAGAGTCATTCACAATAGTAACTCTACAACAACAGCCCTGTTTACAACTTTCAAAGTTAGTGTACTTTGTACCGGTAGGCCAATTGAGGAAATGAGCAGAGATGATATTGTCTCTTTATATGATGAGAAGAACTCATGAAGTTGAAAAGATTTTTAGTTCAGGGATCATCCAGTCATTAACACACACATATTTTAGCTGAGGAAGTGCAAACTACACCAACAATGGAGAAGCATAATAATAAGATACAACAATATATTTAACTAAAAGCTGCATAGAAGACAGAATTGTGACCCTACCTGTAGGTTAAAAAAGAGCCTTTGAGGATGGGGGATTAAGAAGCTCAACAATATCACTTACACTGTGTTCTTTTTTTAGCTCACAGTTTATTTTGTCTTGGATTGCAGTCATATCTGCCCTGAGACCCTAGGACCCATCAGATCTCCCTAAGGGAGGAGAAGAGAAAAGTCCACCTTTGGAGAGGGAGGTGTTGAAGGTTGTGGAAAGGTTCCTGCAGAAGGTTCCTTTCCAACACTGAACAACAGCAAAAAGGAGGTGCTCACAAGGGGTGTTCCAGGCAAGGTTGCAGATCTATTCTAAACTGGCATAATTTATTGCACTCCTTTTAATTTTTTTGTGAGGGAAAAGTTTCTCAAAAACAAAGAAACCCCCAGAACCAAAACAAACAAACAAAATAGCAACAACCACTTAGAACAGGAAAATAGGAAAGCACCATCTCACCTTCTGCGCTATCAGGAAGGACATAGGAAAAGGGAGTTAGTCCCCCTTTGTTCCCCTCTGCCTACCCCTTTGGATTGTCCTATTTGTTTCACTGGAGCTCATTGAGAAGCTCAAAAGTTTGCATGTAGACATTTAAGCAGCAAACAAAAATTACTGGTTCATTTCCTCTTAGAGACGTGGCAATGTTAATTAAATACCGCAGAAAAGCGGCAAAACATATGAGCCCCATTTGCACAAATCTATTTTTAGCTACAATAGACTTCCTATTCTGTGTGTTCTGTGTGTGTGTGTGTTTATATATATATATATATATATATATATATATATATATATATATATATATATATATATATAATCTTACCATATATTAGCATAGCAAAAGATTTTCTTTTCACTAAGATTTAAAAGATTACATGCAGTATGGAATGTGCAATTTACAACACAACTGGCAAGCAGCGATTCCATCGTCCATTAGAATGTTGTTGAATATATCAATTGTGCACTCCAGGCATCAATAATAGGGTTAAATTCACTGCAAGCTCCTTAAGTGCTTCTCCCTTAATTATGTTTCATGTTCCCTCCCCACCCCTGGAAAAGAAAAAGAGCCACAAAGGAAGGTCTACTTCTGGTTGGGAAAAGACGGGAGGGAAAAGGGTTTAAAAGCCTCTCTGTGTCTAGTTTTCTGTTTAAATGCAACCTCCCCCAGGCTGCACACACATATACATCACAATGCTCTGCTTAATACGCATAGTTTGAGTCTCAGTTTACAATAATGTTCCCATTAGACAGTTCTCCTTCCCTAGAAGACCTCTTGCAATGATCATTTTGCTGCTTCAATCTGACAAAATAAATAGCCACAATATGGCCATCTTCAAGGACTATTAATGTGCACATTATTTATTAGTTTTTTCTTGATTTTCCATGTAATAAGGAATGCAACTTGAAAGGAGCACTATAGGTAATGAAAAGGTGGTGTAGTACCTTCAAACCAAATACCATGTACTGTGTTCCAGCTTATGGGAAAATACAAACTAGTTACCTTAACTTTCTTCTCATCGTTTCTCTTTTCAGTAGGCTTTCACTTATACTTCTGGTTAAAAATGTCACTACGCGGGTGGCGCTGTGGTCTAAACCACAGAGCCTGCTAGGGCAGCCTTTCTCAACCTTGGGTCCCTAGATGTTTTTGGTCCACAACTTCCATGATCCCTAGGTAGCAGGACCAGTGGTCAGGAATGATGGGAGGTGTAGGCCAAAAAACATCTGGGGACCCAAGGTTAAGAAAGGCTGGCCTAGGGCTTGCTGATCAGAAGGTCGGCAGTTCATATCCCCGCAACGGGGTGAGCTCTCGTTGCTCAGTCCCTGCTCCTGCCAACCTAGCAGTTCGAAAGCACGTCAAAGTGCAAGTAGATAAAATAGGTACCGCTCTGGCAGGAAGGTAAACGGCATTTCCGTGCGCTGCTCTGGTTCGCCAGAAGCAGCTTAGTCATGCTGGCCACATGACCCGGAAGCTGTACACCGGCTCCCTCGGCCAGTAAAGCGAGATGAGCATGCAACCCCAGAGTTGTCCGCGACTGGACCTAATGGTCAGGGGTCCTTTTCCTGCCATGCTGGGTGTTTTCGCATTCAAAAGATGCAAAATAATGTTTTCCTTTGCTATGTTAAGGTTTCATTCTACACCATGCAAAACATGTGAATCAGGGCTAAAGAATAGATTAGAGGCGTAGATTTTACAGTTCAAAACTAAAAGAATTTCACAGATGAGCATGGGGGCATATTGCCTATGAAGTTCTATGTAATGGCTTTACTTGCAACACAGACTCTAATTCTACTTCCGTGCAATTTAACAGATTTATGAGAAGCCAGATGTTGGCAATTATGGAAACCAACATTATTCATATTCTCAGTACAACAGACCTGTTTGCACTGCAAAACCCAACGTAATCTATTATACATATAACCAAAGGAGAAGAGGCATCCTATTTACATACCCCCAAATACTTCATGCTGAGAGCTCATAAACAGCACTGCCAAAAGCAGCAAACCTTGCCAATGAACAAATAATAAAGTGAAAAGCCCAACACCTTGTCATAACTCCGTTTAGGATCCTAATGCAAATTAAAGTTTCTTATGTTATTGTGTTTGTTATTTAATATCGGCCAGTAATCAAAATACAAGGCTCAGAAAAGTGGCATCCATTCCATTAAGACTACTAAACAAGGCAAATATTTTAAACGTATACATGAAGCATTATTAGTTAGCTTCATGACACAATTTAAGGAGCTAATTATGAAGCAGAAAGTCCAAAACGAACTGGGTATGGTCTACTTGAGGATTTTCTTTTTTTCCTTATAGTCTCACCCTTCCATTGTAGTCCTTAAATGGGGCCCTGCTTTTAATCCTTCTCCATTCAGAGCCATTACCATGGTAAGGATCCCCAACACTACCACAAAGCTTGGTCATTTACCCCAAAACAAAATATAAAATCAAAAAATCCTTCCAGTAGCACCTTAGAGACCAACTAAGTTTGTTCTTGGTATGAGCATTTGTGTGCATGCACACTTCAGATAATGCAAGTTAAGTAATGCATTCCCCTTGCTCGTGACAGCAGCCTGTAATCAGAGGCAAGCAGAGCTCTGCTCACTAAGCAGGTCTTTGCCTAGCTTGCCTTACTGCTGAAGTGGAAAGGAAGGTTTTAAAATATGCTCAAATGCATCATTCCCTATCAGAATCATAGGAACTGTAGTTGACCCTAATCTCCTCCTCCTCCTCCTCCTCCTCCTCCTCTTCAAACTGGCGGAATGATTGCATTTGTGAGCCATTTGAAGGATCACTTTACTTGTGATTCCCACAAACTGGTGTTCAGAGATATACTGTCTCTGACACTGGAAGGAGTGCACGGCCATCATGGCTAGTAATGATAGATAGCCTCAACTGCCATGAATTTGGGTAATATCCTTCTAAAACCATTAGCACATCTTGTGATGGTGAAGTACTATGTGTTTTGTGAAGAAGCGCTTTCTTTTGTCTTGACAGAATCTCTCAAAATTCAGCTTCATTAGATGGGGCTAAGTATTATGAGGGAGGGAGAAAAGCTTATTCTTTTCTACTTTATCTACCCCTGCATAACCCTATACACATCTATCAAGTCCCTCCACTTTGCCTTTTCCCCTAAACTAAAAGGCCTCAAATGTAACCTTTCCCCAAAGGAGAGTTGCTCCACACCACTGATCATTTTGGTTGCCCTTTTTAAACACTTTTCGGCTCTAAATCAACCCTCTTTAGGTTATGAGGCTAGAACTGTGCGCAATATTCCAAGTACAATTACACCATAGATTTGCAGAATGAAGTGAAATATAGGCCGTTCCATTTTCAGTTGGTCTTTTTTCTTGGGTGTCCTGGTTCCCACCCCAAACACTACAACCGAGGCACTTAACGTGTGACTGGGAAGAAAGCTTTATTCAAGGCTAACAATGGTACAGGTCAGGCTGCAGGGGCAGAACAGCAAAGGCACACCTAGACAATTCAAGAACAGCATCAGGACAGTGCCACATTTAGGGTAGATCCCCTGCACAGGGGGTGCAAAATAACAACAATAACAACACCTATATTTATACGGGTTCCTACTCAAAGTTAGGGCCCAGTCAGGCAGGTGATTGAGTTGCCGCAACTATGATGCAGTGCACTTGAGAGCATGCACAGAAAGGATGGCAAGAGAGGAGGGCATGAAAATAAATAGGGGGCACACCAGAATTTGTCCTCAGGGCGCCATATTACCAAAGTCTGCCCTTGATCAGGAGTCAAAGACTAGATGGAAGCTGCAAAGATGTCTCAACAAATGGCCATGCCTCACCCACCAGCTTTTAACAAGAGGCTTCTCTAAGGGGTGCCAACCGGTTCTCAGTGGAGGAGGTTTTATTCTGGGTTTTTTTTTGTTGCTGCATTTTGTTTGATTACATTTTATCATATGCTTCCTTAAATCTCTGAAAATCATATTTTTAATTTTTAAAAATAGTTTTTTATTTAAAAACTGCTACATTTATTTTTACTTACTGCATTTATCGGAGAACCAGAACAAACAGAAAGAGCCTTGCCTTACTCAGTTGCATAAAAAAAACCACGCTCTGAAAAGAGAGAGGCCTTATGAAAGATTGTATTACTTGGAGGTAAGTTTTGTTGTGTTTGTTAGGGCTTCTTCTCAATGAAGTGCACATAGTCTGTGTGGTACCAAAATGGCTTTAGAACAGAGAGAGACGCATTTAAACTGAAAAATTCTTCCATTTTTCAAACGGTAAACGAAGAGTAAGAAAAGCACATAATGTTAATTGCACTTGCAATTAGGAAAAATTGATATAAACACATCTTAGGTAAACTGAATATTTTTCTTCCTCTTCTTGGCATGAATCTTAAATCAATTTATTCACGAGAAGAGCTCCACTGAAATCACCTGAACAAGCAAAGTGTGTTCAGCATCACAATGGATAATTTCTACTGACATGTAGCTTGATTAAAGATTGTGTCCAGGACTTGGTGTCCAAGACATGGATGAAAAGTAATGAAATACTTCTGATTTTGATGTAATTTGCATCTCTATTCAGACAGTTTCTTGCTTGTCAAAAATGCAAATTTCCTCATGAAAACTGAAATGCACAAAACTCAGCTCAGCTCCAGTTTAGATTACTGACAACACAATCCTATGCATGTCTACTCAGATGAAAGTTCTCTTTAGTTCAATGAGACATACACCCATGTTAGTTTATGAAAGACCGAAGGATTAAACACATGGAAGTACTTCTAAATGGTCCTAGCAAACCCATGTGTGATTCAGTTATTCAAATGTAACCAGAGTGGTGCAGGATCCAGCCATGAGAAAGCAGCAATCATATGTGTGCAGAAATGGGCAACAAGCCTTCACTGAGTTACTGCTAATGGGTTGGTAGTGGATTCAGGCGGAGCACTTCACTGGCCCCAATCCGGCCTGCTACTCCTCACATGCTCCTACTGCTCAGAATCTATATCTACCCTGTGCATTTGAGAATGTAGTCATAATGACTCAAAGTAAGGTTGTTGCAGAATTTCACATATCTGCCAGGCGTGAGAGGACATAACATATTCCAAGTGATATTTTTTTAAAAGAAACCACTTTTAAATGCTTAAAATAGCTGTTTAAAACTATTTTTTTACTGGTAATCTTACTGTTTTACTGTAAGCTGCTGTGAGGTTGTAGTTGTTTTTTACAGCCAAGGGGTGTATGAATTTTATGAGGTAAAATAAATAAACCCAATAAAAATTCAAAACATCCTGGTGTAAGAACTATCATTTCCAGCATCTATTTAAAAATACATATTTTTCATTTGTCCTAAACTGTTCCACTGTAGCAGAGTTTGTTACAGTTAACTTCATCATCCAGTCATTAGAAAGCAGCAATCATACATGTGCAGAAATGGACAACAAGCCTTCACTGAGTTACATCATCAAAACTATGTCTTTTAAATCTACCGTAAACAATATGCCTTTCCATCTAAACCCAATCTACCTATCTCCCTTCCCATTGTTCTCTCTTCTAAACCTCTGCAACTGTCTCAGTTTTCAACTCTTTATCAGCAACTAGTTCCTCCCCATCCCAAGATCCCCCAAGTAGATTCTCAATCTACGGCACAACCAAAAATATATGCTTATAATAAACATGCAATTTTGTAATATATTCAGTACCTATCACACAGTTGATATTGCCACAATACCATTCAAAAATCTGACCAATAGTGGGCAGAAGGAGTGGACAATAGGCAGGAAGATCTTCAATTTGGTTTTTCTCATATCTTCTGAATACTTTGTTTTCAACTGATTCCTACTGAGAATTTTAGTGTTTCATTATATATTTTTAAAACATCTTAGAGGTATATAAAATATGTTATATAAAAATGAAATGGCTGATTCAGAAGTGCAATTTTTATGGAGTGCCAGACAGTTTTCCCTATAGCACCGTATGGCATCAGTTGCAAGAGAGAATTCCCTTCTCAGATTTGATGACTATATATTGATAAATTGATTATATCAAGATTATGCCAAGGAATGACATCTGCAGACTTGATAGTCAATGAATTTGTGATTTATTGTGTGAACAGTATGTTATATTTAAACCTCTATTTTTAGCAGATTCATGGTCACTCTTGAAGGAAATAGCTCTCGGACTATCCAGATTTCTAAAGTAGATATACTACATTTTGATGCGAAGATTTAACAATATCAACTACCAGTATATGAAATCCAGCAAAGCTGCATGATAAATATGACCCTAGCATTTCTTTTCTGGGAAAGCAATATGTACATCTATCTGTAAAAAACTATTCTGATTCATTTACCTTAATGTTTCTAGCTTCTTTTAGACAGACTGGACATTTGCTCTTAGTATTTGATGGGAAAGTACCAGTTGCTATTTTTATTGTTATTTATTTGGTGTTATTACTGTATATTTCATTTTATTTCTATATCTTTAAGAGAGGCAGCCACGTCAATTTCAATGCAAAGAAAAAGCAGTAGGCAGGCAGAGGAAACAGGCTGGTAGGCAAGTCATAGAATCAAACATTTTGGAAGGTACCCCGAGGGTCATCTAGTCCAACCCCCTTGCAATGTAGGAATCTCAACTAAAACATCCATGGCAGATGGCCATCCAACCTCTGCTTAAAAACCTCCAATGAAGAGAGGAAGTAAGTGGTGCAAGCGCTGAGTGATGTGCTCAGATGAACAGCCAGGAAGGGCCAGGGCAACTCCCAGCAGCCATATTGCTCAGCCGCTACTGTGCACCTGTCACCAAGGCTGCTGTTTTGGCTTCAGCCGTGTCAGAGGCTATGGAGGAAGAAGCGTCAGCAAAGTAGGACTGGCTGGAGAGCTGCCTCAGCAGGGAATAGGCCTCCTTCATCGACTACCGCTCCTTTTAATTCTCCTCCCCATAGCCACTGATGACACTAACACAGAGCTCTTGGGACTGGGCTGAGCTGTGAGGGGGTGGGGTGTTTGGCAATTTATATAAAGGGGTTTGGAACTTGGGTTGATGTGTAGGCCAGCAATGTAAGCCAGGGCAGTAGCCCCTGGTTATTTTACAATATTTATATGCTGCCTTTCCAGTGAATTGTTTGAGTTGTGCATGACTGCGCAATATGGTATGTACTGCATTTCACAGAGTTTTGTAACTAAACAAGAATGAGTGGGAAGAGGAGTGAGAGGTGGGTAGCAAGGGATGGATGCTAACAGAGTTAGCTTGTAGTTGGGGCTACAAAGATTAAGCTGTGTTCACGTGCACATACTTGTGCATTCTAAGTCAGGGGTGTAGAAACTGGTCACCCAGATGTTGATGGACTACAACTCCTATCATCTCTTAGCATTCATTGGTAAGAAGTTGACAGACGTCCAAGCCCAAATCCTATTTACACGTTTTTGTTTATACTGTATCGTTTTATAAAACTGACTCATTAAAATGCCAGAAGCAGAACACAGTTTTTCAGAGAGGTGCCACTTTCTCCCCTCCCTTTTGCTTAATTACTTCTCTTCTCTGAGTAATTTACCTCTCTGCTTCATTATAATTGCAGCAGAAGGCAGAGAACAATGAAAGCAACCACTGCAAGTTCATTTACTTTGTTTCCCCGACACTTAAAATGTTCCTGTGGCACCAAACTTCATCAAGAGTTATTCTGCATTTAGTGGACATCTATTTTTGCAGGACTTTTCACACATAACACAGTTCTAAGAGTTATCCTGTCAGGGTGAGAAAACATGATAACTGTCACAAAGAAGGAAGAAGAAATAACTACAAGAGTGCTAATTTCAACTTCAATGGTACATTAAGCCATTACAATATAATCAGATGTAACAAATGTATGCTAGGCTTGCAACCAACATATGCACAAGTTAAAGCTATAAACACTGCTTTGACAAATCATTCTTCACAGGCAACTTGCCATTTAACATGCAATTTATTTCCTAGTTTTTAAAATGAAAGCTAGTAGCACATCTAAAAAGCAATAGTGTGGTTTTAGTGAAACTGTGAAACATGTACTATGTTAACATTTAATACTGCTGAACTTTAGAATATCCAAAGCCATAAGATATTTTTTTTTGAAATATGGTTGGTACACTGTTTCAAGCTGGTTTTTTAAAGAGCAGAACTGTACTTTAAAAGAATTGGATGCATTTTTAAGAGTTCCCTGCTCTGTTTACTTACAGATGATATTTTGCAGTGCATTAAAGTTAAATAATTTTTTAAAAGATTCCAATCAGAAAGCTAGCAAAATGTGTTTTTGTTAATACATAGAATATAGAATATAAATAGTTATAAAGTAGCACATACACACAATGCAATGGAAAATAATTGAGATTGTTTACCTTGTACCTTATAAAGTCTGGCAAATTGATCACTTGTATGTTATGGCCAATCAAGCTGAGGCATCCACCATTTTGAAGGGAAAGGATGATAATGCTGGCCAGTTTCTCCTTCTGATGCAGCCCCTGCCCCAATTCTGTGTGAGAGGATTGTGAGAGGAACTTAAATGGGTCAGGGTGGTAATACCTCAAGGGCCACCTCTCCCCTGATAAACTAACCCGGACCTTGCAATCATCATCTGAGGCCCTTCTTCATGTGTCTCCTCCACAAGAAGGTGGCAACATGAAAACGGGCCTTTTCTGCAGTGGCTCCCTATTTGTGGAATGCTCTCCCCAGGGAGGCTTGCCTGTCACCATCATTATATATCTTTAGCCACCAGGCAAAAACTTTCCTTTATATCCAGGTCTTTGGCCTTTAATGATCTTTGGCCTTTTAGAAGTAGCTTGGATGTTTTAAATGTACCGTATATACTTGAGTATAAGCCTAGTTTTTCAGCACACTTTTTGTGCTTTAAAAGCTGCCCTCGGCTTATACTCAAGTCAACCATTCCTTAAGATGTGTACAAGAACGGTGGTTCTTTACTCTCCCCAGGCAGCTTGTTCCATTCCTGAACTGCTCACATAAATGCAAACTTTAGACCCCAGAAGGCAGAAAGCCTATCAGTTAAGGAAGTATTAAAACCCCACAGGTGCTCACTTTCCCTGGCTCCTGCTTAAACAGGACAGGATCCCAGCCTTCTCTGTATAACACAAGGGAACATTGCACTGTAGGTTAAACCACAGAGCCCTAGGGCTTGCCGATCAGAAGAATGGCGGTTCGAAACCCTGCAACGGGGTGAGCTCCACAGCAGCAAAGGAGGAAGAGGAAGGAGCAGCCCAGAGGGCTGCTTTGGGCTGCTCGTTCCTCCTCTACCACAGTGGCAAAGATGAACCGGCTTATACTTGAGTCAATAAGCTTTCCCACATTTTTGTAGGGAAATAAGGTGCATCGGCTTATATTTGGGTCGACTTATACTCGAGTATATACGGTATTTCTCTTCCCTCTTGGTTTTATTGTATTTTTATGTGGGTTTATTGTCTGTTTGGTTGTAAGTTGTTTTGGGTTGCCCTGGGCAAGATAAAGCATCTGAGAAATTTAATGACGACGACAACAACAACAACAACAACAACTTTCCAGAACAGCATGGATAGTGGCAGGTTGTGCAGGGGGACAGGTGGGATCTGTGCTAGACTTACTCTCATGCACACAGTGCAAAACTGCTCTGCTGAATTGCAGAGTGAGACGTGTTTGCTGCTGATTTCTTTGGATGCTGGCAATGAACTGAGTGGGAACACTTGCCACACATTCTTATCACTCTTAAAGAGTTATATCCATCTTCATTCCAAACACATATGCATAGAGTTGGCACTAAATCCAAAGGTTGCAGTCATCATATAATTAAAGGTAAAGGGACCCCTGACCATTAGGTCCAGTTGAGGATGACTCTGGGCTTGCGGCGCTCATCTCGCGTTACTGACCGAGGGAGCTGGTGTACAGCTTCCAGGTCATGTGGCCAGCATGACAAAGCCGCTTCTGGCGAACCAGAGCAGCACACGGAAACGCCGTTTACCTTCCCGCCGGAGCAGTACCTATTTATCTACTTGCACTTCGACGTGCTGGGACCCAGCAACGGGAGCTCACCCTGTCGTGGGGATTTGAACCACCGACCTTCTGATCAGCAAGTCTAGGCTCTGTGGTTTAACCCACAGAGTGGAACCACTTTAGTCCAGGAACAGACCTTGGCTAAACTAAAATGTAACAAATAGGCCAGGCAAGGGGGATAATGCCCCTTTCCTTGTAAAATTAAACTAAAATATCCAGGTCATTTTTCGTCCTGGTTAATTAGGAATCCTGAATCATTAAATCACACATTGTGTTAGAGTTCTCTTATAAAGTAGGGCCTGAAATATGAAAACCTCAGCTGCTACGCTACATCAATGATGCCATGGGTCCATCAGCGGGCTAAAGTTTGTCACACATTACAATCTAGTGAATTCCAGGGACCTCACCAGGCTACGCTACATCTCATTGGTTCCATTCTGGGTTTCATCTGGGAATTCTGAAGAGTGGGTTTAACTTATCCTAAGATGTTTTCATACTTTTGGGAGCACAACCAAGTGGTTCTTCCCATCTTTAGAGTTAGGAATGGGAAGATGTGTGGAACTTCAAAGTGGTGTCGGTTTTGGTAAGCTACAATGCCAGACATTTTTTAGTGCAGATCAAGTTACTGTTTTCTGTCATGCTGTTCAAATTGAATTGCAGTAAACTACTAATCCAGAGAAAGGCTTGATATGCAACTCATTATGATTTTGCTCCACAATGTATTCCTCATGTATGATTGTGAAGTACTCTGGAGCGTCTATGGAACCCTCCAAGCACCTGAGTGCTAACTTCCCATTCATTTTTATGAGCCTTCAATCAGCTGATAATTTTCAGAATTGTAAAGTTATATATGATTAGACAAGATCTGTTCACTATATTCATATTTTACTTCTATAGTTATTTCTGAAGCCAGTGAAACTATTACAAGCAATCAGTGAGCAATCCCTTTAGTCACATTTAAAAAGAAATTGACTGAAGTACTTTTAAAACATTACAATCTGCTTCAGTATTACATAGCTGCAACTGTTTCTAAAAATTAAAGCCTGTTGGAGACCAGTTTATATAGAAAGTAAAAACTGGTTTAATCTTTTGGCACCGGACTGCAACAGCAGATGGCTCAGCAATGATATTTAATTAAAATAACCCCATTAATTTCATATTCCATTTACGTCTTACACCTGGACAACAGTGTCTAACCTTGTGAACTTCCACATCGGTTGGCAGGTCAAAATGAGGGCAGTGGGTTTTGAAAATAATAAAACAACAAGAAAATGTTGCTGTGTGGGTTGTTCCTGTTCAGAGTTCCAGCCACCCAAACATGACCTCTTCCAGAATTATCAACTATTTTCCTCCTCCCATTCAGTTTCTCAGATGGATAGCAGTCCATGACCACTAAGCATGTTCAATACTCACTGGATTGTTTTTTGCTTCCTTCCTCTATTAGGTTTTTGTTCCCCCTTTACAAAAATGTACTTATACAAAGCTTTGACCTTCCTGAAGCCTGCCAAGACTTTCCTCTTCCATATGAATGGCACCATTTTGGCTACATATGGACCAGCATTCAGAGAAAGAGTTCTTTTTAGTATATCAGGAATGGCTATTTTATAAGCCTAAGAGCTGCAGCCCTTCCTAGCATAGCCTACTACAGGGAGAGTGGCCAAAAGAAGTAGACATGCTTATCCGATGGCCTTGTGCACAAACCACACAAATAAAGTACACATTCCCCCCACACATCAGACATGACTGCACATTCACCCACACAGAGCCCCCATGGATGCACCAGAATACAACAGACAACAGCACAAACTTTGCTGAAAAGGGAGGTAGAAGACAGGTGGAAAGAGATGTGATTTTCCTCCCCATCAGTGCGTTCTATAGTGGAGGGGGAATTATTTTCCTTCACATCTATCAATGTTGTGATAGAGAGGAAAATCACCTTCCTGGCAGGATGCATCAGATCCCATCAGAGCACTTCTATTTCCTAACAATGGTGGCAAGAACAAGAGAAGAGATGTGTCATTCACCACCAGCAGAAAATGGGCTGGGGACTGGTGGGCTGGAAGAAAGGCTTGTGGGGCTAGGCCGGGGGTTTGCCACCCATATGATATTGAAAAGTACCCTTTTCACATATGAACCAAAGCTCAATAGGAACAAATTCTACATATTGTGCAGGATATTAAGGCTTGTCTGCAGCATTTTTTAAAACAAGATAAAAAGTACATTGTCCTAGATATATCCTGATACAGTGGTACCTCGGGTTAAGAACTTAATTCGTTCTGGAGGTCTGTTCTTAACCTGAAACTGTTCTTAACCTGAGGCACCACTTTAGCTAATGGGGCCTCCCACTGCCGCCACTGCGCAATTTCTGTTCTCATCCTAAAGCTAAGTTCTTAACCTGAGGTACTGTTTCTGGGTTAGCAAAGTCTGTAACCTGAAGTGTCTGTAACCCGAAGCATCTGTAACCCGAGGTACCACTGTAAAGGTCTTCTGCTTTCTGTAGTTCAAGGGCACTCTGAGGTGGAAAACTTATTTTTTAATATATACAATTCTTACCCCACCCTTTCTCCCTTAGGAGCTCAAGGTGGCTTACAATGATAAAACAGATTAATATTCAAATACCATTCTTATGTTTAAAATTATTTAAGAGAGCGGCAAAACAACTAAAGAGACCACAGGGTGCATAACACTAGCTCTTCTGCAAATCATCATCTAAGGGCCTGAATGAGCAAATAAATCATCAATTTATATTTAAGCAATTCAACCATGGGGACATTTTCTTCAGAAGTGTGCACGCACACAAAAGCTCATACCAAGAACAAACTTAGTTGGTCTCTAAGGTGCTACTGGAAGGATTTTTTTTATTTTTTATTTTGTTTCCCCCCACAACAAACACTCTGTGAAATGAGTGAGGCTGAGAGACTTCAGAGGGAAGTATGACTAGCCCAAGGTCACCCAGCAGCTGCATGTGGAGGAGTGGGGAAGCGAACCCAGTTCACCAGATTACGAGTCTACCGCTCTTAACCACTACACCATGCTGTTTTCCACAAGTGGGAAGCCACCACAGGAAAAGTTCTCCCTTGGGTCCACACTCTCCTCACCTCAGCCAAGGGTGTAACTATGAGCTGATTGTCTGTTGCACAGCGTAGAACCCTGGGTGATTGGTACTGGGGGAAGATGCTGTACCTGGGTCCTGAACTGTTAAGGGCTACACCCTGAATTGAGATCAGTACCATACTGGCAGACACCGGAAGGTGATTCTCCCCCTTAGTGCATAAGAATTCTTTCACAATATCACTTTACTATGATAAACAACAACAATAATGGGGTGAAATCACTGGTGCCAACTTTAGCACCACAGAAATGAATGAAACAAGTTGTTCCCGAGTCTGCATATATGTATATTAAATTTGTGACTGCTATTTTTGAACAGTGGTAATTTTGTTTAGTAATCCTGATAAGGGCAGAAGTAATGGAGGATCCATTATAAACTCAGAACCCTGAGGGTCCTTATTGGGTTATTTCCATTACCGTGGTTTGCAACATAATAACCTGGCAAAATTTGAAACATCCAATAATGACTTTAAGTATGAATGACTTTCATGTGGAGTATTATCTATTAAAGCCGTGAAATACTGTGAAATTCATCATTTTTGACATAATCATTCGTGTGAAATCCACTGCTGAGGATTTATTGGGCATATGTTGCCTCATAGCAACCATCACTTCAAGCCAGAAAACTACACAAAAAAATTAGTGGTGATTGGTTACTAAGCCTTCTAAAATCCTGTTTTGACATGCCAGTTGTAGCCCTTTTCTTTGCATTTGAGAGAATCTCGCACTGCATTCTTACCAATATTTTAAAAAGTACAGTGGTTAAATTCCATTCAGGCAGCTGTCTTAAACTCTTTAAAATTACAGCATAACTAAAGTATCTTTTACTGGTCTAGCTTTGGTTGACGGATATGTACGCAACATTACTAGTAGAGATGTATAAAACCTGTCCTATTCTTCTGCTGAATATTAACATGCAGACATTTCCGTATGGCTGAAAAACGATACTGCAATTTCCAGATTTGTTCCTCATTCATTTAAAAGGCTCAGTGCATGTGCATGACAGCACTTGTCAAACACCTGAAGGGCTCTCACCCAAAATAGAGCAAAGACTTGTCCTGAGTTGCCCCAAAGGTCAGAACTAAACCTGCCGGGATTAAGCTACAGCAGGGTAGATTTCAGTTAAACATCAGGAGAAATTTCTTGGTTGTAAGAGCAGTTCAGCATTGGAACCAACTACCTAGAATAATAGAATTGTAGAGTTGGATGGGACCCCAAGCATCATCTAATCCAACCCCTGTGATGCAGGAATCTTAACTATACTATACAAAGACAGATAGCCATCCAACCTCTGCTTAAAAACCAAGGAAGGAGAGCACCACCTCGTGAGGGAGTCTGTTCCAATGTTGGACAGCTCTTACTGCCAACAAGTTCTTCCAGATGTTTTGTCACAATTTCTTTTCGTGTAACTTGAAGCCATGGTGGAGGTTTCCAAACAAAGAATCTCTTGAGATCCTCTAGCTCTGGATTTCTCTTGTCAAGCACAGGATTGGGCTAATGGCTCAACAAGGCCCCTTTCAACTTATATGATCTCTCTCTCTCCCTCTCTCTGTGTGTTCTGTTTTTGTTTTTTGGAACTACATTATACCAGGAGGGAGGCAAGAAACACCCTAATAGTTCTCCATATGAAGTGCTAGGTGGTTAGCACTTACAATTAAAAGTGCTAACTGGATTGCAATGTTTCTAATGTCCAGGCTTAAATGCAAAATAAGGCACTAGATTGTCCAAAACTGTGGGGATCAGAACAGCAATGGAGACGCCAGATTGCTTTTGAAAACAGAAATCGCAAATACTGGTTTGAAACACAAGAAGTTGTCTTATCCTGAATCAGTTTATCTAGTTCAGTATTGTCTATACTCCAAAGTTTCAGACAGGATGCCTTTCCAGCCATATCTGGACACATTTTTATATGTTCTGACAGGAGCTAAGCTGATTTCTGGTTTTGTTTTTCCTCATAGCAGTCACAGACTGTTAACACTCAATTTATCTGAATCAGGTGTCGGCAAGGTTATCTGGCCATGGGCGGATCAAGCACATGGAGAGCGTCCGTGGGCCAGACATGCGCAGCGCGATGCCGGAAATCGCGTCTGCGCATGTCTGTGGCACCAGAAATCGCTTCTGTGCATGCCCAGACACCGAAAATCGTGCCTGCGCACAAGCGATTTTTGGAATCTGGACATGTGCAGACGTGGTTTTCAGTATCTGTGTGTGCACAGACACAATTTCTGGTGCCGCTCAGCAAGTCCCCGCACTGTGCACAGGGGGATTGCCGAGCAGCTCGTGGGCCGGTAAAACGGCCTTCGTGGGCTGCATCCAGCCCATGGGCCAGAGGTTGCTAACCTCTGACCTGAATCCACTTAAAGCCTCAATGTACACACAGTGTTCATAAACGGCAGACATCTCATCTTAACCAAAAGCTTTCTGCATCTCTCTCAAAGCAGGAGCCAAAAAGGAAACACCCACTACACACACAGGTGACACTTGATGTTCCCAAATGAAACTGGCAATGAAAGACAAGGCAGCAATGCAAAGAAACTGGGCTGGAACCTAGGTTTGGACACAGAACAGACCCTCCCCACCAGCTTTTAAGAGTGTGCAAATGAGAACCCAAAGTAGGTTACTGCTTCTCTCTTTCCCTGGCCAGGTGATGGAGGGAGCAAGGAATGAAAAGGTGGAGAAATATTTGAGGTTTTTTGAGGGTGTGGGGGAGGAAAGGCTTGTGGTGGGAAATTTGGGGCTGCATGGCAGAGCGAGAAGCCATGATGGCTTAAGGGTTTTTGTGAAGGTCCCGGCATTTTTGTGGCAATTGGAGACTACTTATCCAGCCTCTTGCCCTAAAAATCGCCTAGAAGAAAACACAACACCCTCCTCCAGAGAAAAACACAAACAATAATACCCACAAAACCATGCCCAATAAAAGAGGGTGAGCACTCACCTTCATTGAACCCTGAATACAACCTCTCCCCCAAGCAAAACAACCTTATAGTCTCCCCTCTCCAGCACCATAGGCAGGCTGGTTTGGGGCGTGTCCTGAACAGCTACAGCCACTCAGGCAGATTGCTGACAGCCTCAGCAGGGCCTAATGCAGATGTAAATACCTGCTGGAAACAACAGCCTCTTAGAGACAGCTTTCTTCTACAAGAGGGCAGGGAAGCTGTTGTTAGGCAATACCTCTCCCCGCTCTCCCTCTAAGAGCCAGCTGCCTCTCCCCTTTTTACCTCCTTTTGCTGTTTAAGTGACTTTGCTAACAGTCCTGAGCAAAACCCAAGAAGGATGTCGTTCTTCCTCCATTACTTACTCGGTCTTCACAAAAACAGGTGGCACATATCCCAGTCAGCATTTGCATGCTTGATGTGAAAATGTGCTATGAACAAAAAGTTCAGGAAATAACTTAACATGCAGGGAGGTTAAGAAAAATCAAGCTCAGCCACAGATAAATGTAAGAAACACACAACAAATATGGAATCGCATCACCTTCCTGTATACAGCACAGCTACCCACTATATCCACACCTCTCTCTCTCTCTCTCACACACACACCACACACACACCACATATTACACAATCTATCTCACTCACACATTATCAGCACACATGATTGACAACCTCACAACTCAGTTATAACAACATGCTTTATGTGGTGCTATCTTTGGGCCCTGTCTGAAAGCTCCGGCTGATGCAAAATGCTGTGAAAAGACTGTTGAGGGAGACAGGCTCTGGCCACCACATAACCTTAAAAATTGTATCCATATGCTCCCACACCAGGTTTGAAGTTTCTTGCATTAATTTACAAGGCTCTTAACAGCTTGGGTCTAGAACACATTAAAGACCACCCAGTTCCTTATATCCCTGCCTGATTACTGACGTCCTTGGGAGGGGGGGAAGCCACAGTCACCGGTCCCCCGTGGCTCTGATGCATGGCTCGTATCCACCAGGAGCCACATGTTGAGTATTGTGGCCCTGCCCTAACTTTGTGGGACTCCCTTCCGGGTGAGATGAGACACAGTTGGACACCCAGAGCCTAGTGAACAGCTTTTTATTTCAGCAGGCGTCATTTCTGTTCTTATAGCTAGTTTTCAACCATTTTTGTCTCTACTGCATTGGTTACGCCTACTGTACACCACTTAGGAACAACTGTAATTAAGTAATATAGAAATAGCTTAAATAAATAAAACTCATACCACATATACAACACGTGTGTCCCCCAATTCTCTCTCCAATACGCACACAAGCAAATCAGGTACTAACTGGAGTAGTGAACCTTTTCCAAACCCTTCATAATTAAATTTGAGCTATTGGCACCAGCAGCCACCTCTGTTCTGTTGTTCCCTGACCTCTAAAACTAGCAAACACCTGAACTTCTGTAAACAAGCTCAGCCTTAGGAGCCGGGGGGGGGGCAGTTTTGCCTCTCTCTGCGTCCATCAATGACCGTTCAACACACCTATCTGCTTCTGGCTGGGCCTGATTTTTGTTCCATATCCACACAATCACCCATTTTTCTTAATTTTTTTTTTCCTCACAAAGGCAACAGAAGAATCAAGTGTTCTCTGTCAACTGAAACAAAAGATAACTGTGCGTTTGGCCACTTTAAGATAAACTACACAAAATGTGCCGAGAGTTAACAAATAAAGGTAAAATTAAACAAAATTCCAAATGTGGTCAGTGGAGGGGGGGATGCTGACTTACAATGTGTTGCGAAATTAGTGTGCTGGAAACTTTTAAAAGATTTGTAAGTTAATGCTTTACATCCTATAGATTTTGCAGCACAAAGAAACATAGATAGGGCCTGTTTTGTCTTAAGTGACCTACCGAGTATAGCTGAGAGAAGCAAATCAGCAATATGACCTCTAAATGCACATTTTCTGTATTACATTCAGAGATTTGATGGTTCATCTCTCTTGTAATAATATTTAAATTATATTACACAGAACAGTGCTGAGCTTAAACAAATGGTTGGTTACATCCTAAGTTTAGCGTTAAATGTTGTCTTTGGACATGATAGGCTGTTCCTAATAGTAAGGATATGATACCATGCAGAACAATAACATAACTTCTCTGCTGTTCTTTGCTTACCAACACAGGACTCCCCGGAAAGTGAATAGGTTCCATTGTCATGGAAACCGCTTCTGCACTCACAGTGGTACCACCCTGGGAGGTTAACACAGCGTGAATGGTTGTGACATTCAATGATGCCCTCTGCACACTCATCAATATCTGCCTCAGAGAAAAACACAAGCCAGCCAGGATATTAATTTCCTTTGACACCAACATTTGTGATACTTAAACACACACACTCTTCTAGAGATAAAGAAACAAATATAATACATATTTTAATGAATGGGTGGGCAACCTATCAGCAGCACACTGGAATTTCACCATCCCTTATCCTAAGTTCACTCTCTGCAATCCTGAGGACTAAACATTTACATTCTTTAAAACAAATGCAGGTTAAGTTCCACCAGGGTTTTAATCAAGGGGCCACAAAGAAAAAGCGCTTTGGTGACAGCCAGTTGCCAATCTCTTTTAACACAGCAGAAAAAGAAATGCCTTGTTTTAAACTCATTAATCCCCTTATCTACATATATTGTTAATTACTATCAGGATTTGGAAGTGCAATTAAACGTTTAAGTAGGATTTTTTTAAAAAAAAATCAACTAAGAAACTGCTTCTTAGTTTTGTGTAGAAGCAGTTGGTTCATAGGTTGAAGAATTAGATTAAATATGTACCAAAATGGAAAGCTATGATTATGGTAATGATTGAAATGAATGTGCAAACTCTGTGAATTTAAAGTCAGACCTTTGTTAGAATATGCAGATTTGCAGGGGGGAGTTAATTGCTGCTTATCTCCTCACCCCACCCCCTCAATGAAAAAGGGGACCTTCTGAGGGTGTGTGCATGTGTTTCGTTTTCTCCCACCAGTTTTTCCTGGGTTCAGCCATTTAAATCTCTTCTGCAATTCTCATGCTGCAAAACAGATCCATTAGACCGAACCAAGGAATTTAAACAGATTGATGGGGAGAGCTCCAGAAGATCTTCAGGAGAGACAGTCCTCTCCAGGGGTGGTCAGGCACCTTCCCACCTCCATTTTTTTTTTTTAGTTCCAACTGACAAAGCAAGCCTGGGCTCATGGGAGAGTTGCAAAGTCCCTTGGTCCCTGGGGCTGTCTCTTGATAGATTTGGCCATGCAAAAGTGTCATTTGGGGGTTTTAATGCTCAGTAGTTGAGATAGTGTGAAGGTAGGAATTCAGATTTTACTTTGTCTATGAGGTAAATATTATGAGACCCTGAATTCAGTCTGGAGAACAATAGGTATCACTTTGAATTTCTGCACCTAAATGGGAAAAGGGGGCAGTGGAGAGAGAGAAAGAGAAAAACTGAAAATGTTACCTTGTTGCCATTTCACAAACTGCAGCACAGTTAATATAGCTGGGCAGGATAAGAAAATTAGTACTCTTTTGGCCAAATTTTAGCTGCTAGAGTAATAGTCCGGCAGCAAAGATAGATGTTCAGTATTGATTTTGGGGTTTTTTTTAGGTGTAGTACTGTATAGTGTAGTGAGCCTAATTTCTAGCAAAATTGTCCTTAATCAGTAGTTGTTGTTATTTTAATGCCTGTTCAGCCTCTATAACATAGATGGGGAACTTGTGGTCCTTCAGATGCTGGACTCCCAACTCCCATGTTCTCCAGTCAGCATGGCCAATATTGATGATGGGAGTTCTCTGCTGTTCTTTGCTTACCAACACAGGACTCCCCGGAAAGTGAATAGGTTCCATTGTCATGGAAACCGCTTCTGCACTCACAGTGGTACCACCCTGGGAGGTTAACACAGCGTGAATGGTTGTGACATTCAATGATGCCCTCTGCACACTCATCAATATCTGCCTCAGAGAAAAACACAAGCCAGCCAGGATATTAATTTCCTTTGACACCAACATTTGTGATACTTAAACACACACACTCTTCTAGAGATAAAGAAACAAATATAATACATATTTTAATGAATGGGTGGGCAACCTATCAGCAGCACACTGGAATTTCACCATCCCTTATCCTAAGTTCACTCTCTGCAATCCTGAGGACTAAACATTTACATTCTTTAAAACAAATGCAGGTTAAGTTCCACCAGGGTTGTTGCCTAGCAGCATCTGGAGGACCACAGGTTCACCACCGCTGCTGTAGCCTATAGTATAAGTTGTTTATGATTTTGTTTTTAATATTTGACCTCTCCCAACCACCAAAGTAATACACTGCTGCAGGGAAGCAAAATGCCCTGAATCAAGCAATGACTCTGGCATCACCCAAACATGTATAAGTGTACAGTGGTACCTCGGTTTAAGAACAGTCCTGTTTAAGAACGTTTCGGTTTACACACTCTGCAAAACTGGAAAGTGTCTTGGTTTGAGAACTTTACCTCAGTCTAAGAACAGAAGCCGAATGGTGGAAGGGCACCGGTGACGGAGGCCTCGTTAGGGAAAGTGTGCCTCGGTTTAAGAATGGTTTTGGTTTAAGAACGGACTTCCCGAAGGGATTAAGTTCGTAAACCGATGTGCCACTGTACTAGCAAGCACTAATACAACATTTACCCAATCAGTACATGATCACCTTCCTTTCACATTCTCTACCATCAATAGGTAATCAATCCATCATCTCAGATCTGACGGTGTTCATTCATTCAGCAGGTGAAGAGGGCGTTTTGTGTTTGATGGGTCCATAAAATGTAAATACAAAATTTTAATTGTCCCTTATCAACTTCAACCCTGGCATTAAAGCTAATAAAGTTCTAACAAAGATGCCAGGCTAAGAGCAACCTTGGCTTTTCAAAAGAAGTGGCAAGAGGGGATAGCGAAGTGACTCATTCCTCCTACAGTTCCAAATCTAACCCAGAGGGAGGAAATGCACATCTTCCAAAATAAAGAACGCAAAACATAAAGAACGCAGAACCAAAACCTATCAAATAGCATACAAATTCATGAAACACCATTTAACAGTAAAAAGCAAAAAAAAAAAAAACCTGCTATTTTTGTTTTTAATATTTTATTTTGTAAACTGCTTAGAGATGTGATAAAGCAGCATAAGATATCTTAAATAAGTAAAAATGAATTACAAATATAGATGTGATGGGATCCTGTAGGATCCAAAATGCATTTATGTGTCCTAGTCTTCCTGCTTGGTGTCTAAAGGATCCCCTAAACTCTGGCAAACATGCATAAAAAGGGAATTCTATAGTTGTCTGTTAGCTGCACATCTCTAAATACTTTCAACATAGACATGGGTCATATTTTAATGGTTGAAAATACCAAATTTCCTGCTTTCTTGATAACTCAGGTTTCTACTCTGACTTGTAATTTCAAAAACATTGTATCAGGACAAGTTAGAGAATACAGTCATTTCTCGGGTTGCAAAAGCTGCGTGTTGCGTGTTTTCGGGTTACGCACCGCGTCGAACCTGGAAGTACCGGAACAGGTTACTTCCGGGTTTCGGCGCTTGTGCATGCGCAGAATCACAAAATGACATCATGCACATGCGCCGAAGTGATGAATCGCATCACGTGTGTGCGCAGACACGGCACTGCGGGTTTCGAACGCTGTGGGTTGTGAACGTGCCTTCCGCACGGATCACATTCGCAACCCGAGGTATGACTGTATGACAAAAGAGGCAAATATATTTTAACAGCAAGTGTGTGAGCAGCTGTAGATGCAATGAAGCAAATAAGAGCATACTTTTTATTTTTAAATTGGCAAGTCAGATCTCCCTAAGTACTCCAATAAACATGTGTTGCTTTTACAAAGGTTCCCACCCTCCAGTTCTTCTGCAATGTGGTGCTGATACAGAGCTCATAATCTATAATAAATTTGGCAGATTATTATTGCACCTGGAAGATAGTCTCCTCTGAGATTTTATGCTGTATGTTTTGGAAGGCAACGTTTAAAATTATCAAATTAATTTTATGTTAACCTTCAAGTAATTAAGAGGCTGTAAAATTTTTGAGGCTGTACACAGAGAAAAATGGCTGAATCTTCTGTTTAGCTAGAACTATTACAAAATCCTCACTTGGATGATTTGCAGGATCACTGCAGGGTGTATCACCAATAATAAATTAGTGTCTTTCATTTAAGAAAAAGAGAGAGCTATTTTCATTCACTGGGAATTACTTCTATCCAAAGAGACAATGTTAAGAGCAACTTCAGTCTAAGTGCCAGTTTACACATGGCTGGGGCATGTGATTTTGTTCATATGTTACTTTATCCCCAGACCACAGGAATGAGTCTTGGATTCAAGGACCTTTAGTTCCTATAGATAAAAACTGCAACAGAAAAGAGGGCTTATTGGTGAAATCTGTGCATCATCATCATAGTTCTCATTGCAGGCTCCATATGCAACAGCAGTAAGCACACAAGACAAAGACTCCAGATGAATGACAATTGGCCCGGTTTTTTTTAGCTTTTTGTGGTGGTGGTGGGGATTGAGCTCTGTTGTCAGGGACTGGTGGGGCTCCAAAGAGTGTGTGGTGGAGGAAGAGAACCAGGGGAGTAAACCAGGAGAGAAGACCAGTGATTTATGGGTGTAACACCACCCACAATGCAGGAGCCAGGGGAGGAGCGAAAGTCAGGGCAGTCAAAGGTGGAGGAAGGTGTGCAGGATGTGGCAGAAGAAGGGATGATTCAGGTCAAGGTCGGTTCAGTAGTTTCCCCACCTTCCCACACTCCACTGTTTCCTAGAACCAGGAGGGACTTGAAAAGGAAAGAGCAGCAGCAACTTCTGTGCAGGAGAAGTCTCAGGTTGCAGGCATGCAACCCATCAGAGGGTATATAAGTTGGAGGAGGGGAGGGACTGCAACTGCACCATAGGGCCCAGACCTGTGGATAGCTGCCTAGAGGCTAGAAGTATATGAGTGTGTGTTTCTGGAGCATGGTGGAAGCTGCTGTGTTTCTCTTGCCAATAAAGAGTTAACTATCAGATGTGTGTCTTCCTTATCTGGGATGGGCCATGACATCTGTTGATGGGTTAATTGAACTGGTTGTTATGTGTTTGTTACAGATTTTTACTACTGCTAGATGGCATTTTATTGTTGCTAGGTGGGTTTTATTGTTTTATTTGTTAAGGGTCAAACTTTGATTTATATTCTCATTGTTTTGTATGTCACCTAGACACTCACTCTGAAGCTCACTTCACAAATAATTTAATTGTTAGGATAGGTGTAAACTGCAGAAAAGGGGGCTTGTAATATTATACATGGAAACAGGATTCAGGCAGGGTTGATGACGGCACCCACATTCCATTCCATTTAATGCAACCCCTGTTCAACTATAACATTAAGATGTGAGTGAAGAACAGGAGAGAAGAAGCGAACATCAGATACCATGTCAGAGCTTTTTTTCAGCGAGAACTCGCTGGAACTCAGTTCTGGCACCTCTCAGGTGGGTGCCATTGCCATTATAAGAGAACAAAGGAGGTGTTCATCGTGAGTTCCAGCACCTCTTTTTCTAGAGCAGGCATGTCCAACAGGTAGATTGTGATCTACTGGCAGATCACTGGAGATCTGTGGTAGATCACTGGCTCCCCCCAAAGAAGCTGAAAAACTGTGGCTCCCCTAAAAAAAAGCTCAACATTTTACCTCCTCACTGAAAAAAACTCAACAACTTTCACTGCCAGTTTTTAACTCTGTGAGTAGATCGCAGTCTCTTAGGAGTTGGCCACCCCTGTTCTAGAGAAATAGCCCTGCCAGTGTTCAATGCCAAAACCTGTTTTAATGTGCTACAGTCTGTTTTACATCACTTCATCACAATGTGTACAAGTTGCAAAAATCTAACATGTGTCAGAATGCTTTATAAATACTAGTTCTATGGGAATTTCATTGTGCATTGACTAGAAAAAATAATTGTGCGTAGGGCAAAGATTAAAAATGTGCACTTTAAAAGCACCTTGCATGATTTCCAAATATTTGGTGAGCTTTGAAGGAGTTTGTTCGTAGACTTCAGTGCTGCCATGGGTACTGCTGTGTGCTTGCCTTTGCATTATCTTGTAACATTACCAATAGGGCCAAGATATAACTGGATCACCAGCTCTAAGTCTTATTAGTTACTTATGTATACCTGTATTTATTTCTGCTTTGCAGACTATGTTGCAGGCTAGCCACCAGCTTCATTCAGATCACATTTATATTATAAAATGCCCTAATAAAAGGAAAACTTTTCTGTTATTTAGCGCCAATTCATTGTTATTTTTTATCTTGCCATAGTAACAAAATGTAAAAATGGTCACTTGGTATTCACTCTACAATAGACCTATATGATAATTTGACATAGCAAGCAAACAGCCACACTGTAATCTTATCATTTATCATTTTTCCTTATGATATATTTAACCCGTTGATGCTTTCAATTCTGCTGTTGCAGCCTCTGCTGCTGCTCTTCCTGTTAGCTACGTCTTGGAGGAGTTAATTTCAGCATACGAATGCAGCACAAAGCTAGCTGCCCATTAGTATGGTTTGTGTGGCTTAGAATATTAAGCCTTCTCCAAGACAGTTTTCCTAGAAGTACCGGTAGAATTTATCATGATCTATTCATGTGCTGCAGCTGATAGAACAAGTTAAATCCTATTGAGTAAGTTCAACTGCAGACCATTTACACACAAAGTCCTCTTTTTCTTTCTTCCCTTTGTATTATAATTCCCTAGCATTCTGATGTGAAGATTGCTTCCATGGATCAGTCTTCATCTGACCTCTCTAAATTCAATTTTCATTTTTTCATTTGCAAAAATCAATAGAATTTTCCTGCAGTTCATTCCTGTGGCCCAGTAACATTGAAAATATATTTGATTTAGATTTATGGAGATAGATGTTAACTGCTTGGTAGATTGCTCCCACAGCATTTAAAACGTGAGGAACTCTGGGTCCTTGTTAACGTCTCTGAATTATGGAGAAAAGGGTCAAATGGTGCAATGTTATGTAAATTATTTTAGGAAAGTGAAGTATAGGACTGGATTACTTTTAAAGTAGATCACTGCCTTGAGTCAGAATTGCAACATTATCTATCTGCATGAAAGAGCTCAGGTTAGAATTGAAAACTTAATATCTATTTGGAAGATACAAGAAAAATAGTTAGACAAATAGAAGGGTTGTTAATGTACCCTTCATGTCAAACTCCAGCACTTACACAAAAGCTAAAGGGGAGGGGGATCAATGAAAAGGGCCTCAAGCTAGGCATACCGGTATTTTCATTCTGACTAAACCAAATACAGACAATATGTCACTGCTGAGCTGACACACAGAGGAGGGTGATATGAATGGATTCCTTGCTTCATCAAACATAGGATAAGAGTGATTCAAAGAACACACTAAAACACAGAATCCCCTACAAATAAGCAACACAGTGATTATTTATGAATAATACTTTTGATACTGGTATATACCACTTTCAGTATTCAAAGCACAACACATACAGCATTATTGTATTCATTACAACAACTCTGTAACATAGATTCGTATAATAACCACAATTTTCTCATTTGATTGGTCCAAAATACTACTGTTGAACTGAATCATGACTAGATGAAGGGAACATACCTTGCCAGTCCTAGCTTGACCGGTTGCCATTTTTTTTCCTATGCACAAACCAAAATGTTGGTGCTTACCTTTAAATCTGCATATGGATTGAGAGACATATATATGGAAGATGGCCTTTGCCAACGTGGAAGTGCCTGCATGGCAGGGTTAGCTGAATAAATGGTCCTGTCAGTTGTGACACCTTACCTATGGAACACTGTCATCTGATGTCTTCTGGGTGTCAAACAAAAACTTTCTATTTATCCAGGCCAAACTAGATGATATGTGAAATGCATGATCATACATGGGCTGCAGCACATGAGAAAGTAATCAATTAACCATTCTTCCTAGCTGCAGTAATGATGAAAATCACAGCATCGGGATAAAGGTTTGCCACTTGAATGCACAACAAAAACCCCATCCTGATCACCCATCCCATCGGCAACTTAAAAAGTGTGTAAATGAAAGAAGAAAGAATGGTACATGAAATGTGATTTAAGTCTGGCCCTTAAATATTGCTTGAACTGATCCATAATCCTATTAATTAATTAATCAATCCAATTAATATGTTTTCAATGCTCCTCTGTTTTAAAATGTTTTCAACAGTCGATTATATTGTTTATTTTGATTGTTTCATATTTCTGTCAACAGAGTGGTACTGAAGGATAGGATTTAAATATTCTAAATATTAAAAGTGTTGCATACAGGATGCAGCGGCTGAATGGAAGTAGCTTGCCTAAGATCACATGGTAAGTTCATAGCACTAACTGAGTTGTGGTGTGGTCTCTTACAGAGAAATGCAAACATCCGGGCTCTGCCTATTATGAGCATTCCAATATGCCCACCATATCCCCACCAGTGGTAGCCAGCAAAAAATCCTCAAAATGAAGTGTTGGATCCTGTGCCAACCGTGTGGCTGACATTTGACACCAAAGGACCTGATCCAAGCCTCTCTGCTGCTTCAGCCTGGGAAAAGTGAGGGGGTTGGAGTGGATGAACTGTGGGGTCCCTTTGAACTCTACAATTCTATGAAGAAGTATTTCCCCCTGTTCCTGTCTTCTAACTTGGCTGGTGTGAATGGTGGGGCTGTGCAACTGCCAGTTTGGTGTAGTGGTTAAGAGCGGCAGACTCGTAATTTGGGGAACCGGGTTCGTGTCTGCACTCCTCCACATGCAGCTGCTGGGTGACCTTGGGCTAGTCACACTTCTCTGAAGTCTCTCAGCCCCACTCACCTCACAGAGTGTTTGTTGTGGGGGAGGAAGGGAAAGGAGAATGTTAGCCGCTTTGAGACTCCTTCGGGTAGTAAAAAGCGGGATATCAAATCCAAACTCTTCTTCTTCTTCTTCTACTCCACCAAGCCCCACTGCTGCTGGCCAAGGGCTTGGAATGACACCTTTGCCACAATGCTCATTGACTTCAGTTTACTTCAGAGGCCCTTTTCTACTCATTTGATTCCTATTCAAATGTTTTATGAATAAGGCAGCTATTCACAGATTCTATTGCATGTTAAACTTTTTCTATCGTTAACATAGGTTTGCTAACAGGTTGAACAACGTCACCCTGTAGTGACTTTTTTTTAGTACATACTGTCAAGTGCAATTTTTGTTTTGTTTTGTTAGGATACGTAACTGAATTTTGAGGAGGCTGCATCAAGATGCCAACCCTGTCCTTTGAGAACAGGCCCATTCTGCTAAAATACAACAACAACCATCAAGCACTTTAGCAGTTTGCATTATTTATAAAGTTATTTATGCAGGCATGATAGGACAATTTGCCTCAAAAAATAAAACATGATGGTTTCAGAACCTAGTAAAAAACAAAGAATTAAAACAAGTCATTCTTTTAAAATGCTTCATCATCTTCCTGCCACACTAAATATACTGAAGGAAAGTTCTGTTAGGCTGTATAATACCAAGAAAATATAAAGTTTTAATGAGACAGAAGTGGGTTTTTCAAAATCATGGCCTTTGTTCATAAAAATCTTAAAAGAGTGTTGCTGCTTGCATTAAAATAAATCATATGTCATTTCTCTCTGGCTTTCGGTTGAATAATTAATTAAATTATAGGACCAGCAGTAGCAGGTGATCAGATCCTAGCCAGGCTATGATTCTGCAAACATCAGCTCCCAATACATGAACTTTACATGCTCCAGAATAATGTAACCAAACTGAATAGAGGAGAAGGGAAAGCTCAATCACATGAAAATGATTTGGTTGCTAATGTGCAAAGAATGGGATGGAAAATCTAGAGATGGCTCTGATTATTTGGTTCAATAGCTTTCCAAATACTTCTTAGAACATCTCAGACCATTACTAAGAGACAACACTAATATTTCCAAACATTTCACAAATGGAAAAGAGGCACTCTTGCGTGCTTAAGGTGCCTCCTTCCTGTGCTGCTCCTTTTGCCAGGCCAACTCTTTGTCCTCCTTGACAGGGGCGCCGCTAGGGGGGCGGTAGGGGCGGTACGGCCCAGGTGACAGGGGAGGGTGGGGGTGACAAGCGGTGGGTGGGGGTGACAAGCGGCGGCCCCTTCCCACCACTCCCACGCGCCGCTGCTCCCTCTGTCACCCCGGGAGCAGCAGCGCACGGCTGAGCGAGCACCTCATCCGTGCAGCGCTGCTGCTCCCAGGGTGACCGGTGGTGCGTGGGGAGTGGCAGGAGGGGCCACCGCCTGTCACCCCCACGCGCCGCCATTCGTTCCGTCGCCCTGGGAGCAGCAGCGCACAGTGTGTGCGGTGCTGCTGCTCCCAGGGCGACGGAACGAATGGCGGCACGTGGGGTGACAAGCGGCGGCCCCTCCCACCAATCCCACGCACCGCTGCTCCCTCTGTCACCCGGGAGCAGCAGCGCACGGCCCGCCTCCAGCCAGTGGCGAAAAAAGCCGCTGAAAGAGGGGGCTTTCCCTTCCTCCCCTCGCTCGCCCAACCCCTCTCCTTTCTCCGGGATGGCTCCAATCACGGAGCGCAGCGGGAGAAGGGCGGGCCAGCTGGCCCGGGCAGAGGCGTCTCTCCGTGTGCATGCGTCATGACGTCATGCACACGGAGCAATGCCCCGCCCCCATGGGTGTCACTTGGCTTGCCGCCCCGGCAGCCCAGCGGCTAGCTACGCCCCTGCTCCTTGATAGTGGCCTGAGGTGGAAAGAGGAAGGGCTAAGGGTTTAGTGGCGTTGGCAAGGGGTAGAGAGTTTGCTGAGGTGAGGCGGGGAGTAGCTGAAGAGGATAAGCAGGTTTGGCAAGCAAAGGGATTAGCGAAGGATTGGAGTTTTGGGTAAGGTGTATGTGGGGGTTTGACAGAGTTGGTGAGTTAAGCAAGCAGGGACACAGCCCCAAGTATTTAAATATTAATTTAAGTTGTTCTCGTATTTGATGGCCACCAGGACACATTCTGTATTGCTTAATGCACCTGTAAAGATTATGCTAAACTAAACAGTAACTTCAGGATACAACAAAGCTTCACTCTGATTTTGCCTATCCAGTTCCTAAGGTTGCTAAAGCTTCCAGTTTATCCCCCCTGCATTTTGCTATGCATGCTGATATAGAAACAGTGGAAATTGGCATATATCCCACGTACATAATAAAGAATCCTAACACTTCCCATATTCAGTTACAGGTGGGTAGCCGTGTTGGTCTGCCATAGTCAAAACAAAATCGAAAATTCTTTCTAGTAGCACCTTAGAGACCAACTGAGTTTGTTCCTGGTATGAGCTTTCGTGTGCATGCACACTTCTTCAGATACGAATCTGAAGAAGTGTGCATGCACACGAAAGCTCATACCAGGAACAAACTCAGTTGGTCTCTAAGGTGCTACTAGAAAGAATTTTCGATTTTGTTTTCCCATATTCAGTTTCTCTATTTTTTTAAAAAAGAAACGCTTCTTGCTCTTTAAAGAGCTGAAATTAAAGAACAAAGGGACAGATATATTTTTTGCAAAGGTAAGCAGGCTCTCATTGAAGAATTCAGGGAAAGTTTGTCAAGAAGGAAACTAACTGTTTTAGAAACAGAACAATCTCCTTAAGTGGTACATGGCAGGCATCCAAAACCTTGACAATTCCAGCTTACAGAAACATAACTACTATTATAGATGTTTGGACCAACGTTGGGGTCCACATTAAATGTCTTCTTCAATAACCTGTTGTCCCCAAAGTTACAAAAATGTATGTGTGTTTGTTCAACTTTTACCCCCCTTCCCCCTTCCCTTCCCTCCCTCCCTCCTTCCCTTACTTCCTTTCCCTTTTTCTTTTTAAATAGAGTCAACACCCAACCATTAAACCATTCTGAGTTGGTCGACTTTGATCAGAAAGCAATTCTCCCAACTGGGTGCTGCTTCAGACATCAATAATTCCAATTAAGCCAATACAGAGATATGCTAAGCAATTTTTAAAAGACACAACTGAAATAAATGGAAAATCCTGCAAGAGAAGCTAAGGGACTTGTAAAGTTTCAATAATTAAAAAAAGGTTTTCAATCATATGACACGTGTTCAAAGAAATGTACTTTAGCAATATCATAATATATTGTTGTGAGGGAGGTAAAAAGATACAGCTAAATTTATCTTGTTGTTAAGCCTCTATTTTCCCTTCAGTTTAACAGATCCTGAATATTCCTGCTTCGTTGAAACTGAGGCCTGATTCCTATATAAATGGACACCACAATTTCTTACAGCTTCATGCATGAACACACTATTACTTGCAGCACACCCTGTAAATATTTCCATTAAAAAGGCTGTGTCTGAGGCGATGGGTCATCTCTGACTCTGATTTTTGTTATTTTGTGATATCTATGTCACATATACTAGTCATAACTTGATCTCATAGTCTCTGAGCAATGAAGTAAAGAACAAACGTTGATCATTATATACATACCCTCAGGAAAGAATTAAAAGTGAGGAGGGAACAAAGTTCTCTTTAAGGAGCCTACACCTATGAATGATTTGTACTGTGAATTTTACCAGAGTGTGAACATCCATTTCCTAAAAATCTTTGCCTATCATAGAAAGGATTGATACACCCTCTCCACAAAGTAGATATGCTAACAATTCACTGAAAGTATTTTGTGCAATATTCTCCTTTTGAAAAACAGACGTGGGAGTAAGGCACACCTTCTTGAATGTCATCCACAGAACTTTCTAATGCTGTTTGCTTGTTGCTTCCTATGTAAATGCAGCCAATGTTTGTTCACATCTTCTTCTCTTACCTGCAGGCAGCACCCCTCTGATCAAAATTAGCGTTGTGCCCTATGATTTATTTGTGTCCTATAATTTACTTGAGCAAACATCTACAGAGTGATAAGAACCCAAAGCTTATGCCAGTTTGGGACACTGCTTGTTTTTGTTCGCTTGTTTGTTTTTACTTTTAAAGTTATTTTAATACAGCTTTTTGGTCCCAAAATGGTTTGCACAGAAGATGAAAACAAACAAACAAACAAAATAAACAATCAAAACCTTTAAATAAAATTAATGATAAGAACAGAGTGTGATAGGGATGACTAGAGACAGCCCTACTGCAATCTGTATTTTTCACTTGCTTAGAGACTCCAGTCAACAGGGCCTGTTGGTAGAGGATAGCTGGGAAGAGAACCTACCTGCAGACAACAAGAGCAGATTCCCTTCCCTGTGCATTGACCTGATAAGGCAGATAGGAAATAGCTAGGATGAAATGTAGCTTTGGGCTTGAGGCTTTAGAACTTCTTATAACCATGAGGGAGCAGGAGCAAAACACAAGCAGGGAGAAAATGCTTGGAGAAGGTTGCAGTGATTGGCTGGCAACAGGGAGGGGAGTAAACTACAGCAGGGGCGGTGCATCCTGTTTCACCACCTGAGATGAAATGTAATGTACTGCCATGCCGCTGAAGCCTCCCTTACCTAGGTTGTGTGGCAGTGCCTGCAAAGCTCTTGCGAGATTTTAGACTTCCCTGTTTGCCTAAACACTAGCAGGGAAGGGAGTAAATTCCACAACCAGGGCATTTCCATAGAAAAGGCGCTGTGTTTTTCTCCAACCAACTGAACCTTTCTTGGTGGAGAGACATAACAGTCCTCTAAATCTGATCTCAACCTACATGCATTTTCTCCCGGCTTGTCTTTGTCTGCAGGTAGGTTACCTAGCAAGGAATGCATTGTAAGCTGCTGATAATATTTCAGTTACTAATTCCAAGCTTTCATGTTTCTGAAAGGTTCAGTGCAGCAGCAGATGATGTGTTGGGGCTACGCTGCTCACCTGGCCTCCTTCCTGTTCTGTCACTGCTGTATACCAGGATGGAGAGGGAAAGGGCCGAGGCAAGGGCACTCTAGTGCAAATGTACCGGAAGGAACAGTGGATTGCCTCCACCAGCACCAGCACATTTGCATCACATTGAACTCACTGCTGCCTCACCCTTTCTTGTCTCTACCCTACAGCCAGAGGGAGGTCAGGTGAGTGGCAGATTCCAAGACACTGCCCATTGCCGGTTTAATGTCCACATTTTAAAGTACACACACAATTTCAATAAATGTGAGTTGCTGGATTAGATTAGATGCAGTACCGTTCTTCTATCTGCCTGACAGAATTATATAAATTTAGGACTGCTAAAGTTTGGTTCCAGCCCCAAAAGTTCTTCAACCAAAACATTTTGGAAACTGAATAAAAAAAAAAGTTCTAGCACTTGAAGTGCAATCAGTTAGCAATAAATACAAACACACATCTTAATTATATAGATATCTCTAATGCCACTGATCCATGGTTGCTGGGAGAAGGTCACAGACATTAAGAGTTTGCCTTCCACTAAGTATAAATCAGTGATGTCTTCCTGTAATTTAATAACCAATCCACAATTCCCCCTAGTCTGCAGTACGCTCTGTGTAATTGGTGGCTAAGAAGGTGATGCATCATTATAGGGTTAAGGGGTTGAGCAAATATGGGAGAACACTAGTTTATTTCTACTTATATTGTAACTATGCTGAAATGAATAGAGAACTGAATCCTGATAGAATTAATGCTACAATTGTTTACTCCATGAAGGAATTGCTAAGCTTACACTGCATTACTTTTTGGGTTTTGTCTTGACTCTATGCTTGACCAGGGAGTCTCTCCCTCCCTCCCTCTCTCTTGAATACTTTTGTATTTAACTGCAGCATAAATAATTACACAGATGTATGCAGATGATGTATGCTACTAAAGGACCACCCCACTGGTGTGGCTGAAAGCCTGGCAACTTTTGGTGCTGCCTCCTTGAAATTTTCCACTCCATGTAATCATGAGAATTGGTACTGATCACTTTCCTGGTTAGTGTCCGATGCGGATCCTCACTCTCCACCTCCTTCCCGGCCAGTCGTCCGCATGGTTGCCGGCAAATGCCCCTCAGCTGTAGCAACCATGGGGACACTGTTGGCATTTTCACCCCCCCCCCAATTGCAAGAATCACCTGATCTTTTGTTGTGCTTTCATGTTATGAGAAAGGAGGGGGCGGAAGCTACTCTTTGGTTCTTCCGTCTCTGGTACTGAAAGCTTTTCATCTTATCTGTGTAGAGATAAGATGGCTGCTCTTCTCATGCATGTCTGTAGTGATTTGTAGTGACTGTAAGAAATAAATTAGGTATTCTTCAAAACCTCCACAGTTTTGCTTCCATTACTCTGCTGAGTTTGAGGTGCTCACAATGATCAGATCAGAGTCCACTGCACCAGGACCTGTTCTCCAGGAATGATGCGTCTATGTTCCTGTGATCGGAAGGTCGGTGAAGGTGCTCCAGTCGCCTAGCCCATGCACGCATGCGCTTAAGACGTGGGCTGAACAGGGCATACTAACAGGGACTACCTCCCAGCCAGTAAGCCAGGTTCAAATGTACCAATTAGGGCCCAGGTCTTGCGGAATTCTTTTGCTGGCTGGCCGGACATTGGCCGTAGCCATGACCAGCCGGATTTTGCTGATTTCCTTCTTCCTTCCAGTGTGTTTTCCTTTTGTGTTACATCTTTTTAGATTGTAAGCAATTTTAAGTGATCTGTAAGCTTCTCTGGAGCCCTTTTTGTTGGAAGACAGGAACAATTTAAAAAATCTACAAATAAGTAAGACATATCCTTACACTCAAGCATGTTGTCAGTTGAGACATGCCTTTCCATTCATTATTTCATGCCATTTCTAAAGTACTGCTTATCCCTATTTTGTGTCTTGCCTCTTTCACTCACTTTCAATTGTTATCCAGGAAACTATTCATCTGCCAGTACGAAGATATTTTAATCAAATGTTTGCAGGAATTGTCAGGTTTTATTTTGAAGTATTTATATATGACCCTTCATAATATTGGTCAGTGCTATCTATCTATACAGGTAAGTTTTTTTTCTGTCCGCTCTACATGTTGAGAAGCCTGAATGTTCCTAACCCTGCTGTGCCACTGAAGGGGGAAGGAGGGGGGAAGAGTGGCTGGCAATGAAGATTCTGCTCAGCAGCCTCTTCCAGCTACCCTTAAGCTTTCCTATGGACCATGAAGCTCTTCTTTCTTTTGTATGGTGTGCTTGACTATGCTGCTTCAGTTGACTTCCCTTGATTGATTTTGTCTGGGTGGTTGCCTAGTCCCTGGCCACCGCTGGTGTTTTAAAGGCCTGTTTCACGCTTCCTTTGTTTTCCCTTCAGCTTGTTACACTACAGATGCTGAGTTCATATGGGAGGCACAGATGAGCACTTTGGAGTCACCATGTTGTGAGCTTGTCAGCTGATGGGCTTCCATTGTGCTGGCAGCAATAATAATCTTAATGCTCTGCATCCGATATGATGAAGGCTTCTGCAGTGCTTATGTGAGGTTATTTGCCCAGAAAAGCTGAAGATGAATGAGGAGAGATCATCTTTAGGGAGGCATTGTTTGGCTGACTTACATGCAAGTAAGCTACTGGGGCTGTTTTAGCCTCTTTAATGTGCCAGTGGGAGATATTGGATCAAGAGAGCAGTAGGAGAGATATGAACAAGTCTGCCTCTAACAATGCTTTAAGGGAGATATATTTCACAATAAGTCTTTGCTTGGTTTTTATTGCTCATTTACCCATTTTTATACTTTCCTGTTCTCATTCTCTCTCTTCCCCCCTTCAATATTCTGCTGTTACAAATGTAGATGCTAGTAAAAAAATAAAATAAGACTGGTTTATACACACAGGAAAGGAGAATTTCTGTGGAGCAAATTTCTTATGTTTCAGGGTTTTAATATGTCTTTATCTTAAGATTCAAATTCAAACATCAATGTACGGTAAGCTCTCTTTCCAAAGCTTGTAGCAAACAAGCTGCATTCTTTATATGCTCACGGGCATCTACGCTTTATTCCAATGCCTTGTTAAAAATGACTCCTTTGCAAATCTTGCAAGTCAGTAATAAATAACAAGGAACTAATAACATATTTATAAAGAAAAAAAAAAAGTAAAAGCAGGGTAGAATGCCACTGCCCACTTATTACAATGTCAATCCATGCGGCTTATGTCTATGTTTATCTGAGTGAGCTGCACTGCACTATTAAGCTTCTGGGCTTAATTCAGAGTGCTGCTTAATAGTTAAAACTCTCCAGCTCCAACAGGAAGCAGGGGTTTTCCAATTTTGGTCTTGAATTATGTCACTACCTGCAGCTGGATGGTTTAAAAAAATGGTTAGGGTTGACCAAAACTGTTTCATTTGGCAATAAAATAAAACAAAAATAGAGTGTCAAAAAGCAATACCCTTTCCCAATGATTTTTCAACCTCTTTGCAAAGATATTTGTCTATTCATTTACATTGCCCCCCAATCCCATTTGCAATTGCTTTCACAATGATATCATGTGATTCATTATCATCTTAGATTACATATGTGATTAAACCAGGAAAGAGAATGTAGCTATCCAAGGATACAATATTCTGATATTTGGGGGGGACAGGGGGACGGACGACACAATGTGAATGTTTACACAAAGTGTTGTCTACGAAAATCAATATTAAATACATGAATTCACTGAATGTGTCTTTTCCCCACCTTTACAGAATAGTTACAAGGGGCCCTGATCAGCTTTTGAATTATTATTATTATTATTATTTTTGAATTGAAAGCTTTTGAATTATTGATGTCAATGATGTCTGCCAGTGGGAACAGCAGTTTGGGGAGTGGGGATCACTGACAACATGGCAAGGGGAAAATAGTTAACAAAACCTTCCTGCGATCCTGATCCATTATCCCTCCTCGTGTTAAGTGCATCCACTCATTTTATGCAGCATCCAGTTTGGCCCCCCGTTATTAATCCTCATCTTCTTCTGAATATGAAGCATTATTATTAGGTAATAGGTCTTGTGCTGGTCAAGGTTCCAACACCATCTGCACATCTTGAAGGTATGTTGGCAAAATTCAAAACACTTTCTCAAACACCTCTTCCCTTTTAATATTCTAGTATGTATGTAATGGTTTCAGCATTTTATTTAAAGCACGAGAAAGTACCGTATGTTGCAAAGTTATTCAGTTTTATATATCCAGTGGCTTTGTAAACCCATCACTGAGATGTTTCTGGCAACTTGATCTAATATTGGAAAATTAAACAATATATTAGAATGACAAGGGGAAAAATACTCCTTTTCATTTCTGAAGGCTAAAATAACATCTTGAGTGAAAATGTAATTGCCTAAAAGAGAATTTTCCCTGGGTCTACTAATCTTACCCTTGAAATACTGATACAGATGAAGGTGGCAGGGGAAAGTAGATGGGTGGGTTCCCCCCCCCCTTTCAAGTTATTAATGAGGGTGCTTCTAGCTGCTTCTAGAGCCAACTTTGGGGTGGATAGGTGGGTGGGTGCAGAAGTAAAGAAGCCCTATTGTACAAGGGGCAGATCCTCTGCACCCCTAGTTTGAATTCAAGATAACAACTCAAAGTACCTAAGTAATAGGAGTGCACTGCTAATCCTTTTGCATTCTAATAGCAGCTTGAAGAATCCCAGATCTGATGCAATATATGTTCACAGGCAAGGGAAAGGTGGGCATGGTTTGCCCAAAATGGCCTTACAGAATGATTTCATCCCCACTACCTCATTTTCAGAATATATATTTGCCCGAGGCAGAAGAATAAGCAACTGTATGAAGAAATCAACCACCACCGCCACCACCAAAGATATGCTATCCTGTCAATACTGTCTTCGTGGGGCAATGTGATGGATCTCTGAGGAAAGTGTAGTATGGAATCATAGTATGGGGTAGGAAATGCCTAATCTCATATCTAGCCTTAAGAAAATTATATTGTTTCTGCTAAGTATACTAAACGTGCAACACCTTTGTGAAGCTGTTCTTTTCACATGCAGCGTGTGCAAAAGCCACAAGGAGGCTAGCTTTTCTGTTAATTCGGTTTTGAAATCATCCAGTGTGGCAATCTGTTTCGTGGCTTTTTGTTTCCTTCTTTACAGTTTAAGGGAAGTGAATACAAGAGAAGCAGTGCAGTGTGCATAATTGGCTTACTGCTACAACGGAGGCCATACACCTGACACCGAGAACAATTGCTAGCTGTGCTGGTTGATGGCTTTAAATTGAAAACAGTGTTTATCATTTCCAGGAGGAGGGCAACTATTTCTATGTGCAGTTAACAACTTGGAACCCATTTATCGCCTTCTTTATAATTTAAATTTGCTACTATTTTATTAATAAAATTTAGGGACTTTATTTCTCTGTGAGTTCAAAGTGCAGTCAAAACAATAACCTGCCTTGCTCAAGGAACAAGATTACAGATTCTGACTATGCTATCAGTCACTTAAGAATATTAAAGGGGATTATTCCTCACCAAATACAGGTGAAATTCAAAAAATTAGAATATTGTGGAAAGGTTCATTTCTTTCAGTAATTCAACTTAAAAGGTGAAACTAATATATGAGATAGATATATGATTAATATATGATTAAAGTGAATCATTGTGGCAGGTGTGTGTGTTTTTTTTTAATGTACACTGAAGCCCTTTCATATTTTTTTTTGTGGTTCACATGATTAACCGTGCATCCCCTGCCATCCTGTATACACCAACCACACATTGGGAGAAAGTGGGCCATGGGTTAGCCTACCAATGAGTTGTCTGCTCCTGCCATAATACCAAACCCCATATAATCATGGTTCCAGATCACAAGGAGAGCCTAGCCTGTTGCAGACATTCCAGTGCATGGCTTGCATGAGATGCGGTGGTGGGGCCAGCTGGCACAACCAGTTAACAGCTCTTCACAGGACTTTTAGACAGATGGGAGGGAGTGCCTGGAGGCAGCTTGAATCTGTGCAACAAATGGCAGGGGATCAAACATTCTTCTTTGCTGGTAGTGGGGCCCACATCTCTATCTTTCTCTCTCTCTGTCTGTCTGTTCATTTGGCCATCTGATTCTAGACATACTGAGTACACAATGGATGCAAAAAATAATTATAAAGAATCTTTTGAGCTAAAGTGGAGGATTATTTTGTGAGTATGGAAAAAAGAGCCTAAATTAATCATTTACTGCCCTCGGTTCTGCTAAATTGGAAGCTAATTAGAATCTAGCCTTATAAATATTTTACCTATATTTGTATGCAGCAGCTGTTATATATGATCTTGACATCTGTGTAAACTCATTCAAGAGGGGATATTCTTTATATACTATAAGAGAAAAGGATTGTATAAGTATGCAGTGATTATAGGCCAATTACACATCTCTTGATTATAGTAAATCAGGTTTTGCCATATTTTAGTTACTTTATTCAGCTACCAACAGTCTCTCGATAAGAATGAAGATTGAGTACTATAATGACAAAAGAGCTCATGTAATTTTAAGCCAAGATTACACTGAATTTCAAATGATAAGTGAATGACAAGGAAACATTTCCCATATTATTGACAACTCTAAACACTCAGATGTGTTTGGGATCAGGCTCTTGAATACATTAGTTTCTATGGGAAGAAGGGTAATGCTGAATGCTATTTCCAGGCAGGGAAAACACAAATCTGTTCCAGATGTATGCCCATAACATCTTCCAGATTATTAAAAAGTGACTGTGAAATCTTCCTAAATACTCTGTGGATCTGCTGGTAGAGTATAAAAGATTCTATTATTTATTGTAAAGAGATTGGAAGTTCTGAGGCAAGTATCAAATAAAGAGGGGCAGCAAGCAACAACAACAACAAAAAAGAGCTTCGGAAATGACTGAGTTCCTTAAGGATAGTTTTGTACCAAAATTGCTAAAGCAAAATAGCTTACATTTCCTCAAAAAAGAATGCCTAGACATTAATGACATACCTTGATAAGAGAAATGGTTATGGAAGATGAAGCAAAATGACTTTTCTCTGAACATTCATTTCTGTTTAATAAATGGTCAGGCAATCCATTTTCTTTTTATTTATCTTTGAAGGCAAACACACTATAGGTTCAATTTCCAAATAAGGGCTTCTCACCAGGAGGAACAAATCACTGATTTGAATGTTTACCTAGACACTTAGATATATTGCATGACCAAGGAACTGCCAAAATGCCAGTTGGAATTTTGACAAGAAAGCTTTTGACATGCTATTGAAGTCTCTATCTTTTGAAAAACCACTTCTTCACAAAGTGTACTTGGCTGCTCATGCACAGAGGAACAACAGACTAAAATTCATTCAGCAAACAGCGCCACAGTCTGACTAGAAGTCAGGTAATTATGATTGTTTTGTGCATCTCCAGCTTCACTCTTGGCACTTTTCAGGAGAAATTTAGTTCATTCAAGAGAAACTTACCGATAGTTCATGTGCAAGGCTATTTTCCAGCACAGCAGCGTGTTGTTTCTGTTGCATTATGATGACACTTCTAAGTGACTATGGCCCTATGTTTTGTTAATCACTATTAATGTCATTCAGGGACAACCACAATTCAACTCAACCTTTTGAATGAAATGCATTTACATTCATGTAGTGTAGGTACAAGATCTTCTAGACACACCACTGTCAATGTTTTTAAAAATGTGTTGTCAGGGAAACAGAGGCATTTATTTAGGACCTTGCAGTACGTATAGAAGATTCTTGCTTTCAGCTAATTTGTTTCAAGATATGTACGTGTATATAGTTAAATATATAGGTGTTCCTCAAAAAAACCTCTTACCAGACAATAAAAACAACTAGCCTGTTTAAATTAGCATCAGAACAGGTAACATAATATTCTGTCCCATGATGTTTGGTCATGAAGAACCTCACAAATATCAGGGTTTTCATATTTAATTTTGGGGTGGGGGCATTGCATTGTGTTGCTGGAGGAGGGCATTTTAAAAGCCCAGGATTGGGGGGGGGGGCTTTAAAAGGCAACCACAACCCAAAAGGGAAAAGGGCCCATGATTGTCAAGTATTGCACACACACATACAGCTCCTCTTGAACAACTGTGGTATGCACTTTCAAAACTTAATTAGAAAAAGAAAAAGAAATGGATGCCCACAGTAGTACCAAAAATACTACCCAAAATTTGTTGTCTTAGGTGACACGATCTCAGTGACGTGCAAACAGTCTGGGCCCCTGAAAATCAATACGATCCTCCATTACTTCTTGCCAAATTCTCCAAATGTCTCAGGAGAGTTTTGAGAATACAAAATTAAATGCTCAAAGGGACCAACTGTTGGAATACCCCCATTACCTAGTTCCACTTTACCCTCTGCTAAGGAAAAGTACCGGTACTCACCTTGGGAAAGTGAGTAGCAGGTGGTAATGCACAATCTGCAGACATCTCCTCCTTCCAAAATGAAATACTGGCAGCACTTTTATCCATTGGGAATAATGGGGCTGAACTACAAACCCCAGAAAATAAAACTGGCCAGGAATCATGGGGTGTGATCCCTGACAGCAGAAAACACCCCCAGCAAAACTTGTTGGGCTTGTTCCATTTTCTTTGAAGACCTATGCCACCTGCTATCCTACAGCCTCCCCTAAAGTTAGGGTTTTGTTTTGTTTTGATGAAAGAGCGTGGCAGTGTAACAGTTGGCCAAAGGTAAGGAGGATGGAAGCAAAACTGAGGTTAGTGATCTATTTGTAGCTGGCTGTGTCTGCCTCAATTACTCTACTAGTCTAAAAATGTCAGGAACAATAAAACTGCAGCATGCAAGGCCTGAAGTCTGAAAAGGGCTCCATATTTTAACAAACCTTTAAACATCCGTAGTCCCAGTTACTACATAATATTAACATTACAGGACACAAGTGTCACCTTCCCTATTTTTTCATTTTACAAATCAATATACTTACAGGACTCTACTGTATTCTGTTAAATGCCTTCCTTAGTCTAGAATCTATGATATTTAAACAAAATTTAGAGCATATCAAATCAGAGAAATTCACTGCTAAAATCTAAGACTGTATGTCTGTCAGTTCAATGACAGAGGTTTTGATTTTCTAAGTATAGTGCAATAGAGTTACAACTAAAACATTCCCTAAGCCAGTAAGTAGACGTCATGAGTTGAGGACTGCAGACTTTACTGTTTTTGATCTCATGTATCATGGTGAAAATCAACACCAGATCCATAAAACTAAGCACTAATAACAAACTATGCTTTCTACCTTGGAAACCACAATGAATTTAACATTTCTATCAGGTTCAGTATTTACTTTTTCAACCAAATATTGTGACCTTCCATTAAAAATTTAGCTTTCAAGGTCACCAATGAGCTCCATGTTACAACACATCAATAAACAAGAATAATTATTTTTTAAAAGAGCAAACAAATCAATTAACAGCAGATATATCAATAAAACAACTTGGGTCAACTAATACCAGTTACTGTTAAAAGCTCGGGCAAACAAAAAGGATGCAGTCTGCCATCTAGAATAGAGAAGGGTGAATCATAGAATCATAGAGTTGGAAGAGACCACAAGGGCCATCCAGTCCAACGCCCTGCCAAGCAGGAAACACCATCAAAGCATTCCTGACAGATGGCTGTCAAGCCTCTGCTTAAAGACCTCCAAAGAAGGAGACTCCACCACACTCCTTGGTAGCAAATTCCACTGCCGAACAGCTCTCACTGTCAGGAAGTTCTTCCTAATGTTTAGGTGGAATCTTCTTTCTTGTAGTTTGAATCCATAGCTCCGTGTCTGCTTCTCTGGAGCAGCAGAAAACAACTTTTCACCCTCCTCTATATGACATCCTTTTATATATTTGAACATGGCTATCATATCACCCCTTAACCTTTTCTTCTCCAGGCTAAACATACCCAGCTCCCTAAGCCGTTCCTCATAAGGTATTGTTTCCAGGCCTTTGACCATTTTGGTTGCCCTCTTCTGGACACATTCCAGCTTGTCAGTATCCTTCTTGAACTGTGGTGCCCAGAACTGGACACAGTATTCCAGGTGAGGTCTGACCAGAGCAGAATATAGTGGTAATATTACTTCCCTTGATCTAGACGCTATATTCCTATTGATGCAGCCCAGAATTGCATTGGCTTTTTTAGCTGCTGCATCACACTGTTGACTCATGTCAAGTTTGTGGTCTACCAAGACTCCTAGATCCTTTTCACATGTACTGCTCTCAAGCCAGGTGTCACCCATCCTGTATTTGTGCCTTTCATTTTTTTTGCCCAAGTGTAGTACTTTACATTTCTCCTTGTTAAAATTCATCTTGTTTGCTTTGGCCCAGTTGTCTAATCTGTTAAGGTCATTTTGAAGTGTGATCCTGTCCTCTGGGGTATTAGCCACCCCTCCCAATTTGGTGTCATCTGCAAACTTGATCAGGATGCCCTCAAGCCCATCATCCAAGTCATTGATGAAGATGTTGAATAAGACTGGGCCCAAGACAGAACCCTGTGGCCCCCCACTAGTCACTTCTCTCCCACATCTTCCACAAATAAGGATGCCAACACAAAGAAGGCCCTCTCCCCTGAGCCACCTGACTGAGCTTCAAGAGTAAAGGCATCCAGAAAAAGGTTTCAGAAGATTTTTTTTAATTTTATATGAGAAATTATATTGTTTATACATTGGTCCTAAGACAATAGCTGCTGTAGCACTTCTTAACCCTTAAATTCAGGGATGGAAGCAACATTTTTTGAAAAAGATTACACAAGATACATTTCAATAACATACAAAAAGTGAATATGAGATTCTATTAAAATGAGCATCTTCTAGAACTTCTGGTCAGCATTTATCTCTCTAGAATTGTTTTGTTCAGATTTAGATATCCTAGTTCAAAAAGTATTTCAAATCTGAAAGGATTCAGAAAGCAATTATGAAATATAGTAAGTGATGGAAGACAAAACATGCTTAATGCCAAGAAAAGTGTGTGAGAGAGGAAAGCACGCCAGAGGCTATATATTAAGAACAATAATTTTTCATGCTTATGAGTAATAGAACAAGAAACAATTGTTTCAATGTTAGATGATAGGATAAAGTTCCTTCCTAATTACAACAGTAGTTCACAGTAGAATCAGAAGCCTATCTATTTGAGTGAAAGATTTTTCCACTGTTCCTGAGCCAGTGTGGTGTAGTGGTTAAGAGCGGTAGACCCGTAACCTCCACATGCAGCTGCTGGGTGACCTTGGGCTAGTCACACGTCTTTGAAGTCTCTCAGCCCCACTCACCTCACAGAGTGTTTGTTGTGGGGGAGGAAGGGAAAGGAGAATGTTAGCCGCTTTGAGACTCCTTCGGGTAGTGATAAAGCGGGGTATCAAATCCAAACTCTTCTTCTTCAAAGGGTATGATTTTCCAATGCATGTGGAGTTACTTCGTAATTAACAAGCCAACTTTAAATTTTGACTCTCCCTCCTGTTTGCTCTTTTTTGCCAGATGTTGTCAGCCTCTTGGGAATGACAATAAATCTTTTAGTAATAGTAATTGATATTTGCACTGGCAAATAGTAATCTTGCAAAGACTGGGTGGGACAAATACAAAACTAATTACCGTAATTAATTAATTAATTAATTAAGGATGAAGAAGGCTCAGTCCATGCTTCTGGTACAGGTCAATATGGTAAGGTGTCCCAGATTTAATTATCATTCACTTTGGTGTCAGGATAACAATGGCCAGGATGGGAATTCATAATTTAGAAGCAGTGGGTGAATTATAATGCTGCTGTGCCAATTCAGCTCCCTGCACTCTAAAAAAAATCTGTTCCAGAGGACTGGTTGGCCCTCCAGGACACTGTGGTAGATAGCTTGGGGGGATGCAGAGGAAAGGGGAAATTGGCAAAAATTGTGGGTCCTTCTCTCATGTTGGGAAATGTGTCTCTGAGGGATCAAACGTCATTTCAGATGTATTAGATTAAATCCGGGATGATTTACATCATACACTGGAAATGTGCCAAGGATTAAGATACTGTGATGTGACATGCTGCAACATCAGGTATGGCGCGCAATTTTCCCTGTGAGAGTGTGTTGGCCCCAATGAGAACTGAAATTTGGGTTATTTCCACACATAACACCATCATCCAGGCACAGGTAAATCAGTTCTATTTTTAATGGAGGTATTTGAAGATGGCCTGATCCTTCTATCTCACCCCTCACCCCTAATCGATTTCCTGTTTAAAGCAAGCAAACGAAAAGCCCTGAACGTGTTATCTGCCCCTAAAATCCTCGGTAGTGTGAATTTGAATGAGTGAAGATGTGACATCTTTCTGCATTGCATCATTGTACACTTATCCTCGGAAGCTATCTCCAGATGATGGCCACCTCAAGGATTCTCTCAAGGAATATGACATTTAAGCATGCAATCATTAAAGTCTCTTGTTAACATTATGTAGTAGTGAGGAAGCTACACTAAAGTGGAAACAGAAAGACTGGCCTCTGTTCCTCTACTGTAATGTGTTGCTAACCTGAGACCTGAATCCAGTCCCCCACCCCTGCAAATTTGCAGTTTGAAAAGTGGAATGACCTCTCCTTCAGAACAAGCAGCCATCCCGAAGTAGGAAATGCCCTTTTGGAGACTTTTATAAACAGAGTTCATGAACATTTCCTATTTTTTTCAGGCACCTAGTGTTAATAATGTGGCAGCCAGCCTAAGATTAAATCCAAGTCATGAATTTCATATATTTAAGTCAAATCTTTTATTAACTTCCTTTTGTGGAAATACAACACTATTCCCATTTTTAAACATATAATAGTAGGAAGCTGGTACACACACATTTTTAAGAGCCACCGTAACTAACATGAATTCTCTGTATAGAATATATATTCCACTTTATAATTGTTTCCCGGGACAATAGATTGCTGTGCTGCTGTTGTTTTTGGTCTTGACTATCATATGGGAATATTAAATCATTTGCAAATTGGATATAGTTCTTTCCCCTCCCCCCCACTGCTAACACCTATTATCCTAAACTATAAACTGTGTCAAATCAGCTATGAAAGGCAGTCATGATTTCTTCAAGATTATGAAAGACTAATAACTCATATACCCCATAAATATGAATACATTATTGAGGTTTTTTTCCCCCAACACAAAGGAAGATAATCATTGCCTTTCAACTGTGATGCATTTTACTAGAAAAGTATTTATGTGAAAGAACTGAGCATTTGCATGAATTAAGGTCAAATCCTACCCCCCTCCCCAACTACTCAAAGAAAAGGCTCTTTGACTACCATTTTGCTTAAAGGGTATATTTAGTGGTTCTTTGAATATTATAGCAGTTACAAATGGCTTTAATTTCATATACTTCAATATAAGGGCAAGCACAAACAAAAGGAGGATATAAAGGTGATCTGTCTGGCTTTGTTCTGCATAGTGGCTTGAGGTTTTAGCTAAATATAAGGTGCTGTTAACTAATGCCGAATACAAAACATGATGTCGTGAAACTGTATGGGGATATAATTTATTTTTCAGCAGTTATTTAGCTCCCACAATGGTTGCATGGCTATTATATAAGGGTCAAGCAGTACAGTATCAAACTAGGTGTCACCCATATTTTTAGAGCAGAAAGTGGTTGCCTGGTGCTTGACAGCTGACAGATTATATAACACCAATACAGGTGCAATGACTGCCCCCATGCTTCTAAGCCCAATTCAGAGTGCTAGCATTCACCAACCTCAAAATATCAACAACCTCAGATATGCTGATGATACAACCTTGATGGCAGAAAGTGAGGAAGAATTAAAGAGCCTTTTAATGAGGGTGAAAGAGGAGAGCGCAAAATATGGTCTGAAGCTCAACATTAAAAAAACTAAGATCATGGCCACTGGTCCCATCACCTCCTGGCAAATAGAAGGGGAAGAAATGGAGGCAGTGAGAGATTTCACTTTCTTGGGTTCCATGATCACTGCAGATGGTGACAGCAGTCACGAAATCAGAAGACGCCTGCTTCTTGGGAGAAAAGCAATGACAAACCTAGACAGCATCTTAAAAAGCAAAGACATCACCTTGCCGACAAAGGTCCGTATAGTTAAAGCTATGGTTTTCCCAGTAGTAATGTACGGAAGTGAGAGCTGGACCATCAAGAAGGCTGATCGCCGTAGAATTGATGCTTTTGAATTATGGTGCTGGAGGAGACTCTTGAGAGTCCCGTGGACTGCAAGAAGATCAAACCTATCCATTCTCAAAGAAATCAGCCCTGAGTACTCACTAGAAGGACAGATCCTGAAGTTGAGGCTCCAGTACTTTGGCCACCTCATGAGAAGAGAAGACTCCCTAGAAAAGACCCTGATGTTGGGAAAGATGGAGGGCACAAGGAGAAGGGGACGACAGAGGATGAGATGGTTGGACAGTGTTCTTGAAGCTACTAACATGAGTTTGGCCAAACTGCGAGAGGCAGTGAAGGATAGGCGTGCCTGGCGTACTCTGGTCCATGGGGTCACGAAGAGTCGGACACGACTGAACGACTGAACAACAACAAGCATTCACCTATAAGGCTCTTTACAGGTCGGAGGGTGATGAGGAGAGAGAGGGCCTTTTTAATTGTGGCTCCCCATCTGTCTCTCTCCAGCAAGGTTTCCCTGATGCTTTCGCTGACATCTTTTTGGTGCTAGGTTAAAACTTACTTCCCCTTCTCTACTTTTGATGGACTAAGATGATGTTGTTTTGCTGTTAGTATGCTGCCAAAGCTTCCTGTGGCTGTTATGGGGTGGATTTTGTGGGCATTACAAAATAAAAACACAAAAATACATACCATAATTAAAAACAAAAACAATACCCCACCCACAGTTTAAAAGGCCATAGATAAAGATAAGTAACAAAGATGAGTAACAAATATAAAGACCAACAGACATAGATAGATATCTATCTTATTACAGGTAGGTAGCCGTGTTGGTCTGCCATGGTCAAAACAAAATAAGATAGATAAAACAAAATAAAAAATAAAAAAATTCCTTCCAGTAGCACCTTAGAGACCAACTAAGTTTGTTCTTGGTATGTTCTTCAGTGTATCTGAAGAAGTGTGCATGCACATACCAAGAACAAACTTAGTTGGTCTCTAAGGTGCTACTGGAAGGAATTTTTTTATTTTTTATTTTGTTTTATCTATCTTATGTTTATGTTTTGCAAGTTGCTTGGACAGTAAGTTGAATAAATATTAAGAATTTTATTTATCAAGAATTATATATCACTTAATTAAAATCTATCTAAGCAGTTTACATGAAATATCACAAACTATTCATTAAAAATAGCAATAGAAATAGGCTTTCAAAACAGCCTATAAATTTATCCACAGATAAAAGCAACAGTTTTAAAAACATATGCAATCAAATTACCTCTCTGGCTAGGCTTGTCTAAAACACTATTTTAACGGGTGTTGAGAACAGTACAATGAAGTTGCTTGCCTAATATTAATATGCAGGGAGTTCAAGAGCACAGGAGGCGCCACACTAAAAGATAAGATTTCTTGCAAAATGAACATTACGTGGCACTTTGTAGATCAAAGTAGTCTAGAGGACACATATGGTGTAAGGCAAGACTTCAAGTAAACTGGTCCCAAGCTGAAGGCTTTATATACTAGTAGTAACTGTTGCATTCCCCGTGTGCAGTCATGGGTTTATTGTTTATCACATGACTGGGTATGTGTTTTGATTCCACAGAGTGGGAAGTGGGACGTGACGGAAGACAGGATGTTTTGTCTTACTGTGTTCCCTTAAGTGGGACTATTGTCCTTTGTTCTTTCTTTTTGCTGTCTGATGCTAGAGAGAGAGGGAGCCATGATGAAGTGCTCCATCTCTGTGTGTATTATATGTAAATAAACTAGTTCAGCCAACATGCTGGTTGCTGTGGTTTGTCACACAAGCTGGGCAAAACTCTGCGGATGCTAAGGGTGTGTTGATGTACTCCCACATCAATTACTATAATGTCTGGGAGCTGAGGAAGGCTAAGAAGTTCCTGAACGATCGTCCAGGGAGGAGGGAGCATGCCAGTCAGGCATGTGTCTCTGCCGGGGTCTTACGTGTGAGTAGGCCGTTTCCTGACAGTAACATCTTGAATTTGGCCCAGTAACTTACTGGCAAAACTACTGCAGATCTTTGAGCCAGTGTAATAAACTAACAGCGTCTCACTCCTATCAGGAATCATGCCACACTGCACTGTAGCATTTTGCACTAACTGTGGTATCCAGAATAAGCACAAGGGAAGACCCAAGACAGAGTACATTACAGTAATCCAGTTTTGAAGCTACTAATGCCTGAACCCAAAAGGGTAGGCTACCTTAGTTCAGGAACAGCCACAGTTGTCATGCAAGTCAAAGCTAATGGAAGAAGCTCCAAGCTATTGGGGCCACCTGGGCCTCCAGTGACAAAAGATTTTTTTTTTTAATTATAGACAGATCTGTGTGCATAAACACAAAACTAGGTTTTCAATAAAGATTCATTCCATTCAGGTATGTTTTCCAGCCTTTTAATCTCCACTTCTTTCATGCTCTGACATGTCTGAGACTACATAAGCGTTCATCATGCTAAATGCAGCTTTAACTTTTTACTTCTGCCACGACCCCACCATGCTGTCCACTGTTGCCTCAGTCTCCTCTTCATGCATTAACACTTCCACACTACTCAAGAAGGGAGCAGGGATATGCTGAGAAGCCCTGCCCACAATATCCACATGAACAATGCCGCTATCTGTAGCAATGGCTCATTTGTGCACACAGCTGTATGCACACTACTAGACAGCTGCACAGGCACCGAGGAGCTATTTGCACACACACCAAGGCAGGGCTCCTGGGTGCATCTTGCAGAGGAGCGTTATTACCTGAAGAGGGCTCATGTGTTACAGATCAAAACTAACAACTTAAATCACACATCAAGATAGAAGCCAGTGAAGTCCTGGAAAAATATGCTGTTCATGTGGAAGTTGTGCTAATACCTGTAGTTTGAGCGGCATTCTAGATAAAACTGTGTTCACGTAAGTACGGTAGGTTTCGCTGTGTCATAGATATTTATTTGGAGTGCGAACTGCAGTTTGCATAGGAAACAGTTGTTACATCTTTTTGCACAGTGAATAGCTTGTGTGGGGACTCCCAGAACCACAACACCCTTGGATGACGCATTCTTTAACATCATTGAAATGGGCTTTGGACCTGGGGCACAATCTTCCATTGAAAGATGAAAAATATATCACTGAATATTTTATTTGGAATCCAAACTGTGTTAAATATTTTCCTTTGTACAACTCGCCCTTGGATCATAGCCTATATAAAGAAGGACAGTTATGAATAGAAAAGCACACCTTGTATATAATGCTGAATACCTACAGAGGGAAATATGAGGAAGGAAAAATGTTTTTTGTTTTGCTTTAGTGGCACAAACTGTCCCTTTTCTTTCATCAGTTCTCCATAACATGCTCTGAAGACAGATTGAGATATCTCAGTGGCTGACCTCAGGGAGGCTGGAAAACAGACAATAATCTTGTTTTCAGCTGGAGATCAAAACAGCCTTTGAAGAGATGAACTCTGAGCTTTATTTTCTTACTGGAGAAATGCAGTTGTTACCCAGTATGTCAGAACAGCAAAATATCTATGCAAGATCAAAAGAATGGATACCTCACACTCCAATGAGTGGCAACTGTATACTGCAAGCCCACAACATACGTGGGGATTACATTCTGGGGATTGCGACTAAAGCCAAAATCATGTATAGTCAAAACAAATTGGTTCAATGGTCCTTTTTTTCTGGATGCCTGCCCTCTTCTTTTTATTTATTTTTGCTGAACGCATAAAGCTGAATGCGCACAAGTTAAATGTGCGTAAGTCACGGGCTTACTTTACACACTTACTAGTTAGTAAGCCTCATTGAACACAGCGAGACTAACTTCTGAGTAAGCATGCATAGCATTGTGTTGTTAGCATCATTTGGTCACACAGCATCAGGAGGAAGTTGCATAACATACTCCTCCTCAAAAAGTAAACACTCAATGGATTTTATGAAGCATCAAATTGTAAATATATAGTAGTGTTATATCCAAGTAGAAACTCGAGAAATGAGTTGTGCAATGAACTGTCTGGGCATCATAAACTATCCTAACCATTCAGTTTGGTCTCCTGTTTAAACTTCTGAACTTAAAAATCAGCATCTTTTTTTTGTCAACCTATTTACAAAACTGCCACTAAGGACTCATATAGTGCTTATTTTTGGTCATAACGAAAAAAAGTCTAAAAGAATCCAAAATTTTTTTATAAAGGGACTCTGAAACAAATTATAAAACATACAAGCAAAGAAGAAGAAGCAACAATCACACATGTTTAGGATTTCTACCTAAGACCCTAAGAAAGACATAAACCAAAAGGAAAGCACAAGACTAATATGGTGGCAGCTGTCAGCATGTGTTATATTATTTGTGGCATAGCACTGCTCACCCGTTAATCCTGTTCACACAAAAAAATAAATGAACAAAACAGTGACATATACCGGTATTTATCATGGAACTCAATTTCAAAATTACAAATAAATCATTCATTCATTCATTCACTGTATTTTTCTAGTAGTAGAGATTTCATTGGCACAAGAAGTGCACTTTTCTAATTATCAGCTTCTAAGACAGGGATGCGGGTGGCGCTGTGGGTTAAACCACAGAGCCTAGGGCTTGCTGATCAGAAGGTCGGCGGTTCAAATCCCCGCAATGGGGTGAGCTCCCGTTGCTCGGTCCCAGCTCCTGCCCACCTAGCAGTTCAAAAGCACATCAAAGTGCAAGTAGATTAATAGGTACCACTCTGGCAGGAAGGTAAACAGCGTTTCCGTGTGCTGTTCTGGTTTGCCAGAAGCAGCTTAGTCATGCTGGCCACATGACCTGGAAGCTGTACGCCGGCACCGCAACCCCAGATTCATCCATGACTGGACCTAACGGTCAGGGGTCCCTTTACCTTTAAGACAGGTTATTTTTAAGTTTATTGCCTCTACCATATAGGCACTGCTTAACCATTAGCTTTTGATAATACAGAAAAACACCTTAGATCAGTTTTATTCAGCATTCTCAGATCCGTAACACATTCTCAACAGTACCTGCAACATGGGGCCCACTTTTAGTTTCAATTTATTTATGTTTTATTTTTCCATTTACATTCCTAGTCTACCCCATCCCCATGTCCGTTACAGTACAATAAGAAGATACAAAGCACACTTGTAGCCATTTCTAAAAGGATATTTCCAGAATACAAGTGAGGTAACCTTGATACTTAATTAAAGTCAGAAAGCGATGTATCAGTCATATAAGACATCACCACTTATCATTCTGAGATGGTTGTAAGAATATATCTGAGCACAAGTGCATGATTGACTAGAGCCAGCTAGGCAATAAATAATACTAGAGATTCTGACACTGATAATGCTATCACACAGTCATGATTTTAGCTTAAAACACAAGGCTGTAGAACAAAGGAGACAAAAATTAAAAAAGTTAAATTGCCTGTAATGTATTATCTCCTCAGGACCATATTAAGTTGTCTATGACAAAAGGTGATAGCAGAAGAAACATAATTATATTAATCACTGGGTTGCTACATACTGACCTTTTGACACTGCAAGAAAGGAAAATGACATTTGTGTGTACAGTTTTTGTCAATATAGAATCACAGTTGGAAGAGACCACGAGGGTCATCTAGTCCAATCCCCTGCAATGCAGTAATCTCCTGCGGCCCAACGTGGGGCTCGAACCCACAATCCTGAAATAATTTAACATCTCATTTCACTTTCAAATGCTACTTAGAAACAATGCAAACTTGTGTTATACCAAATTGTGAACAATTTCCCCAAATTCTTAATCCCTGCAACATTTTTGTTACATTTCTAGGCTTCACTTTCCTTAATAATTAACATTATAAGGTGCCTGAAAAAATAAATTAATAATAATAATAATAATAATAATAATAATAATAATAATAATATCCCACCCACCTGGCTGTGTTTCCCCAGCCATTCCCCAGCTTCCAACAAAATATTAAAATTCAATAGTCTGTCAAACATTAAAAGCTTCCCTAAACAAGATTATTGTTCTTGGCTTTTAAAGAAACAAAGCATTTTCACACCACTACACCACCTCCCCCCGCACATGCACACACACTGGTTGGAATGCTTCTTGGGATACGTGTGGAAGGACTTCATCATGAGCAGCTCCCACAGGCATTCCAAGAAGTGTACCAGCCAGGAAGGCTTCCCATGGAGCTGCAGATAGTGGTGCAAGGATTTCTGTTTCCTTGTTTTCTAAGCTAAAAGGTCCCTGCAAGTCAGATTTATTACTATGAAGGTGGAAGAGAAAAAGAGACAGCACAATCTTATGCAAGTTATGTTCAATGGTTCTTAGTCTCAAGTAAGTGTGCACAGGATTGAATTATTACTCTTGAAACCATATTCTGTACCAACCGGGTTGGGCTTCAGAGTTACAAAATTATTTACTATTCATTTCTTTCTTTTTTTAATTTTATTAAACAGCAAAAACACAAGACATGCACAAATACACAAATACATAGTAAAAAATAAGAAGATAACTTAATAAAAACATCGAACCAAAAACACCAAAAGAGAAATTCCTATTAACAAACAACGAAAGGATAACTTGTTCCCCCCTAAGTTTCCAAATGACAAAGTAACCAATCCATATCGCCTATACATTTGAATCTTATTCATTGATTTACCAAACCAGCTCCATCAAACACAAGATTTTAATAAAATCTGGAACCCTACTTAGTGATTGTTTATGTCTCTTTTTCATCCTTCTGTACCTTTTGCCTTTTGCCACCTCCTTTTATATTAAAGGGGGGAAAGGAGATAAAAAAGAAAGAAAAGGAAAAAGCAAAGCAAAAAAAGAAAAAAGAAAAAGAAAAAAAAAGAAATGAGAGGAAGAAGAGAAAATAAACCAGAGAAAAGAACAAAACAAGAGGGGGAAAAAAGGAAAGAAAACAAAACAAAACAGCAAATATACCCACATACATATATATATATGTATACATACATACCTACATACATACACATATACATACATATACATACACATACATATGAACCCTTGTGTCCAACTTCCTGGTTTGCGATGTCGTAAGCACTCAAATTGAAACTTAGTTAAAGCAAGGGGATTTACCAGGAAGTTTACTATTCATTTCTGTCAACCAGAAACAGTGATGTCTACAGGAGGGGTCTTTGTGACATAATGAACAGAAAGGCCCCCAAAATGCAGCAGAATTGACTCACCCCATTTTGAGGTGAAGTATACACATGATCACCTCAAAGGGAGAACTGGATGTAATATCATTACAGTTGGTACGGTATCTTAAATATCCTAACTGTACCACTGGGTTGGCTTTTTTTTAAAAATGCACTTTACTTTGGAAATGTCAATAGTTTCAGAATATGGCTGTCAGAGTTCAGCCTTATACCAGGAGGTATGGCTCTCAGATACTAGCTTCCCTGATACAAATTTGCTGTCAGGTTTAATTCAAGCTGCTTGTTCTGACTCAGTCCAGAGTACCTTAAGAATCGTTTTGTCCCTCACTTCTGAGAGAATTGCTTTATTTCATTAGGCAAACAAATCCTGGAGGGTATGGAAGGAAATTGGGAACTTCTGTCATATGTGGTGGGAGTGCTCCCATGTGTAGGTTTACTTGCAGATTAAAGGAAATATCACGAACACTGTCTCAAACTGTAAATCCTAATTCATTACTCTCCCAATGAACAAAATAACTTGCTTCATAAGAACTTAACTGTATTTCTCCTGCTGACAACTCACATATAGAAATGAAGCATGGCTGACTCAACAAAATGTGGCAACTGGAGCTATCTAAAACAAAATAAAAAAATAAAAAAAAATCCTTCCAGTAGCACCTTAGAGACCAACTGAAAGGATTTTTTTTATTTTTTATTTTTACTATGGCAGACCAACACAGCTACCTGCCTGTAACTGGAGCTATCTAGTCAGTTAACAAAGCAAAGTTTTGGGAGGGATGTCATGACTACTGAACTGGACCCAGTGATCATCACCTGAGGCCCTTCTTCATATGCCTCCTCCATGAGAGGTCCAGAGGGTGGCAATATGAGAACAGGCCTTTTCTGCAGTGGCTCCCCATTTGTGGAATGTTGTCACTAGTAAGGCACCAAGTACATACATACTTTTAGGTGCCAGACTAAAATATTTCTCTTTAACTAGGCGTTTGGCTGATTAACATTCTATGGCTTTTAAAATGTGTTTGTGGGAAGTGGGGATTATTGGTTTTTTTTTGCTTTTGTTTTATTATGTATCTTGTATTCTCATTTTGGTTTTTTTCTATGAACTGCCCTGGGATCTTCAGATGAAGGGTGGTATACTACTACTGCTACTACTACTACTACTAATAATAATATTAACATAGTGACACCTAGCTTCACTTCATACTCCGTGTGAACATGGAGTCATGGAAAGTGGATCCATCCAAGTCCTACAGAATTTGAAAGCAGAGGCCAGCATTGTGCATGTGGGTGCGTGGTGGTGTCATGTTTGTAATATCTGATAGACATTGTAAGGATTATGTGTGCTATATACCATTTGGCCTGAATATAAGCTGCACTTTTTTTTCCAAATTCCGACCGTGAAAATTTAAAGTGCAGCTTAAATTTGCGACCTTACATAGATTGGCTTTTACAATATCACTGCTGAAACAGACATGTGGTAAAACGGAATGGGTGTGAGTGCCTGTGGAATTTTAAGGGAGCGGCTTATTTTCGGGTATTGTCTTTTTTCTTTTCTCCCCTTGAATTTTAAAGGTGTGGCTTATTTGCAGGTGTGGCTTATATTTGGGCCAATAAGGTACAATGATCATTTGTGTATTTTGCTTGTTAGTGTTTTATGTCATTGTTTACTGAAAAGCAATAAAAATAGTGCAGATGGTATGTGTGGGTTTTTTTTTTTTTAAAAAATAACTGCTTATAGATGGTAACCAAAGGTGGTTTTGCAAAGCAGGGCACCTGATTTTTGACAACCTCCCTATGCAATGCAGCCCCCCTGTGCCCCTTAAAGCATCTCTTGAGGTCTGGGGGACCCTCTGGAACGGTATGGAATGTGGCACAGATGTCTGCCACAAGCTAGCAAAAGCACTTCTCTTGCATAAAGTCACCTTTAGATAGAATCCATTTGTTGTAATCCTGGATTAGAGACCACAAACAATAGTGGAGTAGACCTTTTGGTATATATCAGTAAACATTATTACAGTTATACAATGTTACATGCACTACTAAAATTTATATCACAATCATATTAAATAATAAAAAAATTATTTCCACAGAAATCAATGGTATGTTGTTCCAAGTAAATGTATTTAGGATTGGTGTGACAATGCTTCAGGGTTCATTGCCACTACTTTCCCATTATAGCACTGTAAGTGGATTCAGAATAAGAACCAATCATTCACCAGTGACTGAAATGCAGCTACCTCTGGGGTGAAATTGTTTCTATCATTCTGTGCCAGCAGCAGTGTACAACACTTTAAGAGGAAAAGTGAATACTGAAATTGTGAGAGAAAGCACACAAAGTAATTACCAAAGCTGGAATTGGATCTAAGTTCTATTGGATCTTTAATGACCACAAGTGTTCAGGGCCTCCATTTTACGTCTCATTCAAAAGATGGATGAGTATCATTCCCAAAGTGCACAAAGACTAGGTTGGCAGTGTACAAAGAAGAGCTCTTCAATACGATCAAATAATAAAGGGGATTTCACTCTTTCACATGAAAGCCCATAAAAGATGTATTTAATATGTATTTTATGCTGAAAGGAAAAATAATTCACTATTTAAGACTATTTAAGATGTTGCACCTCTTAAATAGTAAAGAACTCATGATATTTGACTGCACAGGTTACTAAAATAGATAGTCCATTTCAAAAGAAGAAATGATTGCTGTGCTTAAGTGAGCTCTCTGTTCAGGCGAAGATCAAGGTCTGGAGAGATTTTTCATCAATATAAAAAAAATCTCTTTGATGCTCACTTCCTTGTGGTAAGGACGTTTGTTACATTTAAGTGATATCAAAAAATGAAGTGGCTAGAAGAAGAATCAGTCTAGATAAACTCAACTTCTTTTACTCTTACTGCATCAGAAAATAGCAAATTAATATTTGATGTTTCCTAGCTTATGAGACAAATGGTTTATTGAATACAACTGTCTCATGATTTCAACAGACTTTGATAGTGCCTAATTTGTACTTGTCAAGATAAGGATATATATATATGGAGCTTAGATATATGAATATGTCCAGATTTTATATGAAAGATTTGTTATTCCTTTTTGTGCATCTCACAACCTTATGAAGCTGAAGAACTTTAATGCCTAATTATCCTATATGGACATAGAAAACTTCAAAACTAGTTAAGTGTCACAGAACTAACTCTATATATCTCACTGTTACAGACATTATTATGATACACAGAAGTATACTATTAAGCAAAATGTTGACTGTCTGTGAGCCTACAGATACTAACATGCTTCCAAAGAATGTGTTTCACAAAAGGCAGAAGTATTTTTTAAAATGTCAATGCCGGAACTACTAGCATTTTTAGAGCTAAACCAAACCAACAAACAAAAAGAAAGAAAAGGCTGTTTTTTTCACCACAGTTTTAAATCCCTCAAACAGTGTCCTTCCCTTTTAAGTGTAAAATGTTTGTTTCCCAGTGCTGTTTGATTTGCTGAAATGAAACTGGTACAGCAAAACTGGGGCACAATTAGAAGTGGCAGTCCAGTTGCTCCCATCCAGAAGCAGTGAGAGAAAATGACTGATGTCTTCATGCAGCTAAAGATAATTAGATATAAAGTGTCATTACATTAAGACTTTTGTGGTCCTTGATTGGCTACAGGGTCGCATGATAAAGAAAAGGGAAGAATTATGGTTGCAAATAGGCTGGGGGAGGGGGGATGAACAAGAAAAATTAATGGAAGGATGTGTCCACCATGCCCTGGCCCGGAACCTCTTCAACCCCTCAAAAACAAGTTTTTCGGTCTTAAAATTGTTCATAGTGAAACACTACAGAGCATCATAAGGAACTAGATGTCTCAGCTAAAAAGCAGCTAGGTAAAATTACCTCACAGTACTGTACCTTCCTCTACATTGGATGCTCGGGTTGCAAACATGATCCATGCAGGAGACGCATTCGCAACCCGCAGTGTCACATCTGCGCGCACTCGGGTCGCGATTCAGCGCATCTGCGCATGCGTGAAGCACAATTTAGCGCTTCTGCGCATGCACGAGTGCTGAAACCTGGAAGTAACCCGTTCCGGTACTTCCAGGTTTGGTGCGGAGCGCAACCCAAAAACGTGTAACCCGCAGCGTTCACAACATGAAGTATGACTGTATTTGCAATCAGGGCCAGCCCAATACATTTTGGTACCTGGGGTCAACCACAAACGGGATCCCCCCTACACCAGGAACAAGGGAGGGAGAACGAGATGGGAGGAGACCAACAGTGACTCTTCCTCATCAAGAGGTCACTGTAGAGGCATGGTGGAGATAACTTCCAATGAGGGGTCAGATCCAGCCTCCATGGAGCATGCCACAGCCATCACTTCTACTATGGCAGTGGCAGTGAGCAATGCATTCATTGGAGACTGGATCTACTGTCCCTGTGGATCCTGATGCCTGAAACAGTCGCCTTACCTTGTTTCATGGGTGGGCCAGCCCTGTTTGCAATCTTTCCTCAGCTGCTGTATACAAAGGCAAGTCCACAGCTGCACTGTAATGTTTAATTAAATCGGATCTAAATTGCAAAGGCCACCATTAGTAGTAAAGTCTTCTTAGCAATGTGCTACATTATGCATTTGCACAATTGACTTAAAGCTCCAATATCATCTTCACTTTGTTTTCTGCACATGCCATCAACATAAATCCTGAGCATTCAACAATCACTAAATCTGCGTTGAGCCTAATATCATCACTACTGTGGGGGTGGCTAATGAATTACTGATCATCCTTACTAGAAAATAAAACTACTTGCATTTTGGTAATGATTTTTAAGTGTCACAAGCTTATCTTACACATTTCTAGACGCTAAAGCAGATTTAGACTATTACAAGCTGAGCCAATAGGAAATGTTCTGCTCTTGCAGATAATGTATAAAAAAATTGTCCTGTGCCACTGCAAAGGACATATCTGAATGCAGCATAATGAACAAGAGGTCAGTGAAAACAAAGTGTTTCACTACAGGTATTTGTCCATTCACGATGCATTTCTGTAGGATAATAGATGCCTGGGTGCATTCCAGCCATGGCTGAGAGTACAGTTAACATCATTTTATTCTCTTTGGATAATTCTACAGCATGAAGAGTATGTCACTATGGGTTAGAGTGTAAAGTTGCATCTATTTTTAGTTCATATTAAACCAACAGATTTCACCTGAGATGCACTGTAAAAAGAGTTCATAGTGGATATAAAAATGTGCCCAATTTAAGCCGTCTTCTTTAATCACCAAGCCAATATAGCCATCTGAACAACAGAAAGAAAGCAACATTTTAAAAAAATAATAATATAAAGGTCTGTAAGCCCAAGCTCCAATTTGCCCCTTGGAATTGTTCACCAGAAGTGTTGTAAGGAAAAAATTGGCATGCATTTGAGTCTGATTATCAGTCAGGCCCACCTGGTTTCATTTTTGTGGTCTTTTTGGTAAAGTGAGCTTTTTATTTTATTTCTTCAGGCCTTTTAAATATATTTAATTTGAGATATCTAATTTGTTTTATTTTTTCTACAGTTAGAAAACAAAGGGTTTAGCTTGTATTTTCATGGTTTTAGTTTTGCATTTTAATTATATGTTAATACTGCAACTTATTCCCTGTTCTTTAAGCTGTCCAGAGAACATGTATTGATGGGTGGCTATATAAATATGGTAAAAAATTACACAGGTGAAACTCGAAAAATTAGAATATCGTGGAAAGGTTCATTTCTTTCAGTAATTCAACTTAAAAGGTGAAACTAATATATGAGATAGACTCATGACATGCAAAGCGAGAGATGTCAAGCCTTTATTTGTTATAATTGTGATGATTATGGCGTACAGCTGATGAGAACCCCAAATTAACAATTTCAACTTTGGGGTTTTCATCAGCTGCACGCCATAATCATCACAATTATAACAAGCAAAGGCTTGACATATCTCACTTTGCATGTCATGAGTCTATCTCATATATTAAACTCCAGTAGCTAATGAAAACAATTGCTTACATAAATTGACTTTTCCACGATATTCTAATTTTTTGAATTTCACCTGTAAACTGGGCACATGCTAAAGGTATGCATTCCCACAATTAAATCTACAAGTAAACTACCTTGATCAACTAGCAGTCTTTCAAATGATATAGCTCATTTTCTAGCATATAAGAAATGCAAACCGGTCCTATTAGCATAATCCAGTAGCATCAGACAAAGGATGTGGAATAAATAACTAAAATAGTGCTGATTTTCTCTCTTTCAATAATTTAATTGCACAGTTCATATAAGGAGATTATCACTTTTCTGTAGCCCAAGTACTCCTTAAAGATAACCATCTATTTCAGGGGATGGGGATTTGTTTCCCACCCAGAGATGTTGCTATTATCTCCACAGAGTTTTCTTCATTTCCACCCTGTCTTTGAAGATATCCATGAAGTATGTGCAAAGTATCTCTAAACAACTTATGTGAGGTATGTAATAATAATAATAATAATAATAATAATAATAATAATTTTATTTATTCCCTCCCCTTCCCAGTTCAGAAACCCAGGCTCGGGGCAGCTAACAAGAAATTTAAATTTAAAACACTTAATTGTAATACAACATAAAAGCAGCATACAATACAGTATAAAAGCATGAATAACAATAAAATTCAAAGTTCAAAAATCAATTGGGGAAATCCATCCAATAAACATTAGATGGTCACCAGGGCTAGCTGGCTAAACTAGTCCTATTTGGGCCAGCAAGGAGGCCAGGGGAGAATTAGCTGTGGGGTCCCAGACTGTGTAATCTTCATAAAATTTCAGAAATAGACTGGAAAGAGAAGTGGCTGAATTACAACCACGGTAATCACCAAACTTAAAACCACGGAGAAACCTGGTCTGAACAAAGACATTGGATTCTTATCTCATTATACATAACAAAGCTATCTTTAGCCATCTCACCCCTTGCCTTTCCCTGCAAGACTAATTACAGCCGTTAAGAGTCGTCAACAGGTTTTCCACACCTATCTGCTGATCACCCATTCCCACTACCCTTCTGAGCAATACCCCTCCCCACTCCCTCACTATATTTAAGGATCTGGTGACTTCTGTTTCAGTGTATCTGAAGAAGTGTGCATGCACACGAAAGCTCATACCAGGAACAAACTCAGTTGGTCTCTAAGGTGCTACTGGAAAGAATTTTTGATTTTGTTCATAAAAAGGGGAGGGGGGAAGAGAAGGGAAATAAAAGATCAAGCTGAGTTCAAATTAAAGGCCAGGTGGAATAGATCTGTCTTAAAGGCCCAGCGGAAGGAGGTTAAGTCCTGTAGTGCCCTAGTCTCATGGGAGAGAGCATTCCACCAGGTCGGAGCGATCACTGAAAAGGCCTTGGCCCTGGTGGAGGATAGTCTGACTTCCTTAGGGCAAGGGACCTCTAAACTATGGTTATTCATGGACCTTAAGGTCCTCTATGGGGCATACCAGGAGAGGCGGTCCCGTAAATACAAGGGCCCTAGGCCACAAAGGACTTTAAAAGTCAAAACCAGCACCTTGAACCTGACCCTATACTCCACCGGGAGCCAGTGCAGCTGGTAAAGCAATGTGTGAATATGCTCCCATGGCAGCAGGGGCGTACCCAGGATCAAAACTAGGGGGGGGGCAAGCCATGGTCGTTCAGGTTGTGACATTTCAGCACGGAAAGGCGAATGAAACCAAAATTTTAGGAAAATTATATATAATTATAGCAGTGCTTTATTACGGTAGTTATTACAATTATTTGCTTGATTTTTTTATTTTTATTTTTATTCTAGTTACATGTCTTATACCAGGGGTGGCCAACTGTGATCTACTTTCAGAATTAAAATCTGGCAGTTTTGGGGGGTTGTTGAGCTTTTTTTAGGGACTGGACCTTCTGAAATAATTGATTTAAAAACTAACTCAGCAAGACAGAAGACTGCCCGCTTTGTAAAGTGTGACAACCTTTGAGGTACAAAACACCCAGACAAGGAAAACCAACTCAGCTAACTAGTTTACAAGAATACTTGGCTAGTTTAGATGTACAGTCTCCAGGGCCAGATGAACTACATCCAAGAGTATTAAAAGAACTGGCAGAGGTGATTTCAGAACCACTGGCAATAATCTTTGCGAATTCCTGGAGAACAGGCGAAGTCCCAGCAGACTGGAGGAGGGCAAATTTTGTCCCTATTTTCAAAAAGGGGGAGAGAGAAGACCCAAACAATTACCGCCCAGTCAGCCTGACATCAATACCAGGAAAGATTCTAGAGCAGATCATTAAGCAAATGGTCTGTGAGCACCTAGAAAGGAACGCTGTGATCACTAAAAGTCAGCATGGGTTTCTGAAAAATAAGTCATGTCAGACCAATCTGATCTCATTTTTTGACAGATGTGGATGTAGCCTATCTTGATTTCAGCAAGGCCTTTGACAAGGTGCCCCATGATATTCTTGTAAAAAAGCTGGTAAAATGCGGGCTAGACAATGCTACCATTCAGTGGATTTGTAACTGGCTGACTGACCGAACCCAAAGGGTACTCATTAACAGCTCCTCTTCATCCTGGAGAGAAGTGACTAGTGGGGTGCTACAGGGTTCTGTCTTGGGCCCAGTCTTATTCAACATCTTTATCAATGACTTGGGTGATGGGCTTGAGGGCATCCTAATCAAGTTTGCAGATGACCAAATTGGGAGGGGTGGCTAATACCCCAGAGGACAGGATCACACTTCAAAATGACCTTAACAGACTAGAGAACTGGGCCAAAGCAAACAAGATGAATTTTAACAGGGGGAAATGTAAAGTACTACACTTGGGCAAAAAAAATTGAAAGGCACAAATACAGGATGGGTGACACCTGGCTTGAGAGCAGTACATGTGAAAAGGATCTAGGAGTCTTGGTAGACCATAAACTTGACATGAGTCAACAGTGTGATGCAGCAGCTAAAAAAGCCAATGCAATTCTGGGCTGCATCAATAGGAGTATAGCATCTAGATCAAGGGAAGTAATAGTACCACTGCATTCCACTCTGGTCAGACCTCACCTGGAATACTGTGTCCAGTTCTGGGCACCACAGTTCAAGAAGGATACTGACAAGCTGGAACGTGTCCAGAGGAGGGCAACCAAAATGGTCAAAGGCCTGGAAACGATGCCTTATGAGGAACGGCTTAGGGAGCTGGGTATGTTTAGCCTGGAGAAGAGAAGGTTAAGGGGGGATATGATAGCCATGTTCAAATATATCAAAGGATGTCATATAGAGGCGGGAGAAAGGTTGTTTTCTGCTGCTCCAGAGAAGCGGACACGGAACAATGGATTCAAACTACAAGAAAGAAGATTCCACCTAAACATTAGGAAGAGCTTCCTGTCAGTAAGAGCTGTTCGACAGTGGAATTTGCTACCAAGGAGTGTGGCGGAGTCTCCTTCTTTGGAGGTCTTTAAGCGGAGGCTTGACAGCCATATGTCAGGAATGCTTTGATGGTGTTTCCTGCTTGGCAGGGGGTTGGACTGGATGGCCCTTGTGGTCTCTTCCAACTCTAGGATTCTAGGAGGGGGTGGGGTGGGGAGGGGGAGGTGGAGATCATGACGACTTTGCAAATGTACAGGAAAGTTTGCCTCGCTCAACAATCCCGGGGCAGTTGTGTGCGATACCTGACCCTCACAGTCTAAACAACCCCCTCCCAATCTCTTCCGTACGGATGAGGGGCGGGAGGACATCAGGGTCCACACAAAATAAAATAGGCGGAAAACACGGGAGCTGAGCAGAGGGTTGTAACAGGAAGAATTATCTGAAAGACGGGTGAGGTGGGGGGGGGGATACACAGCTGAAACCGGGATCTTCTGGAGGTGGGAAGTAGCTGCTACGGAGCTTTAATGGTGTTGATTTTGTGGAAGACAAAAGCAGAGGGTGAAGCGGCTTCCAAGCAGGTTTACTCGGAAGTCAACCCCGTGGGTTTTCCTCCCAAGAAAAGCACAGGATAAAAGCACAGAAAAGCCAGGGGAGCCGCTTTGCAGCGAGTGGGGGAGACGGAGGAGCTTTGCCGGTGTTGTTGCTCACGAGCTGCTGGCTTGCCAGAGAGTCAGCCTGGAGGGAGGGGGACGGGCAGCCACTTTGCTGGGAGGGAAGGAGCTGCGCCATCCACCCGGCTGCTGGGGGTGCTGATTGGTGCACGCCCCCACCCAGCCAGCTCGTTCAGATGCTTTGCCACTCCCCCCTTCCTCCGCAACTGCCACCAGACATATATAGGTGGTGGGGCATGAAGCGTGTTTGCGTTTCCATGTCCTGCCAGGGACTCAAGGCTGCTTGGGGGGGGGGGCAGCTGGCTTCTAGGGGGGGGGCATCTGCCCCCTCCTGCCCCCCCTTCGGTACGCCCATGCATGGCAGGGACCCCATGAGGAGGAATAATCAATGCTCTCAAGAAAGCAGCAGCGGTTCCCTCTGTAGATAGGTCATCTGGGATTGAGGGGAGGCTGTTGTCATCTGACGCCTCCCCTCTTGTAGATTTCCTCTTCTGCTGTGGGGGGGGGGAGGTGGGGAAAGGGAGGCAGCGGGAGAGAAAGCAGCAGCAGAGGCACATTCTGTCAGTTGTCTGCTGGGAAGCACTACCCTGAAAGACTTCAGTAGCCACTTCTTGGAGACCCACCACTGGCAACACATCATCTCCAAGGAGGGACTCCTCTTAGAATAAGAGTCTATTACTTTCTTTTGTACGGCCTCATGATAAGGTTCAAGTGAGAGAGCGTGTTTGCCTTGGCTTGTGGTTTTTGTTTTGTTTTAAATATGTTCATTATTTTGTGCTTTTAACTAAAATCATTGTTTTATGTTTTAACTACAGGTATTTCGATTATGCATTGTGTTTTTATATTGCAATTTTCTCCTGTGAACTGTCCTGAGACCTGCAGGTATAGGGCGGTATATATATTTAATAAATAATTTAGTTGTTTATTTATTTATTTACTACTACTACTACTACTATTCTAATAAGAACAATACCATGTCTAATATATTCAGCATCTTGCTTGAGTTTTGAGGGAGAAGGCCTCTTTTTTAAAATGTTAATTTCTCTGTGTGACCTATGGGTATTTACTGTGGGTGTTCATCTGTTTTGGAAAGCTGCCTGTGGGAGTAGGTTTATTAAGCATTTTAATAAATAAATCTATCAACCAGCCACTGCTATGAGGCACTGGACTGGTGCTCAGCTGCATGTTTATTATTTAGTTTAAGGACCTTGTGGTTACTGATAGCTTATACTGCATCTATTTAATGGGTCATTATTACTTATGAAATATTTTGTTCATAGTATTGAAATGCTTTGGTATGTTGGATTTGTAGTAATCTGTTATTCCTGGTATAATTTAATGGCTTATTGCTATTCTGCTATTGCGAACTGCAATACATTTATGGAAAAACAACAGACAAATAAACCTGATGAGGATGATGGCTATGTGTTTCTCCCCTCCTCTCTAGCACCTGGACAAGCCCTTCTACTGTAGAGAATCTCAAAAGCAGTTTCACTATTGTTGCTTGCAGCCTTTGAAAACAATGCTCTACATTTTGCACAATTATTCAAGCTTACTCTCTTAAAAGCATGCACAAGAGTTTGCACATCCAAGTCCCTGCATTTCCCTTCTCATCAGCACATGAAAACATTTATGCATCTATCAGCTGATCATTCCTCCCCCCCACCCCGATTGAATTTTTGGCAGCCAGAATTGGACATAAGAAGCTATAATATTTGCCCACATTCATGGAACTTCTCTCTCTCTACATATATATATATTTGAAATCCAACCCGGCAGAATATTTGGCTTTTAGACATGGGGAAGTTTTCAAAGTATGCTACATAAACCATGTCCTGATAGGAGCACTCAGTTATAGAATAACCAATAAAAATAAATATCAACAAATAAATCTGTATATTGATTGGAAAAGAAAAGCAGCATTTTATAAGCCAGGATAAGTCACTGATAAGAATTTGGAATGTTACCTTTTTCACAATGATTTCCTGTGAATCCAGAAGGGCAGGCACACTTATTAGGGGCTACACATGTCCCACCATATCTGCACCCTTCTTCACAGAATGCTGGAAAAAAACAACAACCATTGATTACATATACAGACTTTTTCCTCTTTTTATGCACTTGTGAAACAATAAACTAAGAAAAACAATTCCTTATGGCAAAATAGCCCAAGTCCAACCTGCTGCAAGCCAGCCAGCAAAACGTTACTGCTACAGGGAGAAAACTGAAAGCCTCAAGGCATATTGACAACAAAATTTTAATGATTATATGGCATGGACATTTATAGAATAATACATATCATTTTGGAGAGAAGCAGAGCAACACTAAACCCAAAAGGATATCTGCATTTGGGTGCTCTTAGTAACCTTTAGAGCATGTGGTGAAGAGCAAAGGAATTCCATGTTTCATTTTGATGATTTAAGAGTCAGCTACAAGTGTGATATTTGATCTTCCTTGTAGTAATTCACTAACAGAAATGTTCAACGGAATAATGTATTCATGGACCACAATCCAGAGAACTGTGAGATTAACGCCATACAGGTTTTTTGACATCTACATTGAAAATGTGGGAGATTTTCAGAAATCGGTTGTAGTATTGCATAGGATGGGACTGTTTGGAGAGGGGAAAGAAAAGAGCCCCCCACTGGAAACCTCGCAGTGGATTTTCCAACGAACACTGCAAAACTGTGGTTCATGCTGTGGAACACTGTGTGTAACCATTATATTTTTGACCTTCTAAACAAAATTATGCTTGGGCTTTTTATTTAAAAAAAACTCTACAGTGGATGCTTGGGTTGCGAACGTGATCCATGTGGGAGGCACCTTCGCAACCCGCAGTGCCGCATCTGTGCATGCGCGTGACACAATTCTGCACATGCGTGTGATGTTATTTTGTCTTCTGCACATGCGCAAGTGCTGAAACCCGGAAATAACCCGTTCCAGTACTTCTGGGTTCGGCCGTAACCCGAGGTATGACTGTATAATGTATTTGTGGAACACTAAAACAATTAACAAGTTATCGCTAACACATGACAGAGTACTAAGGTTGGAAGGAGAAGTGAACAGGATTTGGAGAAAAGGTAAAATAAATTAGCTTTTGAATACATTCCTTACATTGTTTGTGCAGCTGGTGTAAATAAATTTATGCCAGATTCAAATGTTATGCAGTTACTTCTCCATGGCTAGATTCCACATAGCTCTGGTAAAATTAGAGTAATGAAATTACATGGGGTGGATGGATCACAAAATGTCCAGATAAGGAATCCCACAATTCCATTATTCAAAGGTTATTTGATCAACATGGATTTAACCATGAGAAAGTGGCAACTACATCGACAGGAAACATTTGAATTGGGCCATAGTCATGTATCCTATTATACTACAAAGAAGAGAACAGTTAAGTCTATGGATTTGTATGCAAAACTGTCCCTTTCACCCATGGATGCCACTGGAGATCTGGTAAATGATTTTGGTTGAGGCACCCAGAGTATTGCATCCTCATAAGGAATATAAATCAAAGTCCTATGCACTGTGGTTCTCAAGGCAAACAGTGGGCTACAGAAGATAAACTACAGTTAATATTTAAAGAGTAGCTTCTGCCTCAGAGTTAACAGCAGAGCCACCAAGCCATACTGCAAGACACAGTCACAGATGGAGTGTTGCTACAGAAAAGCTTCTACTGGTCTGACAAGGGATATAGAGACATGAAACAGAATAGGTGCTTCAGATTTACTGTGTGATATACCACAACCAAGAGGGCACAACCAGAAGGGCACAATATTGGCCATTAGGATTTTAATTATTATGTGTAACTGCTCATTGGTGAACAGAGCAAATGAGAGTACCAGCTCCTCCTTCATTAGACTGCTTAACTGCTCCGTGCTGTTCCAATGCTACACCTTATGGGTCTCTTTGTGGACCACTATACAGAATAATGAATAAAAATGACGGTTAACTGAATAAGAAACCTTAATTTGAGATGAAATTCTATATTGTAAATATATCACTAACAACAAAACTATTAAATGATTGTGCTCCTGCTTGCTGACCCACATAAAAAGACAATGCATGGATCAGTTGGCATGGCAACAGGTAGAGCTAAAGCTACAACAGTTAATGAAACAGCACAAGGCAGCCATCTTCCACTTATGCAACATGATCATTTTGACAGCAACCAAAGCCAGAGTAGTCATGACAGCCACCTATATAACTTTTCATAATATTACACCCAAGCTCAGTGTGGTTTTGTAGATGAATCACAACTGGCTAAGCTAAAATACAAGAATGCCATTTCCCAAAGATAGCCATCTTTTTGATGCTTCAGACATACTATAGGAAGTCAGGATAGCAAGGCCACGCATACCCGAGATGCCTTTAAGAAGACTGTATCTGGACTCTGAAAGTGCCCTTAGGCTTTTTAGGTTTTTCTAATGTGGAACTAGTACTTTAGTTTCTCTAATGCTTCAGTGTGTACTAGTGTTTTTAATACATTGAGTGATAGGCAGATACTTCGTACTTAGAGCACTGAAACTTCTGCCTTCTGCATAGGTGGAATGGAGCCTACTGTGCCAATAAGAGTCATATTGGCTGCTAAACTTCCCTCTACCTCTGACCCTACCCACCACTGACATGCAGCTCCTAAGAGAGGGGAGGTGCCCCTACAGAGGAATATGGCCCTTGAGTTGAAAAAGGTTTCCCCAACAGTTTTATGGTATGCCCCTCCCTGGTTATCAGTTCAGATGAAGGTTGGTCTAGAAATATCTTTAATAATATAAGCAAGCACGCAAATCACATTTGTCAAGTCTGCAGTGCTTGTGATGATGCATCCCTAGTTGTTGTCATTGGCTACGGACAACCTGTGAAATCACAAAAGTATGTGGCAGCTGAGTGGATATAAAGGTGGGCATTTTCCTTTTCCCCAACACAACAGGTGGCAACAGCTATGATATTCAACATTGCCCAGTCTCCTTTCACTTAGAGGAGGCGGATTGACAGATGGATGAAGGCGATCAGATCTTTTCTTTTTTCTTTTTTTCCTGTGAACAAGCAAGAATGCATTGTGACACCTTGAAGAGTAACAAACTGTATAATGGCACGAGTGTTGTTGTTGCTGCTGCTGCTGCTGCTGCATGTAGATAGTGAGGCCAGAAGAAAATTAAATGCACAGAGTACTGACTGGCAATTGCATCATTAACACCAACTGTTCACAACTGTTCACCAGAGGTGCTAAGGCAACTTGCCTTAGGTCAGGATGGTCCCGTATAATGAAGAGTAGAAGATAAAGTTATACGGAACCCTAAATGATATTACAGAATAACTCCCCCCCCCCCCCACAGGACAGCTAATTCCGATCAAATTATTCCTTTGTCGGGAAAATGAAATTGCTTAGTACTTGACAAAATTCAAGTTGAAACAACGAAATCTTTATTAGCCTCAGAGATATCACTAAGTAGAAATGATATTGAATTAACATTAAAATGCAATACTGTATGGAGGGAATTAGTATTCCCAGCACAAGAGCTGTTGAGAGCAACTGCTATGTACAAAAAAAGAAAGAGAAATGAATTGTCAGTCTTTTTATCAAATCATGATGAACTTATCTCTGGCATATATTTCAAGATAACAGTACATCTCAAGTGTCAGGTGTCATTTAATGTGTGTGGTAAGCACATGGCACACATATAGTGTTATATCTAACGCTGTATTTCCTGACAGAAGGCTGTTTGATATAGCAAGTAGATGGTTATATGAATTGAAGAGGAGGGGGTTGTTTTATCTGATCCTGCTTTCCCTCCATATCTGTGTCCCTCCAAATCTGCTCCAGGGAGGGGGGAAATAGTTGTGCAGGAGAAATGGCTAACTTGCAAAAAAAAATAGCCTCCCTCCCCCTTCCATTCATGAAGGAATGGAATCATTCCACTGGATCAAAGAACCATCCACAAACAGAAGAACAGTATTGGATACAACACATCATGAAATAGAGCAGATATGAGTCTGGGGTTAGAGAAATAAGAGTTCCCTGTGCGTAGAAATCTTTTTTGCTGTTCTTTTATCTAAGTGTGATGCAATTCCTTGTGATCCTGTAAAATAAGAAAGACACCTTTGAGGGTGTGACTGCTATAAGATGCTGTAAATTCAATGAGATACTGAGGTTTTGGGTTTTTTTACTGAATGGGTTACAGTGCTTTGGGATTATGCAGCATGATAACTTCATGAAGCCATGGCATTGTATTAACCTTGCATTTTAACCTTTTGCAATAACTGAATGTGAAATATATGATCCTACAAAACAGTGGTTCTGGCTTAAAAAAAAACCCCAAAAACCTTTATACAATCTTTGTAATGTTTTCATTCGGGTTAGCTATTTTGTCCACACAGAAACCACCTTCTGTCGGCACTGAAAGGGTGAGGTGGGGAATAGAAATCAGATCACTCATTACACAGTTAATTGAGAAAAAAACATGTTTGCATCAACTGAAGCTCTAAGTCTCTAATGCAATAGCCTATCTTTGTGCTTACACTTCTTAATAAGTCTCATAGCTGTTTGCGTCAAAAGACTTCCGCTGTGTTTCAAACCCTTCAATAACACAGTTTTCTTAGGGAACAACATAATACTTCAGAACAACACAGAGGATTTTCAGTCCCTCATAGCAGGTTCCTGGTAATCTGAGAAGGCTAAACTAAAGTTGATAAATCCCTATACAGGCTTGTACTGCTAATATGCCTCCATTAATACATTTTATCCATGTGCCTGTTTACAGGTAGAAATGCTTTGTTAGAATAGTGCTTACTGAATCTGCAATAAATCATTTTATTGAGTAAATTAAATGTGAACATTAGTAAAATAAAAACCCCAGGAAATCTGAATATGTCGATGCCATAGCACCATAATCTTCAAAATGATTTCCACATAATTTTATCCAGGAAGAACAGAATCACCACCACTGTTTTCAATGTGGATTAACCTATGAGAAGCAAAATGCAATTTTACAGCCATATTTCTTCTTTCCCCGTTCTTTCAAGCATCTTTCAAGAGTTGAGTGTGAAATGCTGTTTCTTCTGCTGCCTCCTGGCTCTTTGGTGCAGACTGTAAAGGTATCGTGACTGAAATTGCTCAAGATATTGCTCCAGTTTGGATGACCAGCCAATGGAATATAAGTGGGATGAGGTGGTCATTTAGATAACATTTGAAGCCCTCAATAACTTTTGACTAAGTTAATGCCACCATTGGCTCCCCGGTATATTCCTGAGCTTAGGGTGAGAAAACAAGCTGGAAGACGGCTTGGGCGCTAATGGAGGAAATATCTGGTCAAATGCAACTGAACACTGGTGAACGCTAATCATTGATCCTACCTAGTGGCAGTGAAGGCAGCGAAGAGGACATACTTGCTGCCTCCATTGCAGCCTATGTCGTCCAACAGAGCTTTTCTGGGTAGTGCCAGGCCTCTTACAGTCGGGCCCAAAGGAGGTGGTGGAAGTGTGTTCTCCTTCCCTTCGGACCCTTCTCAAAATCATGTAAGATACAGTAGGCCATAAAGATCAATAAAATACATTTCATCAAATTAACTGTCTCACACATGAGATTCCAGACTGTATACATCTACAGTATATTCATCAAGGAATTAGATAAATTACCTAATAACAACCTATACTGTATTGCCACATTTTACTTATGGTTAGTGTAACACCATGCTCCTCTCTCTTTAAAACTATTTGCCCATCCTTACTTGTGCAGTGAAGTTAAACCATAAACAGAAGTCTCTTCGTTTTCATCTTTCAGCTCTTTTGGAGCCAACAAACATATTCTGTCAGAGGCTTCTGACAGGAATTATTTCAAGTAGACTGACTTTTCTCTCCTCCCCCTTCTCCAGATGTCACAATGAAGAAAGCACAAGTAGCAGTCAGTGAACTATGCTTCATTTTTTAAAAGGCTTTTAGATATATATACACATTTCACAAAGCCACTGACCTGTTCAGTTTGGCAGAACATTGAGCTGCAAGCAGGCCATAATTATATTTGGTTGTGCTAAAGGCTTTTATACCTGTACTTATGTTTACAGATTTATTTTATATATAGGAAGGGTGGATACATTGAACCACACACCATTAGCAGAAATGTACCTTGGTTTTTTTTTTTTTTTTAAATGTACCAATATATGTCCTGGGGACTCTCTTTAGAGATCTAGGTGACTGCACAGAAGCTGCAGGTAAGGGCTGTGTCTGTAATCCCACTGCTTTAAGTTTCCACAGTGCACCACGTTCTTCCCCTGAACAGGTAAACATTCTCAAATAAAATAAAGGAACATGAATTTCTCCGTTGAGTGCAATTCTGTAAGAAATTAATCTGCTTTGTTTTAGTCACTGTAATAAATATTACGTACTTTGCATTATATTTGAGTGTAGCAGGCACTTGATTACTGAGTGTTGCAACTCTGAATATTCAAAAATATATTTCATTGCTTAATTTAATTTATTCCTTTTTTAATATCCATGAATGGCTGCTCTGCTGAAAGCAATCAAGTTCTTAAAAACTGAGATTCACAAAATGTGAAATGCCTTCTCCTCTTGAAGGGTATGACATTCTCAGGATAGGATCCTAAGGCAGGTGATGTCCTTTCCACCAGGTAAGACCTAGGAAGAATGAATGCCCCTAGGAAAGAGAACATAACTGGAAAACATAGGATCTGTAAAGGTGGCTTGTTGCACCATTGTAATTTGTGATGGAGGGATTTCAGAAACGGCTGCAATTTTATTGATAGGTTTCACAGTATATAGTGTTAGAAGAAGAATCTGAGATATGTCTTGTGTGGGTTTGCCCATCCTGCAGGATATATGTGGATCCTGTGTTTAGCTGCAAACCACTACTCTAGTTTCCAGTCTCTAGTGTCCCAAGTTTTCAGTCTTCCCTTCTCTGTCATCCTCCATATTAATGCACTTTCTTCTTATTGCCCTCATTCCCACCCACCCCTGATACATTCTAATGAATTTAATTGAAACTTGCTCCTTATAAATATTTATTATTTACATTTCTTAGTGTCACCTATTAACCTAGCCTCCTAGATGGCTAACAAAGAATATTATTAAATAAAACAAAACTCCAATCAAGTTGCACAATAAAATATCAAGTGCAAAGCTGATTATGTTTTAATATGTGTGCAACTCTTACCTGAGAAATTCTAAATTCTTCCTCAATATAATGGGAAAGGTAACTGCTAAATTAATACTATTGCTGATCAAATTCCATTTGTATCTACATATATAATCCTTGACAAGCAAAGAGAAGGCAAGGCCATGCATTCAACCCTGAAATGTCACTTCAACGGACCACCAATGTAGCTGTCCACTGGAGGTGGAGACAGTTCCTCCATATAACTATGAAATGTGAGGGGTCTCCATCTTGAAATGCCACCATTGCAAAGATCCCTTTGCAGCATTTCAGAAGAAAAGATGCAACTGAGCAAAAAGAAAGTGATAGATTGGGGCCCTTTTAAATTCTTGTATCCCAGGCAACCAGAAGAGGAAGAACTGTGTCTGTAGAAATAGTATAGCTTTGACTGTGGGTATATGATTTCCTGAAGCTTACTTGCATCTCTCACCCCCGGGTTTGGAGCTAACTCACCCAAATTACTGCCAGAAACAACATGGAAATGGCGCAACTATTTCCCAAGGACTGAGTTTAATTTGATAGATAATTAAATTAACTCAAGTTCAGTATTTGACAAGCTCACCTTAAAACCATTCAGATTTAATAGGAGATTGATGATAAGACATAAAGAAGGCCAGGTAGATCAGGCGAGTGGCCCATCTAGTCCAACATCCTGTTCTCATGTTGGCCAATCAGTTGCCCATGAGAAGCCCACCAGCTGAGTTGGTTTCTGAGCCTAAAATCTGAGCTGAAATTACACACAGCAGAGGATGAATATATCTTCTGCAACCTCTGTGCATGTTCACACTCTGTGGTTTTCTACAGCAATTTTGCTTGGATTCTAGCAAGGGAGTTAATTTCCAAGGTCAGAATTTATCTCTTTGATTAATACTGTTGTTGTTGTTGTTGTTGTTGTTGTTGTTGTTGTTGTTGTTGATAGAATCATAGAGTTGGAAGAGACCACAAGGGCCATCCAGTCCAACCCCCTGCCAAGCAGGAAACACCATCAAAGCATTCCTGACAGATGGCTGTCAAGACTCCGCTTAAAGACCTCCAAAGAAGGAGACTCCACCACACTCCTTGGTAGCAAATTCCACTGTCGAACAGCTCTTACTGTCAGGAAGTTCTTCCTAATGTTTAGGTGGAATCTTCTTTCTTGTTGTTTGAATCCATTGCCCCGTGTCCGCCTCTCTGGAGCAGCAGAAAACAACCTTTCTCCCTCCTCTATATGACATCCTTTTATATATTTGAACATGGCTATCATATCACCCATTGTTGTTGTTGTTGTTGTTGTTGTTGTTGTTGTTGTTGTTGTTCCAGCAGCAATCCCCCCTCAAATTCGAGAGAGCAGGCAAAGCATATTTTATTGCATAAATTCTCTAAGTACATAAGAAGATAAAATATACAGATAAAATATACAGATAAAAATATGTCTTAATGTCTGTTACTTTATGTTTCTCATGAGAATCACATTACATCAATTTTGCTAAAATGTATATAAGTATAAATAAAATTAATTGAAACAATAAAGCACACCAATACCACAATAAAGCACTTACTGTGATAAATTTCTTTTTTTTTAAACACCCCCTTTTCCCTACATCTTACCAAAAAAACTATATCCTAAAACTATATTATGTACTGTGATGCTCTTCAGTTTGAGCAGGATTTATATTACTTCAGGTGACAGAGATACACACTCCACACTTTTCATCCGTTGCAACAGATGGCAATGTTTGTGTGTGTGTGTGTGTGTGTGCGCGCGCACGCACGCACGCACGCGCACACACACACACACACACAGAGCAATCCATGTATACTACTAATCACTGAAATGTACAAATGCAAAAGCAAATAAAAATTTAACCTTATCAAGGTTATAATGCAGATATCTTATATCAACATTATGAACTCTAAAGTACCACAGGCTATAGTTGTATAATGCCTCATCTTGTATGATAAGCATGGACACTTTAAAAGGCATGTTATCAGGATAATTGTCTTCACAGTTTAAATAAATAAATAAATGAGTCCTCCCTCAACATAGATAATTTCTTTAGAATCAACCAAAACTGTATTTCAAGTTAAGTTTATATATAAACCATCACATTAAAACATATGTATGGCCCATTCATTAAAGATTAATAGAAGCATTAAAATTATGTTAACATGATGAGAACTTGCAATGATATATATAATGGAATTATATTATAGTCCTAAAATCACTTCCATTAAATGCTACATAGTCTTAAAATTTTGATTATTTTTTTTGCTGCTAAGTAACAGCAATGTCCACTGAGAGACAACACTCTCTCTGAGATATTTACTGCGTTATTGCTTTAATGAAAACTTCATCACATCCTCAAATAATAATGTTTTATTAAACGCTGAATGAACGCTGAATAGCCTCAGTGCTTTAAAAGTATGCCCAGGATTTCAATAAAATAAAATTTTATGTAAAAAAATTAATTGCCTCTGTATATAGAGAAACCTGCCATCTCCACACCACAAAGAAGTAGGAATGAATTTTACAAGACTGCTGTAAAGAAAGGATATGCCAATGGATTGTACAATCCAATGTACATTGGATGGAGTCTTCCTGTGGGTTTCAGATATGCAAGTGTGTCATGCATTCAAATTCAGCCTACCAAGACAAGAAATATAATAGCTCTAAGGCTCCATCTGCACTATATGTTTAAAGCAGTAAAATACCTCTTTAAACAAAGAATCCTGTTCACCATCTGAACAATGGGGGCCCGTCTCCCTCCAAAAATATATATAAGGGGGGGGGCAAAGTGCCTTGGTCCCTAGTAGTCTGCGCCTATGGTTCTGTGGGTTGTATTCAATGTAGCATGAGCAGAAAGCTCACTCAGTTGATCTTTACCTTCCCCTGCAGCCCCTTGGGGTACCTATGCAATATTGAGGGCTACCGGTATGTATTATGGGGGTCCAGTGGGAAGAGTGAGTCAGCCAAAATCAGCTTCAGAGCACAAGATTCCTCCACTCGATTTCCCCTTCCAATGCAGTCCTGCAAGTCATTCAGAATCTAATTTTGACAATGGAACTTAGAGAAGTTCAGAACTAAGAATTAGTTTCCATAGAAGTATCTGGATTAAATGAAATATAGCATTATATCCATATAGCCACTTCTTAACTTCTCTCACATTATAAAGAAAATAGAAATTGGTACTTACTGTAAATTTCTATTTACGGGTTGAGCTGGAGGACATTCTGTCAACAGAAGCCAGGAACTTTAAAGTCTATTGACGCCCACTCTCCAGAACAAACGAGCAGAGCATAAACTCCCACCCACTCCCCAACTCAGTTACACACACACACACACACAAACCCAGGGGGGGGAGGGAACAGAATAAACACTGAAAACAAACTAGACCAACATATCTGACACTAAACAGAATATACAGGATGTGTGATGCAGACGACAGCTGTAACTCAAACCACCACCCTCCAGAAAGTGGTCCCAGAGCAAGGAGAGGTGGGTGGAAGGTCCTCCAGCTCAATTCGCAAATAGAAATTTCAATTTTTACCACTGTTGTGGAGACCTCAGACCAAGAACTGTACAGAAAGGCGTCACATGAAGCATCAGCCGCAAGGGTGAAATAAATATTTTTGAGACCATCTTTAACAGCCTTTGGTAAAACATCTCTCGACTCCCTACAGCCATATATAAGCAGATTGTGAGGAAACAGTTGAAGTTGTTGCTGCCATTTTATTGAAAGCGCATGTATACTTGCACTAGGACATTTAACTCTGATTCTACAAATGCCACCACAATGGCTTTTAGGATCAGGTGTTAAGTACATTTGTTTGTATATCATAATCGAATTCTGGAGATCAGCCTTCATCAAAATAAAAACAGCATAGAACCTTTGGGACCCTTGCATAAATTGCATAATTTTATTATTATGTAAGCTTTCATGGACTCACTAGTCCATGAAAGCTTATGTCTGGATAAAATGTCTTAGTCTTTAAGGTGACACAATATTCTGTTACTTTTGCCGCAGCACACTGCAGCAAACGAACACAGTTCCCATAGTTCCGGATCAGTTCTTCTGAGTGCAAAGAGAAAAACCCCAGTGTGAAGAAAATGCAAGTATCATGCTCTTTATCAGCTGCCCTTCACTTCAGTGTGGCTGAAGCAGGATGACCCCTCAATGGATTATGATTTTCAATCAAGATTAAATGCTTCTAAAACCATAAATGGGATTTTAGAGAAAAAGTATTTGTAAAAGTAATCCTTACAAACAGAATGAAGCCACAAACCTATGACTCTTAGAAACTATCTGTAAATTTGCTGATTTAGCTGTGGGATCTCCCTACAGCAGTTCTGCTTTGCCATAGGAAGATGCTCAATAGATAGGTAGATAGATATTGCTTCAGTATGCTTATTGCGGACCATCAAATCCTTCTCAACAGGGAGTAAAGCAACAAGTACCCAGCGTCAGGTCAGCCTCAAGTGCCAACTCTAGCCACACACAAAATTCAATTGAGTCACCAGTGATTAATTTCAAAGAAAACCTACTACCAATTCTGGGAAGAGGGCAAGAATCAATAATATTCTGTTCAATTTCCGGCTGAAGTAGATTCATGTTTTCGGAGCCAAATCAAGCCCTATAAGAAGTGTGATAAGTGGAAATGTTCAAGACAGAATCAGATTGTTCTCACTTCCCTTTAAAGTAACGCATTATATAAGTTGGAAAGTTGATATGTGTGCACTGGTCCCAATTTAGGCCTAAGTATATAAACAGGATCAGTATAATAGTTTCCCTAAGAGAAATTCAGTATTTATAATGAATCATGAATCAACTTTCAGTGGTTATGAAAGATTGTCTTGCATGCTCATTTACAGATTTCTAGACTTCCACTTTTTTACATTTTCACATTAAGGTCTAAAGCTCATGGACTCTCATGCTGTCACAACTCTGGCTTAGCTCAGACCAAGGAGCAGCAAATAAACTATGACATCTCCAGAAGCCCACATGTTAGAACTAAACCAAGGGTTGATGTGTGATGTGTAAACAAGACTATTAACTTACCGGTATATTGTGTGAGAGAAACTTAAAGATTGTTTGAACTTCACAAATGAAAACAGCCTCTCTCTCTTTAAGAACTGTGGTCTAGTCTTGTGTGACAAACGGTAGATGTAAGACAGAGGAAGTTACAGATTGCTTTCATTCCTGCTCTTGAGAAGAGGTACAGTGGTACCTCGACTTACGAGCGACTCGACTTACGTTTTTTTTGACTTCCAAATGAGTTCTGGAAGCAAAAAAATGGCTGACGCTTCCTAATTTTTCGACTTGCGAAGGGAAAGCGGTGGCACGATACCTCGACTTACAAAGTTTTGAATGTGGTTTTTTCGACATACGATTTTGTTTTGCCGTTTGGAGATGGCGCCTTCGACTTACGAAGATTTTGACTTACGAGGGCGCCTTCGGAACGCATTAACTCCGTAAGTCGAGGTACCACTGTACTAGAGGAACCAAAAACATGGAACAAAGGAACTGTTGATAGAGGTGGCCATTTCTGTGTATCGTGGCATCTTGTAAATTCTGAGTGAATTTGGTAGAGTACTTAAATCATAAGAATCAGCCTCAAGTATTATTCAGTTAAATGCTTATTTTATTTTTATTTATTCCTTGTCAGACTGATGCTCAGACTTATCTCTGTCCACTGGCAGATGCTGTTATACTTTGTTTGATTTGTGTGTGATTTTTTTTAAGTTGGCATATTTTATACTTTGTGTTGATCACTTGACTAGAAGAGCAGTAAACACATTTTAGGAATAAACAGAATGAAACATGTATTCTGCTCTCTTCCTAGCTGACAATGTAAATATATCTTTAACATAATGGGAGACATTATAAGTCCACACTGGCAGTCCCATCTGAAGCTGCAATAAGCACAGACAGCTTGTTCATTAAAACCAACCCACAGCTGCTGGGTAATGAACTGTGTCCAAAATATCTAAAATATTTTTGTGCTAATTAACTCTTTAATTTGTCAGGAGATGGCTTTTTGCAAGTAGCACATGTTGAGCTTACTATGTAGTGATAAGGAATTCAAGCAAACTGCAACAGGCCTTAAACAAAATGGGTTACTTTGGATCGGTGGTTCTTTCACATAGCAGTTGATGTCTATTTCCAACTGTTCCACCATATTCGTTTTTTCCATTTCACCCTGTCCCAGGGCTTAAATCTACTGCATGTCACAATGCCACAGCCTCTAGTCCTACCTCTTCCATCTCTCATATGACTTCCTAAATATGGAGAGGAAAACCCCGAGAATTCTTAAGCGCAGTAAGATAAACCTGTCTGGTGTAAGAAACTAATCCATTAAGCATAACTTTACAATCACAGTTCTATTCCTGTCTGTTATCCAATAATTTCCGCATAATTATGCGATACTGATAAAATCCCATATTTTAAACGTAAATACAGTTGCACAACTTGTGTCCCATCAAGCCCAATACAGCCCATGTACAGTTGCCTGTCAGACAATCAAACAAATTATTATTATTAACTGGCTAAGACTGTAAAATCAAGATAGTTATTGTTAAATGACTCATATATAGCTGTTGAGGAGTGTTCAGCTTTGTGCATAGCACACTGTGCAGACCTGGTTTAGAAAGTGTCCATTTAAAAGATTACTCATAAAAATAGAAGTTCTCTCTCTCTCTCTCTCTCTCTCTCTCTCTCTCTCTCTCTCTCTCTCTCTCTCTCTCTCATTGACCCATATTCAAACAGGACACAAACTCTTAAGTCTGCTAAACAGCAGCAGCAGCTGTTTAATGGGTTTTGCCTTGTGGGCCCCGGCTAACTGAATCCATAGTGTCAAGTGTTTGCTAGTATAACTTAGTTATTCTACCACAATACCCCACAATACCTTACTAATAATTGATGCATATCTAAAAGCAAGAAAAATTAAATCTACTGAAAGCAATAAAAGTGAAGAAGCTTGCCGGTATTTCCAAAGTACTGTACATTTTTGAAAAGCAAAGAATCACAAGTGCAATTATCACTTTCTCACACAAGCAGAAAAAGTTGAACCACTGGTTCACCAGTGGGGATTTCAAGTTTCAATTATCACATTTAGAAGGAAAAGGACTTCCTTTGTGTCTTTAGTGCTACCAAAGAGAATAGATTTTTATTTGTTTTGGCAGACAGTCTGAAAATATAGGCTACAATCCTATATTTAATTAAGTTTCTGCACATCCAGCTTTCCCAGGATTGTGACCATAATTCCTAGAAACCTGAATTATTGTATGCAGAGAGAAAGCACAGCTTGGTTTGTTTGCCATGCTAAGGATAGGTCACAATTTGGGCAGCTCTGAACATGGCAGTTTACTTGAAGCTGAATGAAAATATTTGTTGCCAATTCACTATCTATCCATTTCCATGTAACCTGTTAAATACAAAATATTGAGATGATGAAATTGTCACATTATGAATAATTTAAAATTGTGTATCCTCACAGACATCCTATTATGATGGCAATCATATGCATACTCCATCTGCCCAAATAAATTTATCAAGACAGATGATAGCTTATTTCAAAGTAATTTATCTGACTCTTGAACTTATTCCAAGTACCCTAGTTTATACACGTGTCAGTTGGGGGAAGAGTAAAGAGAGAGAAAGTGATCATTTAGGCAATTCTGTTTAAAACCTGTAATGTCAGCAGCAACAGCATTAATTTCTGTATCTGTTCCCAAAGAGTGAAATTAAGTATTATTACAAAAAAGGAAAAACTGAGAATAAGTTAAATCCATAATCAGAAGGCTGACATGACTTTGTTCAATCTGTTGTGACAGCAGGTATGTTATGTTTCAGCATCATCACTATAATCACCAGAGTGCTTCTCAGTCATATAACTACTTTCATCTCAGAACACTGATGCATATTAAAAATCATTAAACTTTAAACAGCTCTTCTGTAAGGTATGTACACATTAAAGGACTGAGCTTTTACTATATATGCAGATATGTTATTAACTCTAAGAGTAGGTTACTTATTTATTTCATAGCTGTCATTCTATTAGAAACACTTAGGGCCTCTCCGGATCGGTGTTTTATTGCAGGTGTATTTTGCAAAATATTCTTGACACAGTAACAGTGTATTAGTGGTGGATGTATTCTGTTTTATTAGTTGTGCTGTGCTTCTGGAAAGCTACCACATTATACTTGTCCATATCACATTGCAGTGCAACAAAGCAAAATCAATGTTAAAAGCCAGCAATTTTGTGGTATGAAAAGTTACAAGATTTCAGCAAAGAATTACAGAGTACTGCATGCACTACTGGAAATGGAGCAGCATGAACACACCAAAACTTTTGTGAGTGTAACTAGTATTCAAAACAGAATTACATATGGCTGCCCTGATAGCATCATTTGCACAAATGTGCAATAAAAATGATTTGGGGGTGGTGGCAGGTTATGTATGCTAATTAGTGGTTATTTATGCTAACTTTTTCATGAGTGCTATCTGCCAAGCTTTTGAGAATCAACTCTAAATAAAATAGCTGTTGCTGATTTTACCTTCTCACTATTTCCATTCTAGGTGGAAATAGCTGGACGAAGTTGTTTTAAACTTTTTTTAACGTTGTGTTTTAATGTTGTAGCCCACCCTTGACCTTAAAGTGAAGAGTGGGTAATAAAAGAATAATAAATTTACATGTTTTAGAGAAGTTGTTCTTACTAATCCAACACTGAAAGCCAGTGGTTAAGCATTATAAACTGTAGAAATCATCTAAATATCAGTAGTAGCGCTATTGACAAGTTTCTAATTCCTTTCTTGCATCTGAAGTCCCCCCCCCATGTTTATATTTATATGCTCTGAATATATTGCAAATTATGTGTTGTCTTAAGCGATGATTGACTTTCTATGGTGACTACCACACACACACACCATTTTTTCTTCTTACAGCATTACTTGGCAACATAAAATAAAATGTGAGAAATCTCTCTTAGGTCTAATCCTTAAAAAACAGATCTATAAAAAGAAAGCACTTTGCATGTACACTTTCAGATTTTATATTTTGGTCAATTAGTATCAGATGCACATAACAGCCAATTTATATATGGCATTCAGAGGCAGAACAATGCAATGAATATTTCAATGCTTCAGCCTCATATCACTAAACCAAGCATTTATCTGAAATGACACCCATATGAAAATCATAAAATTAACCATGCCACAGAGTCAGCTAGAAATCTAGGCTTATCTTTGATGCTGGCAAATTCTACAACTGCACTGCCTCAGAACTATTATATTATTAATCTATGTGGTTCATTTGAAGTGATTTAACAGGCCCCTATGCAAGAGACACCACATGCAAAACTTTTGGCACCACTCAGCTACATATGGCAGTGGGCAGGGAAGTCCTATGTATGCAGCACAGCTCAATCATCCACAAGGAATTGGTGTATCAGAGCAAATGACCAAAACACATGAGGTAAAATCAAGAAAATAATTTGTCAATACACAGCAGCCCTATTCAAAGTTTGAAAAGAATGTTCAGGGGCACAAATGGTATATGGGTCATGTCTGTATGTGCCAGCCCCATCCTCGTGCCCCTCAGCTTATCCCCCACTTTGTTGTTGTTGTTGTTGTTCAGTCATTCAGTTGTGTCCGACTCTTCGTGACCCCATGGACCAGAGCACACCAGGCACGCCTATCCTTCACTGCCTCTCGCAGTTTGGCCAAACTCATGTTAGTAGCTTCAAGAACACTGTCCAACCATCTCATCCTCTGTTGTCCCCTTCTCCTTGTGCCCTCCATCTTTCCCAACATCAGGGTCTTTTCTAGGGATTCTTCTCCTCTCATGAGGTGGCCAAAGTACTGGAGCCTCAACTTCAGGATCTGTCCTTCTAGTGAGTACTCAGGGCTGATTTCTTTGAGAATGGATAGGTTTGATCTTCTTGCAGTCCACGGAACTCTCAAGAGCCTCCTCCAGCACCATAATTCAAAAGCATCAATTCTACGGCGATCAGCCTTCTTTATGGTCCAGCTCTCACTTCCGTACATTACTACTGGGAAAACCATAGCTTTAACTATACGGACTTTTGTCGGCAAGGTGATGTCTTTGCTTTTTAAGATGCTGTCTAGGTTTGTTATTGCTTTTCTCCCAAGAAGCAGGCGTCTTCTGATTTCGTGACTGCTGTCACCATCTGCAGTGATCATGGAACCCAAGAAAGTGAAATCTCTCACTGCCTCCATTTCTTCCCCTTCTATTTGCCAGGAGGTGATGGGACCAGTGGCCATGATCTTAGTTTTTTTGATGTTGAGCTTCAGACCATATTTTGCGCTCTCTTCTTTCACCCTCATTAAAAGGTTCTTCAATTCTTCCTCACTTTCTGCCATCAAGGTAGTATCATCAGCATATCTGAGGTTGTTGATATTTTTTCCGGCAATCTTAATTCCGGTTGGGGATTCATCCAGTCCAGCCTTTCGCATGATGTATTCTGCATATAAGTTAAATAAGCAGGGAGACAATATACAGCCTTGTCATACTCCTTTCCCAATTTTGAACCAATCAGTTGTTCCATATCCAGTTCTAACTGTAGCTTCTTGTCCCACATAGAGATTTCTCAGGAGGCAAATGAGGTGATCCGGCACTCCCATTTCTTTAAGAACTTGCCATAGTTTGCTGTGGTCGACACAGTCAAATGCTTTTGCATAATCAATGAAGCAGAAGTAGATGTTTTTCTGGAACTCTCTGGCTTTCTCCATAATCCAGCGCATGTTTGCAATTTGGTCTCTGGTTCCTCTGCCCCTTCGAAATCCAGCTTGCACTTCTGGGAGTTCTCGGTCCACATACTGCTTAAGCCTGCCTTGTAGAATTTTAAGCATAACCTTAAAATTCTTACTCCACCCCTAACTCCACCCCCACTTACTCCACCCCTAACCTTCCTACATTGAGCAGGAAAATCTGATGGGTGTGTGTGTGTGAAGCATTCTCAACTGAACAGACTTAGGACACTGAAAACACTATAGATGGGACCCCTGATTATGCATGGTTCCCAGTTGTGGGCACAACTCTAAGCATGTTCATCTCAATGTGTTTAGATTCTCCTTTCAAACCCTGCATTCAATGTGCAGATGTCAGGAATAAAGGGGAGAGGGACAGCACACATGGGGATGATGTGGGTGGTGTGCATGACCCTGCGGCCCCTACATAGTTTGACTTCAGCCCCAAAGGCACACTCCTGCAGTGTCTCCAGAGACAGACAGATAACAACCAAGATCTTTGGAACATCAATATTGGGTTAGCACTTGGGCCTAAACTTTCAGAAGGGTGTTCCATCTGAAATTTATCATTTGTCTCTCTAATTCAATTCTGGATTCTTTTATGAGTACTTGTACACAATAAAATGAGCAAAGTTAAGATATTTGTGCCTCTATCTGATTTTCTCCTCTAGACATGCAATAAAAAGGACAGCAAAGCACTCTGTATCTGCAGAGCTATAACAGCTTGCAAAAGAAAGAGAACAAGCTGACCTCATAAAATGGAAAATCAATCCTCTTATGAAAATACCCTACTTCATATGCATCTAAGCATTCCTTCTATCACCATAAAGAAACTCTTAACATAGGCAATGCCAAGTTATAGAACCATGCAAAAGTTAATGGAAATATCCTCATTCAAGCCAGTTTTATTAAGATCAGGTACAAATAGCTGGAAGACAGGAATGCCTGGCGTGTTCTGGTCCATGGGATCACGAAGAGTCGGACACGACTGAACAACTAAACAACAACATCAAATGTCTACTGTAGATCATCTGGAAGCTTCTCCAGTTGTTTATTGAGATAATATGAGAATTAGCTGTTTATTGTGTTAGACTGCTGCCAAAATGATCAGCTAATTTGTTGGACCAGGTATGTTGGTGATAAGCCAGGGGGACCTGGGTTCAAATCTTCACTAAATCATGAAGTTCACTGCTGACTTTGCCCCAACAGCAATCTCTCTACCCTTTGTGGACTAAGAACAAAAGAGAAATACAATGGACAGGATGAAGGCAGCTATTTGAGATTTGCCAAGGATTTGGGTATATTCAGTGGAGTTCTTTTTTGTCTCTATATTTAATTATCAACCCGCATGCATGCCTAGTGAGCGAGGGACTCACCTGCTGCTGAGGACCTGAAGGGCCTTGCCTGCCTCCTTCCATCTGGGCAGAGAGGGTTTTTGTTTTTGCTTTTTAAGTTGCTTTTATTTTTTTTATCCATGTCATTTGAAAGTGTAATTGATATTAATGCTGTATTCTTAGTTTAGATTTTATGATTTATGTGGAAATTGTTTTCCATTTGGTTGTGTACTTTTTGATGTGTTTTATTGATTGCTTATGACTTCTGTTATGTTGGTAATGATGTAAATCTTGTCATGTTGTAAGCCGCCTTGAGCATTGTTTTAACTATGGAAAGGCGGCATACAAATATAATGATGATGATGATGATGATGATGCTGTATTAGTAGCGTAGTTCTTCAGATGCCAAACAACAAAGTTTAAATAATGGAATATAAACAAGAAAGCTACAGTCTGGTTTCCTGTGTGATGAGCACTGCAAACTCTTGACATTTTTTTTTTTAACTAGCCACCCTCCGTTGTATGGCAGATTATTTTTGTAACTCATTGCGATATAGTATGGAGGATTTGTGTTCAAAGAAATAAACAATCAAACACAACGTCCTATATGGCATGTCCAAACTCTTGAGAATGCCTATAGAAGCAATCCGGATCATAGCCATAACAGTATTTTTCTCTCTGAGGTTCTATTTCAATAGCATGTTATTATGTAACACTGTATGTGCTCCCTAAAAGCAAGCAATATAGTTTTGATGCATAAATGAAAATATAAACCATTTCATTAGATACAGTCTATGTTAAATGAATGAGGTTTTAAGGGGAAGGAAGGAAGGAAGGAAGGAAGGAAGGAAGGAAGGAAGGAAGGAAAAATAGGTTTTCTATATAGATTTGCATAATCCCCTTGCTTCAATATATTTTTGCAACATTTAGTTTGGAACTATTGACTAAAAGCATACCTCATACATTGCTCTGAAATGCTACATTTACTTTTATGGCACAGATAATGCATTTCTGTTTACAAATATATCAGTACCCTGATAACATCAATAAACTACTTTACAGCCATTAAACACTACTTGGGTAACAAACAAAGCTGTGGTGTTTATTTTCTGTTACTGAACTATGCAGATTAATTTACAGCTTGTAAAATGCTACTTCCCACACACTGTAGCACAACAAGCATCATCCTTTAGCCTCTGAAGTCGGATCATTACCCATGTGATTAAAATGAAAAATAAATATACACACAAAATTGCATATAAATATATATGGTGGCTCTTAATGCTTTGGGTATCAACTTTGGAGATAATTAACATTAAAATTTGGAGAATGTGACGTAATAGCAGTTGTAATCAGGTTGTAAACACCTCTGCTCTCTGATTAACAGATCATCAGTTTGTTTCTTCAGCATTTAACGTTGAAGTAGGATAATTATCCTAGGCACAATTCACAAATGTTTGCACTATGCTGATGCCTTACTCCTCCAGCACCAGTACAAGTAATACAGCCCATCATGTAAGGTATTTCACACTCTGATACACAAATATGCAAACTAACACCCAAGCTTGCAGTGCAAATTATTTCTGTGAGACCATGACATTGTTGGTGTGGGTCTCGATAAAAATAAGTTGATGAGTGATTGGAGAGAAAGTGGGACTTCTGTGCTGTCCCACAAAATGAGGTATCTTACCGTGCTAAAGTCTCCTTCCCCTGGAGCAACATCACTTATATCAGGCATAGGCAAACTCGGCCCTCCAGATGGTTTGGGACTACAACTCCCACCATCCCTAGCTAACAGGACCAGTGGTCAGGGATGATGGGAGTTGTAGTCCCAAAACATCTGGAGGGCCGAGTTTGCCTATGCCAGACTTATATCAACCACAGCAGAGGGTGCACTTTAAATTTCATAGCTGAATGATGGGCTGGTCCACTCCAGCAGCAACACAGGTTGTATTGAAATGGCTGAGGTAATGTGCAACAGAGAAGGGAAAATCCCTGCATCCCTTTAAACTAGGTTCAGTGTGAGAAAACAGGGCATATGCCTTGGTTCACTGCTGCAGTGGTGAGAAGAACATTTTGCTGAGGGACATGGTAGATGTGCTCCTTCCAGGCACTTCTTAAGACAAAGAGGAGTGTGTCAAAGGGAAGACTCTGGTAGGCATTCCCTCTATCCTCCTTGCATAAGATTTCCCAAGCAAAAACTGAGAAATCCAAGTTTCTGAGATAAAAATTCAGATTTGGCAGTTTGTAAACTGTACCTGGGCTTAGGAACGGCTACTGCGATATGGAAACTTCTCTTGAAGATCAAGAGTAGGGAAGAGTTTTGTTTTTTCTTCAAGCCCACTCATAACTTTACATGCTAACGAGGCTGCACCCAAATTAAGTATTGGCAGTAACTGAGGTTTGGGCACCTTAAATTTTACATATGTGCAGTTTCTAACTTTAAAAAAGTGCTATGCAATTATTTGAGAATTAGTTGCCCATCTAACAGATTTCAGTATAAATCAGGCTTTAAATAAGGGAATATGTCATTAAAACACTGGGAGGAAATGATATTAACAGATTCCACTGAAGAAGGCCAGCAGGCAAACCTGTTCATACTCCCCCCCCTTCCAATTGTCCTAGAGAACTTTTTATGGGGCAGCTTACAGAAAATCTGAATAAATCATATGAACCCTTGAAGCCCTAAGAGACATTTTTGGACACTTTGGGTGGTATTCAATGAAATAACTATGTGAGTGGAATGACTTCCATTTGTGTATCTAGACTTCCCTTCCTCTTCTCTCACTGCACACATCGGCTTCAGAGGCTTGGGGAACCCCTAGAACACATTTGTGGGGTGTGGAGGAAGAAGAGGACAGAAAGTTCCATTGTGTGAGTGGATGTTGTTCTGCTTGCGCAAGGTCCTACATGGCGTTGCTTTGAATATCACTATTTTTTCCAATCCAAAAATTATTATAGTGATCCTCTTTTCGAAAATAAGCAGCTAATCATAATCATTGTCTTTATAAGTAAACAAAATTAATGGTCCTGCAAGTGCTGGAAATATTAAGCACAGTATTCTTTCTGAAGCTAAAACTAATACAGTGTTGATGTTTTTAAAAGGGTTTCAATGAGGCTGGCATATTTAATCCTGCTTGAATACGTATCTTTGCATAAACGAATCAACCCAGCAGGATTCCCACTACAGAAGCATTTTTCTTCTTACATGCCTCTTAACGTAGCAGTCCCTGAAGTTCAGCAAGTCTGTAAAAATAGCTGCCAACCTTGATAAAATTGTAACTATGGAAAAATGATGCTAATATCTGGAGAGGATGTGTATTGGAGAGCTATAGTCCAAATTCAATTTAAAACCTTCCACCTAAAAGAAATGGAAGATTTAATGTCCTTAGGTTGTGAGTTACTAGACACAAAAGGAATGCCTGAAGAATCAATCCTCATTGCAGAGATTTCCCTTCACAAAGAGAACGTAGGGGTCCTTGGCTGGCAAAGTGCAGAGATTCCATCTTTCTCCTCTATCACTGAAAAGAACCAATCGTTATCAGCAGATAGTACAATGAGAGAAACTAAATGGATCTCTCCCCTGGAACTATGTTCTAAATAGGATATAAGGTAGAGGACAAAGCAGAAATGACTGCTGGCCAGTATGAGCAGAATTTCAAATATGACCTTCCTGGGACATTTAGGTGAAGTTGGTATTAAAAACAGTAGGACATGTGCTAACAAACTAAGTTACAGAGTAGAAAAGAAACACATACACACACACACACTTTTTGTGGAATGGGACAAAGTGATATAACAAAGTAGAAAATGGAAAACAAAAATATAGGAAAGAAAAAAACACTGCTAGAATATGTTGAAAATCTATTTCAATGCAGGCTATTTACACCTTGAAATCAAAATTAACATCATTCACCTGAATTAAGAAGTCATAGAAAGAATTGAATAAATTTCTAGTGTTTCCATCTATTTAAAAGGAACTACAGAATAAAATACATTGCAGATAAATATTTATATTTATAATTTATATTACAAAACATCAACGATAAAAACAAGAAAAAAACATAGTAAAAAGCATACTGACAGATAGCCTTATAGTAAAATAACCATAAAGTGGCCCACACTTCCACAGGCCATAGATTATTTAATAGCCATAGGCCTGGGTAAAGAGGAATGTTCTTGTCTGGCATCTAAAGACATGTACAGTGGTACCCCGCTAGACGAATGCTTCGCTAGACGAAAAACTCGCTAGACGAAAGCATTCGTCTAGCGGGAGGCTGCCCCGCTAGACGAAAAAGTCTATGGGGCTGCCTCGCAAGACGAAAAAATTTCGTCTTTTTTTTTTTTTCGTTTTGCGGAGCGCGGCTCCCATTGCCGCTCCGCAAGACGAAAACCCCGCTAGACGAAAATTTTCGCGGGACGAATTATTTTCGTCTAGCGGGGCACCACTGTAATGATGGTGCCAGGCAAGGCTATCTGGGGAGAGCATTCCACAGTCAGGGAGCCACCACAGAAAAAGCCTGTTCTTTTGTCGCCATCCTCTGAACTTCTCTGGGAGTGGGGAGATAGAGAAGGGCCTCAGATGACAAGCATGGGGTCTGGGTCGGTTTGTATAGGGAGAGGCGGTCCTTAAGGTATTGAGGTCCTGAGTCATGTAAGGCTTTATAGGTCAACACCAGCATTCTGAATTCTGAAACTAATCAGCAGCCTGTGCAGTTGCTGTTATATGCTCAAACCATATTATTCTGGTGAGCGATCTGGTAATTGCATTTTAGACCAGCTGAAGTTTCTGAACCATCTTCAGAGGCATCCCCACCTATAACACATTGCAGTAATTGAACCTAGATGTTACCAGAGCATAGGCCACAGAAGTTAGACTATCCCGTTTATGACGGGCACCATATTGGAAGCCGCATGGTGCTGAAAAACAGTCCCCAAGCACCCCCCACTGAAAACTGGACTGGAACCACTGCAGAGCAGTGTCACGCACCCCACAACTCAGATAGCATACAGGAGCATACAGTGGTCAATGGTACCAAAAGCTGCCCAAAGTACACCAAAGGAGTGATGTTCCGTCTGCACCTCTTTAATCATGTACACATGAACTTTTAGGGCAAATCCCCATGATCTGCATGTTCAAGCTGGATATATTTATAATTCAGCTCACAATTCCTTAAGAAAGTTGTTTTCAGCATCTGATATATCAGTAACGCAGTGTCCTAAATACTACAGTAGTTTTATTGCTGTCCTTAGTTAACAGCTAAACTTAACAGCTGGCTTTGGGGATGCCTCTTTAATAACTCTCAGCACATCTCTCAGATGTTAAATCCCACTGAGTTCAATGAGACTTACTCCTAAGAAAATCTTCATAGGATTCCCTTGAAATTTTTGCAGCAAGGCTATTCTACCGTTTAGCACATATTAACCTTCCAATTGTACTTTGTATTTTGCAGCACATTCATTTATACCTCTTTGGCAAAAATGAAATCTGGTATGAAGTGTAGAAGACCAAATGTTTAGCATTTCAAATCTGACAAGAAGCATTCAGAATTGTGTTTCACAACCTGCAGCCCTTTGTACCTACATATTCAGATCAGGCCGTATTTATTCTCTTCTCCTCCAGCCAGTCCAAGGACATTCATTCAACTAACAACCTCAGATACATGTTTTTAACCACAATGAAATTTTCTCATAATCCAAGCAGAAAGAGATAACACAAATATGAAGGAACATATCTGAGAAACATAGGGTTGTATGCAACAAAGTTGTCCTGTTTGTGCAAGGGCTTCCACTTGCGTGATTGAACTTGCCCTATCCCTGCATGTCCCCACACCCCTCATATGCTCCAGCGGGTTGGGTGGACACCCAGGGAGCAGATATGGGAAATGCACAGGGGAAGGAGAGGATGTTCTGTTGTGCAAATTAAAGTTATTGAGCGAATGGGATGCCTTCATTGGATGCAAACCATGCATTTCTAATGAGAAACACAGAGTTTCGAGAAGTTGTGAATTATGACTAACAGAAAGGACGGGACTCCAACTTTGACAGGCCATGTAATTCATGGCGGGATACAATGAAGTGTTTCAGAAATAAATATTTAATGTTACAGCGGATGCTGCTAATATAAGCATTGTATAAACTTTTATTAATTTATTTTTATGTGTAACATAATTCACTAACTGCAAATGAAACACATTTGCTGTGAATGCCAACATTTTACAGATTTGCATAGCTAGAATATGACTGTTAATCTGAACATTAAAAAGGCCTTGTCAATCTGATCCCCATGCACATCCAACTCACTAAACAACTGGTTTTGTCTCTCCAAGGAAATAGCAAGAAAGATCAGGAATACCCCAAGAAAACACCCCTGCCAACTCTCTGCTGTTACCAGTTCTCTGCCACCACTAGTTTTCTTTTATTTTCTTTGTCAAGTTATTTTATGATGACTGCAATATAGAAACTGAGGGCAAGGATGGTGAAGCCCTCATTCTTAAGTTCCCAGGCAGTAATGTAGATTCCTAACCATGCCCACAAGGATCCACTGGTATATCTCATTCATAGAGCACATGATTTCCATGCAGAAGGTTCCAGGATCAATCCCCAGCATGTCGAGGTAGGGCTAGGAAAGACTCTTGTCTATTTCCATAATAGAGCTGGGAGAGACACTGCCAAACAACACATGCAACACCAATCTAGATAAACTAATACAGGTATGGGGAAGAAATTTAATTCAGTTCACATTTAAAGGTGAACCTACCATATTTGCAGATTTTAAAACAATGCACAAACTGAAAAACAGCCATCCTTCAAAATTCACATTAGTCCAAATTTTGCAGTGCAGTTCTCTGGCTAAGAAATGTGTACAAAAATGCACATGCTAGGATAACATGTTGTGCTCCCATTGTTCTTTGAATGTGTCAAGGGGGTTTGTGGGATATTGGAGAAGTATTTTTTATATTGTGGATACCATCCCTTTGCTATATCCCTCTGCTGTCAGGAGAAGGTTTTTTAAGGTAGCCAAGGGCCTAGTGGCTGCGAGAAGGTGTGCAGTTGATGGTGGGTTAGTCAAGGTATTTAGGTATCCACCAATTTTGTCTTGTATTTCTTATGTTGGTATGGGTTTGTTGTTTTTATAGAAGTCTTTTAGACAGTGTAGGTTTTTGGCTTGCCAGGTTTTTACCTGGAGGTTTTGTGCTGCGTGTTGGAATAGTGGGTGTAGATAAGGGCCAAAACATGACCCAGATTCATTTAAAAAAAAAAAAAAACCACATTTCCCAGTGTGAAGTTGTTCCGCAAAATATATTTCACAACCCCTTAACTATTTTTTTTCATTCTCCTTCCAGCTGTTCATTTATAGTCTTTATCTTCAGCACAATGCACAATATATATTTCACTCTTTTTGCTTTTTATTTTCATACAGTAGTATTTTATATAAAAAAATACTAGCTCTTTTAAATTCTGAACACTTTAATTAAAGTAAAAATGTGAAATACCAGATTTCCAGACACAATTAATCATAATATGCAGTTCCAGATCAGAAGGTATAATTAACTTCTCAGTATCTCCTATTGCTAATAATCACCCAGTCTGTAACTGTAACCAGAAAGTCCTCCTGCAGGCATCTCATTCCTGATCCTTAATTGGAAATCAAACAGTTCCTTAAATGTAAACTACCCATGCATCTACTTGTATTTAAATTTCACATTCACCAAAGCTTTCAGTGTTGAAAAAGACATTAATTATCACAAAGGAAATACAATTTGTTTTCAATATACAAAGCTGACATTTTAGCAATGTCAGTTATAAGTAGCTAAAGATTAATTTCTTACTAAATTTGCTTGACATGTAACACTCATATTTGGCAGATTGTAGTCTGGAGGAGAACTGAGTAGGGGAGAACAATTCATAAAAGGTCACTGGGATCTGAATTAAAGAAGCAAATAAACAGTGCAAATTGCCACCATTTTCGCTTTCCCTTATAAAACGATGTGCATAGGGGAGTTGACTATGACCAATGGAGGCTAATTTTTCAGCCAGAAACAAAACACCACTGTTCACGCAATCACTGGGCAGGTGGGAGCCACATAAACTTGCAGCCTGCCACACAGTTCCTAACCCATGGCCAGATGGGTCATGTGCAGAATAAGACTCTCTGCACTCCCACCTCAGCATTATGCTTAGCATTCATATAGCACATTTCAATGGTACAAAGCGCCAAGGGGGTAGGAAGGGGGGTGCGGGAGATGCAGCCTGACCCGGGCGTCACCCTTGAGAGGGGTGACAAAATGGCACACCACAGAGGCGGCACTTAACGTGGGGCCTGGCCTGCAGCGTGCCCGAGCCACACATCTCTCCTGGGAGTGACATGGTGGCTCAGCGCCCCGTGCTGCCCAAAATGGATTGCTGCGGTGTCCCCATATGCAGATTGCCGCAGCACCCTCCTGGGTGGATCGCTGGGACGCCCCTGGGTGCCAGAGCAGCTAGCTACACCCCTGCAAAGTGCTTCACAGACATCTCACCAGCTTTTGCAAAAGTCCTGTAAAGTGGGCTGGTATTATAATCTGCATATTGTTTGTATGTGGGCCGGTAGAGCCAGTGACAGACTAGTGAAGAGTTTATTGCTGAGGTGAAATCTGAATGTGCCACTACACTGCATCTAATACAATGGTTTTGCAAGACATTGAAAGCAGTCTAATTCTGTGTGGCAGTGGCTACCATGGGTGACTGGCTCCAGCCAGAAAACTGACATGCTCCATGGTTACAAATGGCTGCAAAGCATTCTGAGTGCTTGTGAACTGGTCCTCAAAGTTTGCTGAATCAGCAGTTTGGGAAAGAGTTCGCCTCTAACTGTTAATTGATAAAATTGTCAATTTCACACCTGCTAACTTAATGTAATGTAGCATTCAGAAATACTACTCTGAAGCAATAGAGTTCTGAAGAATGGGAACCATTACGCTGCCTTTGTGGTGAATACTAAACTATAAAATCCTTAGATGTAACAGTTACAGTTCACATAATGTTTGGTTAGCCACAGCATTTAAAAATCAATAAACTGAAAGTGCTAAAGTTGTTTCCCATCTAGCATGGGGGGAAAGCATATTTACCTTCGGAATCACATCATGCTGCAACGAAGGCTACCATGGCGATGAAGCAGCAGCAGTTTATCTATTGTCATCTGGAGACTGGGGACAGGAGTGACCTTTGCATGCTCTCATAACTGAGGCTGCAGAAAATAAATTCATTCATACAGATAATTTGCTTTATCTTATGGGACAGGAAAGGCAGTATCCTAATGCTACAACCCAATTAACTCACTGCTCTATGAAGCAATACTGATAGTGCACATGGGGGATGGTGGTATAGGCCCTGTCCTTTCAACAAAACACCTGGAACATGATGGTTGCAACCGAGAAGATAGAGAGGAATGAAAGGGAAGTTGAAATCCTGCAAAGCAAAATAATAATAAAATAATACACCATACAACTAAAGCACATGGCACCCCCCCCCAAAAAAAATCCTAGGAGCTGTAACCTAGTTCTCTAAAACTACACTTCCCAGGACATCATCCAAATATATTTTCAGAGTACTAATCCCAAGGGTTACTGTAGAAACATTGTTTGTTTGTAATGTTATTTATGAATGAATGAAAGGTAGCAGGGCAAATAAACGGAACCTTTATGCTGCTTACAGAAATTGTATGCTGTTTTTAGTCTCCATATATATATATATATATATATATATATATATATATATATAGACTGAATGGAGGCTGAAAAAGACTGTAGGGAAGGTCCCTTTAAGTCTCCTCAATAAGTAGTGTTCTACGACAGTGACAGTAATGTTAACAACCTAAAGTATCAGTTCAAATCTCTTTACAGAAGTGAAATTAGTAAGTCTGAAAACATAAGGGTAATATCAGGACATTCAATTCTCCATCTACACCCTGCAAATTACTCATTCTGGGAACAGCTTTAGCACCATCTCATTGGATTTCAATAACTAGGTTCTCAGGGTTGGCATCACCTCAGATTTAAAGGCCATGCTGGAGACACTCAGGCCCAAATGACCCAGTATGATCACAGTAACAGAAGCCAAAGGAACATGGAAATCTGAGTTTTTCTTTTTAAGAATCCCAGGAGCTGAGGAGCACAAGTCAAGGATGTCACTCTGGGAAAACAGTCAGATGGATGCTATTCCATTGCTTCAAAGGGAAAAAATTGGCAGAGAAGCAGATTAGGGAGGCAAGGCTGACAGGAAGTTCAAAGAACAGGGAGGAGTCCAGTTTACAGGTGTGCATGGATAGCCTGGATACATAGGTTGACAGTAACAGAAGCTTGTCCCTACTAGATTTTATTCCTTACTAAATAAACCAGCAACCAATCAGATTGCAATTGCTCAAAGCAACTGGAAGTGAGAGACTACAATGAACAAAGCCAGAAAGTCCATCAACCCTGACAACGAAGGCTTAAAAAAAATTGTAGACATTATGTGTTCAGTGCTGTGGGTGTATCAGGCAGGAATGTTCCTGAAATTTTCACTACACTTAAAATGTGCATATCCTGGTTCTATACAGTACTGGGCATTTAAATAGGTACTGTTCATATACTGCACTATACTAAGGTTTTTCACAGAAACACCTAGCTTCTAATGCTCTTTGTAGCCTGATGTACTTTAAAATAGAATAACTGTGAACAATTGCCTGAGTCCATACCTCTACACAATCTTTCTTCTTGAATAAAGCCTCAGGCACTGGTTGCTAACAGGCTGATCCTTGACAGATCATCTGATTGTACCCTACAGTGGAAACTACATCCCCAAACCTGTAAAGCATCTCAAAATTCTCTTCCCAATCGCAGAAGGATGCTCCTTGTCTGCCCTGAGGCCTCAGCCCTAAAGCCTTCATGCTCTGATATTCCTGGGCCTGATTCTGATACGGATTATGTTGGTACCCAGTCAAATAAAGATTGTGCGCTGCAGATCCATTTGTACATTAGGCTTGCTGGACCTATATCAGTTCACAGGCTATACAAAATGTTCAACCGGAATAAAACAGATACAGTACAATAAATACACATCTGCAGTTTGCAAAGATGTGTAAAATATCTCCAATCCTCAATAAACATAGCAATATTGCGATTGCTTTCATGACAGCTGCAAAAAATAAAATAAAAAATGAACACCCCCTCCTACATCATAACGAGAAATAAATGATATCTCCAACATAATTACCTTTGATTCATAAGAATCTCTCACTAAAAACACTGGCAGACATTCCAAAACATATAATTACTAAAGTTTAATGAGCAGCATCTACATGACTGAATAGAGCTGATTAGTGAACTATGGACTTGCAATGAAGAGATGGTAATGCAGGATTTCAATATCTTCTCTGATTACATAACATTTACAGCCTCTAACCCCGATTATAAAAAAATAATGATTTCAGCAAACGCAAGAAAAATTATTAGTGTACTAGTCAATGAAAATGGGGGGGGGGGGAAATCAATTCATATTTGCAAGCTTTCCTAGTTCTAATTTATAAATCATGCTGAAAGAAACCACTTTTACACAACAGGAACTTTTCCATTTCCTTGCATACCAAGTTTGTCTAATTTTGGGACGTGTCTATACCCATAACCTCATTAAGTATGCCAAAGGGGCATTGAAAAAGCATGAATTAAAACATTCTAGAACAAGTATTTTCTAAATGAGGCATGGCCACAAACTTTAAAACGCTTGTTTAAAAAACTGCTGTGCTACTAGCTGGGAGGTGCACATAATTCTGTTTAAATAAGAAGTTTTTCCTCAACCTTGTGCAGCCATCACAAATCACATAAATGGATGAAAGAAAGTGCTGAAACGTCTCAGCTAAATAATGGTTGTGCTATATATTGGAACAGACAACTTTTAAGTTCTAAGAATAAATATAACAAACTTTCGAGCACTTATCGTCATAGGAAACATTTCAGCTGTACAATGCATTATGAAGACATGAAATACGTGCAAAAAATGTACATATTCTTTATCATAAATGAATAAAATGCTGTTTGCTTGTCCTGCTTTTATATGAATCATGTAAAAAATTGAAAGGGGAGGAGTTATGAGGTATCTTCAAAAACTGCCTTTGTTTATTGCGGTAAAAATGTCAGAGAAATATATTAAGTGATAAGAATGTAATAGGTATATTGGTAATATTCCGGGGCGGCAATAACATGCCAGGTGTCCTGAAATTAAATGCAGTCATGTTCTTTAGCATATTTTATTAGCAATGAAACTCCATATTTTTGTATGTAGTTTGAATTAGGTCTTTCTCAAAAATAAATAAATCAGGCACAGTCCATAAAATATTCACATTAAATCTCCTGCCTTTTAAATGTGTAATTATTTTATTTTCAGTTTTAAGCACAAAATATGAGTAACTCCAGCTCTCAAATTTGCAACAGAACATGAGAAGTTTGTTGCATTTCTTCAATGTTGTAGGTAAAATTCACAAGTGTTATTTGCCGGGGTTCGGTGCTGGAGCTCCCCGTGCGTGAGCTTAAGCTGCCCACGCACGAGGTACCAGTTGCGGGGGGAAAGCGGCCAGCGTTCCGCGTGCTTATGAGCACGGGCGCCGGCCAAGTCTCACAATCCGAAGGTAGCTGAGTAAGACGGAAAATGACTCCGAAGGTGCGTGAGTGAATGAATGCCTCAAAATAAAATAGATGCCTCGAAAACTAATGGATGCCTCGAATCTGAATTGGAACTACTTGTAACCTCCTGCACTAACGTTTAGCAATAAAGGAAACCAAACCAAGGATATTGTCTAAGCATGAGATTTCTCTGACAGAAATTAAAAAATCCTGAAACCTTTACCCTTTCCCCCAAATTGACGACAGACACCAAATCTATCTTTAGTGGCTTTGGCAAAACCCGCATAGGCTCGTCTTCTGGCCCTAAGCTAAGTTTCCCTGAGCTCTCAGTCCCTGCGCGCCAATTCTTCCGCGATGCTAACTAAATAAAACTAAACCGAAATGTCTTCCGCAAATCTAGCCCTAGGCTAAACCTAAAAGCCTAACTAAAACCTCACCGAAATATCTTCCGCAAACTAAACCTAACTAAAAGAAACCCATCCAGCCCGTCCAGCCCGCTCCCAAAACCCTTAAACTAAACTTGACTAAGCTTCAACTAAACAAAACGTAAAAGAATGAACGTGACTGACTTCTAACTGACTTGCCTAAGCGGGGAGCCTCAGCCTTTTATTTAGGAACAGGTATGACATCTCAACAAATAATTCAACCAATAAAACCACTGTTGCTGCCCTCCAAAAAGGCGGGAAGCAGGATAAACGTTCATTGATAACTTTGAAACATTACCGGGACTACAAGTTAAAGGTGGAATAATCCTAATGGCAAAATGACTCTTCATTCTTACTTTCACTTTCACTTTTAAGTGTAAGGATACGAAAAGTAGTTCTTAATAACCATTAAAATAAACAAATAACCCCGGATCTTTAACGGATCCACGAAGTGTATTCCGACAGTTATTGACATAGCTCCACCAATGATAAATAGACCACTTCTGTTGGAGTCATGGGTTTATTGTCTATCACAAGATGGTGTGTGTTTTGATTCCACAGGAATGGGAAGTGATGAATACAGGATGTTTGTATTACTGTGTTTCCCTGAAGTGGGACTATTGTCCTTTGTTCTTTCTCTTTGCTGTCTGATGATAGAGAGAGAGGGAGCCATGTTTCAGAGCTCTGTGTATGTTTATATCATTGTCTGCCAAAGCGCCAAAAAACCCCAGCACAATAAGAGTTAAAAAAATGAACGCTGCTATGCCCAATCAGAAACAGCCACTGATGCAGCAAATGGAAAAATAGACCAATCACTGAACAAAATCTCTGGCAATCAGCAATAAAAAAAAGGGTTGTGGTATTCAACAGCGGATGCAAGCTGTAGCCTGGGGGGGGGGGAGTGGGAGAACAAATGGGGGGAACAGCGCGGATGGGCCGATGGCGCACGTGCCAGCAGTGAAAGCTCTGCATGCCAAGTCTGGCACGCATGCCATAGGTTCACCACCGCTGCTCTAGGGGATTAATGTGTGACAGGGAGTGGGGGTTGCTAAGTGGAGCAAGCAGGGGTCAGAGCCCCCCAGTATAGTGATAAGGGTGGGGCTGGCACTCCTATTTCCTTCCTGTCACCATGACAGGCAATTTCCAGACAGGCCATGTTTACATTTGGCTGTGATGAGGCCAAAGAAGGCTGAAGAGTGCAGTCACCTGTTGACAGCCCCTGACATTGGTATAAAAGGTAAAGGACCCCTGACAGTTAAGTCCAGTCATGAACAACTCTGGGGTTGTGGTGCTCATCTCACTTTACTGGCCGAGGGAGCCGGCGTTTGTCTGCAGACAGTTTTTCCGGGTCATGTGGCCAGCATGACTAAGCTGCTTCTGGTACCTATTTATCTACTTGCACTTTGACATGCTTTTGAACTGCTAGGTTGGCAGGAGCTGGGACCGAGCAACAGGAGCTCACCCCGTCGCGGGGATTCGAACCGCCGACCTTCCGATCAGCAAGCCCTAGGCTCTGTGGTTTAACCCACAGCGCCACCCGCGTCCCTCCAGACATCTGGTATAATATATTTTAAATAAATACAAAAATAAAACAAGGAATAAAAAGTCAGAAAATGAAAAAGCCCACTAAGCCACACGGGTGGCGCTGTGGTCTAAACCACAGAGCCTAGGGCTTGCTGATTAGTACATCGGCAGTTCGAATCCCCGCGACAGGGTGAGCTCCCGTTGCTCAGTCCTTGCTCCTGCCAACCTGCAGTTCGAAAGCATGTCAAAGTGCAAGTAGATAAATAGGTACCACTCCAGTGGGAAGGTAAACGGCGTTTCCGTGTGCTGCTCTGGTTCACCAAAAGCGGCTTAGTCATGCTGGCCACATGACCCGGAAGCTGTACGCTGGCTCCCTCGGCCAGTAAAGCAAGATGAGCGCCGGAACCCCAGAGTTATCCGCGACTGGACCTAATGGTCAGGGGTCCCTTTACGTTTAAGCAATAAGATATTTGTATTGATTTCTGCAAACCATAAGCCATAAATATAACATTTACCAGGAACATGAAACACAGCATTCTATAACCATAAAAAGCATTCACCGACATGTACAATGCATGTACATCTGAAACTTTAAAATGAAAGGAGCCTCCTTTTTGTTACAGCCTTGCATGGTGAAGCAGAAATGCAAAAGTTTGACCAATAGGCATAGCTGTCAACTTTTCCCTTTTTTTAGGGAAATTCCCTTATTCTGAATAGGATTCCTCACAAGAAAAGGGGATATGCCAATAGGCTGTTCCCATGGAAATGGAGTACATAGCTCTTTGCATTATGTACACTGGACTGGATAATGTGGCTATTGCTATTTTAAAAATATGTGCCCACTTATATAGTATTTCAAAGTTCTGGATTGAAGCTGGAATGTATTGGATGAACAAAAGAACCATATCTTTCATAACTGAATATTTCACATGAGCATAGAATTTTGAGAATGTTTAATTGTATAATACTGGGGGAGGTGACTTTCACACAATTAAATTTTGACTTGTCAAATTAACATTCACTTTTTATATTGGCCTTTGCCTTTGCAAACTCATTGCTACAAATGTATTCATGAGAATCCATAGGAATGAGCTTAACTAAAAGTCCTGTGATACCAAAATATCCCATTTGAAGTCTGCTTCAGATATTGATCTAATTCTAAGCAAACCTGAATCCTAAAGTGTTATCCAATAACTAAACCTGTAAACATGAGATTCCACTTCAGTTCCCAACCTAAGCAACTGGGATGGGGGTGGGAGAATCAATCAAATAATCATATTTAGTGTTGCTTCTAAAATGCATAGTATCCCGACATTTCCGCTCTAAAGGAGACTTATAAATGCAATTTGGTCAGTAAGATTTTTAAGGCAGGAAATACTCACCTGTCCCCATCTTGTCTCCAGAACATTACAATTGCATTAATTGACTGTTCCAGCTTCCATCTAACAGTATGAAAATGTTCACACCATCTGTTTGTGTCTGACAACAAAATCCCCAGGAAACAGCAACATATAACTTGTTCTACAATTCAGCAATTAATCCTCTATAAGTTTTTGTTCTCCTACTGAAAAAGGGAAGTTTCTTACCATTAATTCCTCTTTTCTGAAGTTGCTTCCACGACTTGTTTATAGAACACTCATCACAATTTGTTTGCACAAAGTTTGCTGGGAGGTTCAACAACATTTACTGTTTACAAACCATTTGTTCCAGTTTTGCAGGAAGGTTATACAATGTCACATCAAGCACTTGTTATCCCACACTTTCCAGTGCATTTTCCCAAAACAAGAGTGACAAATCCACTTATTTGTGCAATTATTGCTGGTATGTGACTGAATCCCATCCACAGAACAGCCACAGTTAGGAAGCACCCCTAGTTTCTCAGAGGGCATTCCAAGTCTTTAGACTATCAACTCCCTCTGAAAGACCTCTCAATGGGAAGAGATGCCTTAGCCTTTCTAGACTAGACTGGAAAAGCCAAGAAACACCCCTCTATCTCAAGCAGAAAAACTATTAAAAAACGAAACCTCTCTAAAAAGTTTACCATGGGAACTAAAAAACCTGAGCTCCACTATGTAATTAGAGAACCAACAACTTCAGTTCCAACATGTGAGGAGACTGAAGGACAAGGAAGAATGAAACCCAGGGCACCCAAATTGTCTTCCCCACATGTACGGCAAGACAGAAGTCTTTAAAGAGGATCATGGTTTGCTGAAGGACCAGGGAAGGCAAAATGCCCTCTGGGAAACACAGAGAAGTGGAATTCCAAGTCCTTTGAGGTGTAAAAAACACACAAAACCCAGGAAGGCCCACAATGGACCACAGTAATTGTAAATGTATCCTCTGCAACACCCTTCTACTAAAGGTTGTGTCTACATATAACAAAAGCATACACATTGTAGTATTTCACAAAAGGGTGAAAGGAAGACAAAGTTGCATGTTGAGGACTGGGCTGTGATTCCTGCAGGTGAATTCCCAAGACTGATGTTTCTAGGATTTGAAACAAACCCTTCAATTTAGGAGAAGAGTTGGAGTTATGAAAATTGGACCTTAAAACCTTTGGTTTAACCTGTGTATCATGTAAACGATAAAGATATTGCATAGTTTTACATGTGGTGAGAGTAGATGCCGTCCTACAGCAGATGCCTATCCTGTTGCCCTGGAACCGGGAGCAGAAAGGAAGCACCCTTCCACCTCTGCCAGGGGACCCACATCACTGCAAGGGAATACAAGCCTGGCCCCACCCTCTGATTCATGAAGTTTGCATCTCCACTCCCTGACAGAAAGAATACTATCTTTCCATCTGCCATTTGTTTTAGGACTTCAGAATTCAAAGTAAGCATATTCTGGTCGTCCCATCCATCAGCTAATGTACTATGAGCTATTGCACAGGTAGGCAAACTAAGGCCCGGGGGCCGGATCCGGCCCAATTGCCTTCTAAATACAGCCCATGGGTGGTCTGGGATTCAATGTATTTTTACATGAATAGAATGTGTCCTTTTATTTAAAATGCATCTCTGGTTATTTGTGGGGCATAGGAAATCATTCATTTTTTTCTTCAAAATATAGTCTGGCCCCCACAAGGTCTGAAGGACAGTGGACCGGCCCCCTGCTGAAAAAGTTTGCTGACCCCTGAGCTATTGGATTGTGTCTATGAATTTGGAGGGGTATCACATTACTACATGTTTCTTTGTAAGCTGCCTTTAAAATTATTTGACTGAAAGTCAGGGTTTAAGAAATCTTACAAATTAATAAATAATAGTAGATGACATGATATGGCGAGGAAAAACTGGGAAGGACATAGAGTCTGGTTTAAAATGCACCCATCAGAAAAGGCAGCTTCCATCGGCTTTGCTGAGAAACAAGCTGTCTTTGTTTTTTGTTTGCCCTAGCATTACATTGCTAGGATAGGAGAGGGAGAGGCTATGAACCAGAGTCACTCTATCAGCTCTGCTGAGAGACCATTGGATTCTCCTCTCCATAAGCATTTTGTATCCCAGCCTTTTGTTACAGCAAATCTATAACTTTAAGAACCAGTGCTTGAGAATTCCCCCCACCTCCTCTGTTGTTATTGCACATTCAGGTAAGGTGCAATGAGAAGCTTCCATGGACTTTAAGGCATGTTAATTTATTGCTGTGTGTTTTGGGGATCAGGGAATTATGCCTGCAATTGTGTTGCTAAATGGTGTGTTTCTATCTAATGACTGCATAGGTTGAACAGACCATATATTGGTCACAGTAGAATAAAATGCTGCATGGTGCAGTCATGCAATTTCTCCTCTTCAGTAGGAAGTATTGGGAGACTTTTGGATGTCTGAAACAGGTCAGCAAAAAAAAAGTAGGACAATTGCTGTAAAAGATATAGCATACTGTCTATTGTCATATTGTTGAAACTCTATCGTAAGGGCCTATAAATCCTAGCCAGTATGACATGAAGTGGAATTACAAGTTTCAATAGTAGATATGAGCTAAGCAGGCACATTTCAAGTGAACATCTTCATAAAGATGACAAATCCACACAAATTTTACACCAGCCACAGTTGTTGTTCCCAACAGCTTCAGAATGACACAAGTAGAAATCAGGAGCATCCAAGGCCACTAAACTGAAGATACCTTTAGCATAAGAAATAAGCTGAGTAAATAAATAAATAAATAAATAAATAAAATAAATACTTTCTGGAATTGAATATAGAAAACTCACTTAAATTTAGCCTTGCTACAATCAGAAAAGAAAACTCATCAAGGTCACTGCCTGACACTGATGATAATTCATTCCTAACAATAAATAAGACAGCTAAATCTTGAACAGGAAAAAGTTCAAAGTACCATATTTGTATAGTCTATTCTTGCAGTCTCTTTTATTAGGGCAAGCATGTTTTTGAGTTCATGAAATAAGTCTCCACTTGCTGCCATTTTTGATGGTTCCCTTTGTGTTGTGCCACAGCACGAAGCAAGGAAGCACACTCGCTCCATGGCTGGACGGTGATGTCGCACTGCAACCTGGACAGGTAACACCCCTGGAGGTAATCAGCAGATCTCATAAAGGTACTTGTATGTCTCCTTCTCCCCCCTCTCTCTGTGAAACTAATAAAACACTACTCATCCACCCATCTCCGATGGAGATGCTTCAGGGAAAAATGGCCAACTCCCATATTTGTGTCATTTTCACAATCTTCAATACAACTCTGCTCATGTTATCTGAAGATCCCGATCATGGCTATTCCATATCACATCTATTTATTCCTTTAGCAGGATGGAAACAACAAAAAGAGAGGTGGAGGGCAAAGGTAAGAAGGGATTGGTGTGAGCAAATGTAGTTGCTTGTCCCTAAGCTTCATTTCAGCTGGAGATGAGGCATCAAGTCAACATGGACAAGATTAAGTAATATCAGAAGAGGTGCCAAGAAGTATCAGCCCCTTTCATCTCTATCAGGCATAACTTGCCCATTTCCTTTCCTTTCTATGCAACTGTAAAGTGCTTTCCCCCCAACACATTTTACTTTTTTAATATCCCTTGAGTCTATTCTGTGTTCGTTTTTCAAACACAGCTTTATAACATTCTCCTTACTGATAATTCATATGTCCCATCTGACAGAATCTTTTCCTTAATCATGTTGTGAAAAGCTTTAGTGTGCAGTATTCATGGCAAACTATACAATATTTTTGTACATTAATTTGTTCTTTTCACTGGGGAAATATTATGGCTTGTTACTGTTCAAGTTTTCTGAATAGGTTTATTCTCAGCTTTATGCTTTTTATTTAATCACAGTATTACTACTACTACCTAGGGGCACAACACAGCTAATGTTGAGCACCTTAAAGTCCGACTGATTTCAGTGATGGAGTTAAGCATGTGCTTAAAGCTTACCCTCTAAAGACGGCAATCCTATATACACTTACTTAAGAGTAAGTCCCACTAACCTCAATGCAATGTCCATGTATTCATGAATAGGACTGTGCTGCAAGTGCTTAACTCTGTCTAGATTGTTCCCTAGAACAATGACCTAAAATGAAGGTCTTATTTGAGAGGGGGGGGTGCATGCTCAATTTAAACCATAAAGCACATTAATATACCTTTGTGGGTAAAATGTTTCTTCGCATATGTACTATGTTTGTAATTGTGAATCCTATTATCTCTCATAGAAATAATCTCTAAATATTGTCTAAGTACATACAATAACACAATGGCCCCAATCTTGCTAGCTTCCATTCTAGTCAAGTTGGCTAAATCCTTCTACCACAGTCAAAAGCTGAGACCCATTGAAAAAAAAATGGCTTTTTAATGATTGCAGCCATGGACAAATGGCACAAAGAAGTCCAACTCTTTCATTTAAAACACAATCTAGGCCACCATCTCAGCACTGTAGAGACTTTGACTTAGATTGTGCCACACAAGTTCATAACCTTCCTTAATTGTCTACCCGCCAAATGTGGTAACATTTGAAGACTTATCTACAACAACTTCTCTTGAAATAAACTAGATTTTGCACAAATGGTCACCACAAAAATGGTGTTTGGCAATTTATATGAACTCACAATAAGTAAAACATGAAATTTCCCCCAGTAGCAACTAGGTTTGTTCTTGGTATGAGCTTTCGTGTGCATGCACACTTCTTCAGATACAAAGCTCATACCAAGAACAAACTTAGTTGGTCTCTAAGGTGCTACTGGAAGAATTTATTTATTTATTTTTATTTTTGTTTCGACTACAGCAGACCAACACGGCTACCTACCTGTAACTAGGAAATTTCCCCATTAGTGGAAGCCCTGTCTTATCAGGTTCTCCAACTGCAGTAGGAGTTTCTAAGCGTACTAAGACAAATGCATTTTAAACTCCTCTTCACACCTTCATGCAAATTGCACAAAGGTTGGATGACCAGCCACATGATTGGGGACTCTGGCACATACTATGACCCTTCCCCAGCCCTTAGTTTCACTTTTTTGTATACTCAAGTAAATGCCTGAAATACCACTTTTGTGGTAATCATTTGTGCAAAATCTAGTTTCATTTCAAGAGTGGTTGGTTATTGACCATATTCGACAAAGTATGGACCAATTCCTGTACCTTTCTAAAATTCTTGCCCAATCAAGTTTCTGCTTTCGGGGGAGGGGATAAAGCCAGTTGATAACCTTCTAGGTAAACCTTTCCACCTGGAATCTTAATTGTGTCACTTGTCCTAAATGACTCATTATGAAAGCAAGTAATTTACAGCAGGCCATCCAATGGTTTTAAAGCCAGGAAACAGCTACTGCCTCCATGGCATTTTACCAGGGCAATCCGATAAATGCCTATTCAGAAGTAACTCCCACTGAGTAAAGTAAGGTGAATTGGTATAGAACTGCAATCTAAGAGTTCTTTTTAGATGCAGTTTTCTTAATAACAATAATAAGCAAAAGAATAAATTTCACAATGGATAACTTTTGTGTATTGTAGTAATTTCCCAGCTACCAGATCAGTGAGTGGTGCCATCTCCCTTGAAGAGTCTCATCTTTATTTAATAATCCTCCACAAACTAACATGTTATTGTATACAAACTGATATTGAATAATGTATATTTTATAGTCTACTCAGAACCTACAATAGCAATGGTATCACAGAAATGCAGACAAGTTTATTAATGCACCATAAAGCAAACTGCATCGAGAACAAAAATCATATCTGTCTACCACTTCACATATTTAGTGGTTCTTGGCAGCTTACTCTACTATAAAACAAAATTATGGTCACAGTTTAAAAGCCACATGGATCTTGTTTAAAAGACAGTTATTCTAGCTTAAAATCCACATGTACCTACCCCAAAAGATAACTGTGGGATCCATTACACTGTATAGTTCAAAAATGCAGTTTATACCACAATGAAAAGAGTTAATAACCTATGTAAATAATCATATTCATGAGCAGTAAACTGAAAGGTATTTTAAGTGCCTCAGAATACCTTTCCTGAGTGGTAAATTATGCAAAAATCAATTCTCATAATGTCTGTGCATGCAATAGTTGCCAGATGATAAATCAGACAGCGAATTCCTAACACAGCCCAGCATCTTGTGCAGGCTGAACTTAGGCAACTGTCAAGAAATATTAATAGTGTATACTCATTTTATCAAGTTGTTGGAGAAACAGACCCACCTCGGCAGATGGTCCCATTCCCCACATATCCAGGCTTGCAGGTGCAGCTATGTCCCCTGACTGTGTTAGTACAGATTGCATTCTCATCACAGTTGTGCTGTCCGCTGTCACATTCATCACGTTCTACAAGAAAACAATGCAAGAGAAAGTGAGCAAGGGGGAGGGAGGGAAAATAAATTTTCAGCTTGCTGATCTGACATTTGAAAAGCTAGTTATAACTAATGACTGGTTACTACAATGGCTGAACACAGCAGAAGAGACATTAGATGCAGAAGCCTGACATGGACCAGTTCCATTTCAGGTTTTGATTCATGGCAGACAGCCTATAAATTTTAGACAGAAAAAAACCCTATATAGTTAAAAAAGGATAGAATCAGAATAGAGTAGAACAAAAATGCTATCTAGGGGTGGATATGAATATTATCTCTACAGGAGCATGCAACTTAAATACTAGCTCTGTTATACATTTCTCCCTAGATTTCTAGAATTATTACCCTCAAGACATCCTTTTTGCAGAGTATCTGCCCCCTTTTTGTAGAGGATGGATGCTTTAAAAAAGTGGGTAGATTTACCTACTTTTGAGATACAGGGACTAGAGGCAATTAGAGGTGGTAGGATCAATAGACAGGCATGTAAAAAAAAAAGAATGCAAATGTAGTTGAAAGGACAGAAAGGCAAGCGGAAAGTTGGAGGTTTCTCTTCCTGCTCCATCAAAAGTTAACTCTTCCTCTTCCCAGCAAGCTGACAATTTGCTTAGACAGGCTAGAGGAAGACATGTTTCCTATTGGCTTCAAGCAATCTGAACTGAAGAAGGATTAACTTTGGAAGGGAGAGTAAAGCAGGGAGGGAATAGAAGTCAATGAGTGGTGGTGACCAAGTCTCCCAAAAGTCTATTCACTACAACACACTGGCCTTCATTTACAATAGTGAATGGATCAATGGTTTTATTTATATCTGGAAGAAAGTTACAACATGGGTTTCAGAGAGAATCTCTTCTAAGTTCCCCATTTCCCCTGTTATTCAGTTTTCCCTGACTATATACAGTTCTGATTGATTACTTAGTTCACTGCTGAAAAGAAACCATGAGAAGAGGACAGGACTTACCAAAAGCCACATACTTATCAACTCTAATGTTCATATAATGGCTACAACCATTTCAAAGTCCATCTGCAGAACAACTGTATCTCCAAGCTACAGATAGTTATTACTGACTTGCTATTCAGACAAGGGAAGGCTTCCTTTAGAGCATCACATCGCTTCGACTTTGATTTAGAATGTGAATATCCATTTATTATGTGAATGCTGTCAGCATGGTGAGGATCCAGAGAATAGCAGCAGAGATTTTGGAATATGTGCTATACAAGGACAATAATGAATGGACTAGGCTTTCTTAGCTTGGGGAAAGAAGATTAAGTGGAGCTAGTAGAACAGGTTTAAAACTGTATATATCAAATGTTTGTCATGAAGAAGATGGAACTTTCCCCCATTGTCATTGTGAGAAAAGCAGGGCACAACTGAATTGAGCACCAGCAGCATGCAAACAGGCTGGCTGTGAGGGAACAAGGTTTGCAATGTGCCAGATGGACTAAGGATCAAACAGCTGTGAGAAATTATGGAACTTTTATCACTAGAGATTATTAAAGAGAGTCCGGAGATGTATCTGCCAAGGATGCTCTAGGTAAGAATTTCAGCACGTAGTAAAGCAGATGTCTAATGGTATCTCTTCCAAGTTTGTATTACTATTGCTCTATTGATATAGGAAACTTGGAAGAGGATATTTTGAGATAACAACAGTATTTATTTTCACATTTTTAATGCCAAGCTCCCGCTTTAGGCATTCTGCAATTTGGGATTCACCTGAACACTTCACTGGACACCTTAGCACCAAACTTAGAATCATAGAATTGTAGAGTTGGAAGGGACCCTGAGGCTGATCTAGCCCAATCCCCTACAACGCAGGAATCTCAGCTAAGCATCCATGACAGATGGCCATTCAACCTGTGCTTAAAAATCACCCAAGCCACTGCTTTGGGTCCTACCCTCCAGAACAGGAGAAAACAAGCTTGCTCCATCATCCAGGTGACAGCCCTGGATGGCTATCATATCTCCTCTCAATCTTCTCTTTTCCATGCTAAACATACCCAGCTGCCTCAACAGTTCCCCATAAGTCTTTGTTTCCAGACCTTTGATCATATTGGTTGCCCTCCTCTGCACATGTTCCAGCTTTTTAAATTGTGGTGCCCAGAACTAGACACATTTCCTTCAGGTGTAGTTTGACCAAGACAGAATAGAGAGGTACTATTACTTCCCTTGATCTGGACACGCTACTTCTGTTGATGCAGCCTAGAATAGCATTAGTTTCTCTTTTTTCACTGCTGCATCACACTGTTGACTCATGTTAAGATTGTAGTCTACTAAGATCCTTAGGTCTTTTCCACATGTACTTAGTTTAGATTTATGCAGCTAGTTATTGCTGTCTTAGAATAGAACCTTACATTTGCCCCTATTGAAATTCATTTTGTTAATTTTGGTCCAGTTATCCAATCTGTTAAGGTCATATTAAATCCTGATTCTGTCTTCTGCGGCATTAGCTACCCCTCCCAGTTTGGTGTCATCTGCAGACAGAATGAGTAGATCATCCAAGTCATTTATAAAGATGTTGAACAACAATGGGCCAGTTTTTGTCACATTTTTCCAGGATGACAAGGAACTATTAGTGAGCACTCTTTGGATTCAGTCAGTCAACTAACTACAAACCCACCTAACAGTTACCTTGTCCAGCTGACGTTTTACTAGCTTCTCTGCAAGAATATCATGGGGGACTTTGTCAAAAGCCTTGCTGAGATCAAGATACACTACATCCACAGCATTCCCCTGATCCACCAAGCTTGTAACTCTCTATATAAAACATCACGTGCTTCCCTCCAAAGTTCTTTTCTCTTTTTATGAAGAGGAACTTGAAGAAGTTCTATCATCTGTCAACACAGTGCAAATAGCTTCTGTACAGGTGAAGCTCTCACACCCTCTTTTTATATTCTTAAAGGGATAAGATTGGAGAGCCAGTGACATGCATGTGTCTGCCATGGCACTGTAGTATGCCTCAAATGCAGGATAGAAGAAGAAGAGGAGTTTGGATTTGATATCCCGCTTTATCACTACCCGAAGGAGTCTCAAAGCGGCTAACATTCTCCTTTCCCTTCCTCCCCCACAACAAACACTCTGTGAGGTGAGTGGGGCTTAGAGACTTCACTGAAGTGTGACTAGCCCAAGGTCACCCAGCAGCTGCATGTGGAGGAGCGGAGACGCAAACCCAGTTCACCAGATTACGAGTCCACCGCTCTCAAGCACTACAGCATGCTGGATAGAGTTATAAAAACTTCTCTTGTGGTTGTCTGATTCTCTTAATCCAAAATGAGTACTGACACTTTAAGACAATGGAAAAAAGACAAGAGGAACATCTTCAGTACCATAGCATGGGGCCTGAATGTGCAATAACACAGCTTTCACCATTCCTGCTGCTCATTCACCCCTTGCCTCTGACACAGTCAAGGCCAGAAGACACTGAACAATCTCATAGCAAAGCAGGTGAAAGGAAGCAGCAGAAACATTGCAAAATTACATGGAGGGTGGTGGTACAACTGAATAGTAATTTGTGAACTGCACATTTATTTTTGAAAGCATCACATTTTGTGTTTTGATGCAGCTGTCAAAGACCACACAAAATATGTGAACTTTTCTTACTTACAACAGATGTTCATCCATTCATAAAAATGGAAGCTCATTGAAATAATGACTAATACATGCTTAAATTCTAATCTTAAATGCTTCTCTACGAGAAACTAATATTTACATTAATTAAGTTTATTTATGAGAAATTGCTGGAGATTATTGTCAAAGATAATATGATAGCTGTGGCAGAGCATGATGCAATTTATTGATTTTCCGTGTGTTTAGATACATTTAAAGAAACTATTTTCAATCCATTCTAATTCCATTGTCTGTATAGCAGTCAAATTTTCACATTAAAGCCTTGGAGATTATTTTAAGAATGTACAGTTACAAATAAAGAGGTGTTTTGATCTTTTCATATAGAAGACAGTACAGGAGATCAAAGTAGCAAAGTAGTTATCAAGTAGCTGGTGAACTGCACTCTGCTTCTTTAATTCCAGCTATAGCATTTGATAACAGGAAGGTTTTTGCTCACCTTACCATCAACTTTGCCAAACAGAAAGAGATACAATGCTTTTATTGAGGGTAGATATACATGGAAAGAGAAACTGACTGTTCACAATGGAGGGAAATAACCAAATGAACTCTGTTGTGCTCTATACTAATTCATATATTCATAAGAGATCTGAATACTGAGATGTACAATGAGGTATCCATGTTCAAGGATAAGAACTCAGAATGGGGGAAAATTTACATATTCAATTCTGCATACAATTGAGCATGTGGAAGAGAAAGAAACATAATATCAAGTGGCCCCTAGTAGAAGGTACACAAGGGACTTCTATATTATCGCTATCACTACTGCTTCCATTATTACTACTGTATTGGCCTGAATATAAGCCGCACCTTTAAAATTCAGGGAGGGAGGGGGGAAAAGACAATGCCTGAATATAAGCCGCTCCCTTAAAATTCTGCAGGCACTCACACCTGTTCCATTTTACCATATGTCTGTTTCAGCAGCGGTATTGTAAAAGCCCATTTAAGCCACACTTTAACTTTTCACAGTCAGAATTTGGGGGGGAGGAAGTGAGGTTAATATTCAGGCCAATACGGTATGTCATTCTCCTCACAAAAGTGACCCACAAAAGCAAACTTACATTAAGACCAATTAAAATGAACAGAGTCAGTAAAACACACACCCCACCAGAAGCAGGAGAGGAACAGCCAGGACAACTGCAGAGTCAGTAAAACTTAAACCAGGGGTCAGCAAACTTTTTCAGCAGGGGGCCAGTCGCTGTCCCTCAGACCTTGTGGGGGCCAGACTATATTTTGAAGGGGAAGAAAATGAATGAATTCCTATGCCCCACAAATAACCCAGAGGTGCATTTTAAATAAAAAGCACGTATTCTACTCGTGTAAAAACACTGATTCCCGGACCGTCCACAGGCTGGATTTAGAAGGACATTGGGCCGGATCCGGCCCCCGGGCCTTAGTTTGCCTAACCATGACTTAAACCAATTTACTGCCCTGCTTTTGTTGCTGTTCCCCACCCACATCCCTGGAAGAAACACCCACAGCAGCTGGCCTTGACGCCAGACTTCTTGGTGGGCTGGGCAGATTTTAAAAAATGACAGCAGGTTGATGTGAATGGTTTTGGGAAAGGGCATCAGTGGTGTTAGTATGTGGGAGTATTGTTTTTGTTTATTCTTTGTGTACTGCTATAGTCCCCCCCCCCCCAATACGTTGCATGGAATATTATTGTGTTGCATGATTCCCCTACCCCATTCTTCTATGGCAGGGGTGGCCAACCTCCAAGAGACTGCGATCTACTCACAGAGTTAAAAACTGGCAGTGATCTACCCCCTTTTCGGGGGTTCAGGTCAAAGTTGTTGAGTTTTTTTTTAGGAAGGAAAGCCCTGTTTTGGGGGGTTCACGTAAAAGCTGTTGAGCTTCTTTAGGGAAGAGGAAAGCGACATTGAGCTGCTTTTTTTTTTTAGGAAGGAAAGCCCTATTTTTGGTGGTTCAGGTCATTTTAGGGGTGCAGGACAAAGATGTTGAGCTTTTTTAGGGGAGCCAAAGTTTTTTAGCTTCTTTGGGGGGAACCACTGATCTTCCAGTGATCTACCACAGATGTCCAGTGATCTACCGGTAGATCACGATCTACTTGTTGGACATGCCTGTTCTATGGTATAATGTATTTATGCATCTTTTCAACTTAAGTCACTTGGGGATGCTTTGTATGACAAGCAACTAGTAAGTTTAATAAATAAGAAATCATAAAAACCTAAAAGCACATCTATACAGATAAAAGACAGATCCCGCCCCACTAAAATAGGCCATAGATGCCTGAAACCCTTCAAATTAAGGTCCAAAAGTCTGGGCAAAAAAGCCTAGGCTGGAAAAATGGCAAAGACGGCTTGTTTACTGGAAGCCGAAGCACGGGACAAACCAATGCAGTGACTTTTGGAAACTGTTTGATAACAGCTTCTCCCGGGACATGATGGGAACCATCAACAGTTGCAGGGATAAAGGATTACCACACCATATATGAATGGGAAAACATTACGGGGGGAAATGTCACACACAGGAAAGAATAAGGATTGCAGCTAAAGTTCCTCACTTGAAACTTTATAAATTACCCATTATACCAACACGAATAGAAATCACAAGAAAAATAAAAAATTCTTTCCAGTAGCACCTTAGAGACCAACTAAGTTTGTTCTTGGTATGAGCTTTCGTGCGCATGCACACGAAAGCTCATACCAAGAACAAACTTAGTTGGTCTCTAAGGTGCTACTGGAAAGAAATTTTTTATTTTATTTTGTTTTGACTATGGCAGACCAACACGGCTACCCACCTGTAACAGAAATCACAAGATTATAGCTTCAGAAGAATGAACTCAACTCTAGCATGTGAGGGGACCAGTTTAATTAAATTGTATAATTTGACATTTGAGTAATTGGTATTAATAATTGTATTAATTGGATAAAATTGGTATTGTTATACTGAGGCTGTTAGTGGAATGACATTGGAAAATCAATAAAAATATATTATTTTAAAAGCCAAAGTTTGGGTTTTTTTTGCCTAAAATAGATAGAGGTGGTGCCAGACATGATTCCCTGGGGAGAGCATTCCACAAGTGGTGGTGCACCACAGAAAAGGCCCGTTCTCATGCCGCCACCTTCTGGAACTTCTGTAGTGAGAGCATAAGAAGGGAGGCCTCAGATGATGGCTCACATGCTCTGAGTTGATTCATGTGGAGAGATGTGGTCCTTGAGGCATTGGGATCCTGAGTCCTTAAAACCAGCCCTTTGAATTGAGCACCAAATCTAATTGGTAGCCGCTCACTGGTAGTCAGGCCAGAATTGGTGTTATATGTCCAGGCTGCCTTGCCAAGGTCATCAATCTAGCTGCTGAATTCTGTACCAGGTACACTTTCTGAATCAGCTTCAAAGGCAGTCCCACATATAGCACATTGCTATAATCCTATCTAGAGTTCACCAAAGCTCAGAAAGTCAATCTATTCCTGCCCATTTCCCATCAACTCTGGTTACTAGCCATGCTGGCTGAGGCTGATGGAAATCCAACATCTGAAGGGCCACAAGTCTCCCATCTCTGTTGCAGGCTGTAAGAATGCTAATATTCAAAGATAATCACTACAGTCTATATTTCCCAATAATGTTCCTTTTCATCATCTTCAGGGGATGGCACAACTGAATTTGTTTAAGAACTATTCTAATTCAAATTTAATTTTTAAAGAAAGATTGAAAATATGTCAAAAAGCATGTTTACTTTTACATTTCCATAATATGCCATTTCATTATTCAGTGTAATATAAATTGTTTGTACTATTTTTGCCCCTAGACAAATGAATATACATTTCTTTCCATTTTCCAATCTAGAAAGCTCATACAAAATGAATCACAGATTGGAAATAAAACTTTAAAAACACAAGTGGGTTTTTTTAAAAAAAAATTCCTATTTGAATTCTGCTAGATATGTAAAGAAATGTGAAGTAGCAACATCTTACCAAAGTAAACATAACTAATTATCTCATTAAAAATATTTCCATTAGTGACCTTAAATTATTTTCGCCTCAGCACTTCACAGTACAGGCTTTTAAATATGCAGTAGAGTAGCACCTATCCCTTCTTTCCTCCCTACTGTGTGCCAAAATTTTAAATTGGTCTGTACCCTGAGATTTCTGCTGCTGCACTATTTTATAAAGATCAGTAAAGGTCAGTGCCCTAGCTGAATTTGCATTCCCAGACTCCACTTCATCTATTCCTATATTTTGCAGTACTAGTTATGTATTACTCAGTAGATTTCTTTTTCCAAGTAGTTATTTGAATTTCTTTCTTTAGAATATATTTGTAGCATGATGATAGTCTCCATACATTTATTATCGTTAATTAAATTTTGACCTTCTGACTGGAGCCATGCAGAGGAAAAAGCAGCCTATGACTGCCTCCAACACCAAGGAGCTGAAGTAGTAATGAACAGTAATGACAAGTATTTTATAAAATCTTGGATCCACACCTACACAGCCATAAGATAGAGGGGAAGAAGTTGAAGTTCATTGTCTTTACATATCCTGGTAGTGTTGGTGCTGTCTTGCGTGTCTGAATATGACCTAGGTGTGATCAAAGGACAGCATAACTACTGCTTGTTCAGGTTTTCAAGTAGTTCTCTGATCTACTCATTCTGTTTGCTCTATTTAATACAGATATATTGAAATACCTGTGAAATTGCCAGATTTGCTAAATTGCTTCTGCAGCACTTGGAGGACTTCCCCGGCCTCTAAAAAACTGTCCTCACATCTGCAAAATCTAGAAAATAGGATGGGGGGGGATGTATTTGTGTTTGCTGTACTAAGCACTACTATTGCCTGGTTAGGGTTTTGGGGATGTTTTCTCATCACACTTGTGGTTACCCTTAGAAAGTACATTTGAGTGCATTCAAATAAGAGTACATTCAAAAGTCTTTTGAACTGCTGAATATGTCTTGTGTAGCTAAGATCCAAAAATATGCATGAATACAAAAGAAATGTAGTCACTGCCAGATATTTTAAATTTCAACTGCTGAAGAGGCAGGTTGCTTCCCTGTACACATTTTTTTTTAAAATCAAACTGAAAAATAGGCTGCCTAAAACTTCAAAGCAACCTCTGATTCCTTTATAATAAGTATCCCTATGCAATACTGTACATAAAAAAATGCGTAGACCACTGATGCAGACCCTTCAAGTGTCCCTATTTTCCAGGGACATCCCTGATTTAGAGAAGCCATCTCAGTTTCTGATTTGATCCTGGAATGTCCCACTTTTCCTTAGAATGTCCCTATTTTCATTGGAGAAATGTTGGAGCCGTCTGAAGGCAATCCTGTATAGGGAAGTTTTTAGAAAATGTTTAATTATATTTTTATATATGTTGGAAGCTGCCCACAGTGGCTAGGGCAACTCAGTAGGATGTGTGGGATATAAATAGTAAAATTATCATTATGGAATGGGATATTCCTATTTCCATCATAGAAATGTTGGAGGGTATGCTGATTCTCCCCAAACCACTACTGCTTGACAGCATAGAGAAGTAATACTTTTGCACTCGGTTTATGTACCAATAATATGGGTTGCTATGCACACCATAAACTAAACCAAATATGAATATGGATTTGATAGAATTAGTGAGGGCATATTCAAGTCTCTTTTCTTACTAAACAGTAATCCCACCTTTCCCTCTGCTCACACACATTTTGACTGATGTACCTAGCCTTTATTATTTTGACTGCAAAGCTATATGACACATATTGAGACTTCTGTTTTCTCACACCATTCTATGTGTGTTGTCTATTTGGAAATGGTAACCATAGAAAGAAAGACATATTTAACCACATTTTAAACGGACCTTTCTTTTCTTAGCAGAAAGCAGATAAAATTTTGCTGTCAAAAACATGCAAAATGGAGGTGGTATCCATGCATTCTGTACTGCAGATATAGCTGCAATTTGCAAACCGCCCTCAAATGCATTTTAATTTGGGAAAACAAACTGTTGGAATATTTATCTGCAAAGACAAACAATGCTTCATTCTGAGTAACACCAAGAGCTGACAGAATAATGTTCATCTTTCATGTGCTAATGGATAAAGTAAATTGATTTAAAAAAAGACTACGCATACCTATCATGCAGTAAAACGAAGCAAACCCTGGAACTCTAATGAGCACAACTGTGTCTGTAAAACTATTTGTGGATCATCTCATCAATTTACACAGGAAAAGCTGCTTTTGGTTCACTATAGCTGTATGTCAAAACTTGGTGGGACCTTTTCTATGAAATCTCTAGAATTTTGGAGTAAAGTTTCATTCCTTCAGAATGTCGCTTCCTAAAATTCTTGCCACCTCATGAGGAATGTCCATATTTAAAGAAAGCAGAAATATGTATCCAAATTTTCCCAGTGGCTCCATACTTTGCTTACTACATAAGCAACACCTCTTCTTGTATTTAACATACTGCTGAAGTATAGCAGTTCCTAAGGTACCTGGACCTTAAGGTGCATGCAAACTACACAGTTCGTGGTTGCCGGGGAAAACTTGTCACAGAATTCTATCCCTCCCTGAATATTCAATGCCTCAAAGCACAAAAATCACTGATGTTAGAGACTGGAAGGCACTTGTCCATCTTAATGATATGCTATAGAGGCAAATGTCCACTTAGTGCAACCTGATTTTGTTCCTTTTCCTAGTCTTTGAGTTCTACCTAATCTTGATTCCCTTATTTCTACTGATGTCTGCTCCAGTCCTTCCATGTCTGCACTGTATTCTATACGCATGTTCCTAGATTTTAGTATTTCAGTGTAACTTTAGAATTATTAGAATAATAGACTTATAGAGTTGGAAGGGACCCTGAGGATCATCTAGTCCCACCCCCTGCAATGCAGAATATGTTGTAGCTGTCCTATACGGAGATCAAACCTGCAACCTTTGCATTATCAGCACCATGCTCTAATGAACAGGCAAGTTGTGTTGCTTAAAATATATTTTTATTTTTATCTTATTTTATCTTATGCACTGTTTTTGCACGTTTCTCCTATATATTTTGCCTTGCTGTTCTCTGCATAGATTAGCATTTTATTTACACTGGAGTATCCATTGTTTATTGTTCTGCCTACAGCTGAGAATATTTTTTGGTAGAACTTTGTGACTCAGATATTTTGATGTTGCACCCAGTCATCAAATGACCGCCACCCAAGCTCCCAAAAGATTTCCGACTTGAATGCCTGATGAACTTGTATAACACAGTTTTCAGTTGTTGCTCTCTGTTTGATATTTCAAGTTACTGCTTCTATCCCTCCTAAGCTCTGTGCTTTGCTGAAAAGACACTTATCTTACTACTCCTGTCTTCCTGCATAATCCTGCACTTAAATTCTTATTTTTCTTGGATAGTAATATGGTTTAGCACTTCCCCATGGCCTCATGCATTCAGAGTATAAATTCAGTAGAAATGAATTTCCTCTTAGGCTTAACATCAATCAACCATGTATTTTCCTATCTACAGTATCATACATTTAGATATTTGTTGTTCTTATTTATTTTAAAATGGATAGGTTTATGAAACAGAGCAGTATTATTGTTAGCTAGCAGTGCATTCAAATAACAGAGGACAAAGGGGCACAAGATCACAGGGGCAACTACTGCAGCAAAGTACTGCCTTTGGTTCTCCAGATGTTGAACATAAACTTCTTTCATCCCTGGTCATTGGCTACGCTTGCTGGGGGAGTTGTAGTTCAGCAACATCTAGAAGGCCAAAGGCTCCCCACACTTGCCTTAGAATAGGAGCATCTATATGGATTGCCCACATATCGATGGTCTTATTTGTTCTACTTTTAAGCCTTTCCACTTCATCTTAACTGCTGTAGCTTGAGTTATTTTCAGCTTATCATTATTCAGTTCAAGTAATTCATTTTATACTGCTCTTCGCTGCTGCCCTCTCCCTGGCAGCATCTTAAGCTTCTTGTACTTTACTTTGAAATGTCTACAGGGTCTCGGTCATGCATCTTATTTTTGCCCTCTATGTGCTCTTCCTTGGAAATTACATAAAGACATGTACACTTGTTCTAGCTAAACCCAAGCTCTATTCCCTTTATGCAAAAACAGCGCATAAGATAAAAATACAAATTTATTTTAAGGAATACAACTTGCCTGTTGGTTAGAGTGTGGTGCTGATCGTGCCAAGGTTGCCGGTTCGATCTCCGTACAGGACAGCTACAACATATTCCTGCATTGCAGGAGGCTGGACTATATGATCCTTGGGGTCCCTTCCAACTCTCTAAGTCTTCAGACTTGTGTTTTCCATCAAACTCCTAAACATTGTGGGCAAGGATACAAAGTGGCACATACGGTGTCCATTTTTTGCTCATCCTTCCTAAAGTGTGCCCGCCACTTTACCAAAACTATTCTGTTTGGTGTAACATTGGACACAGCAAGAGATGGTGGGGGGAGTCCCGTGCATGTACCTGTGGTAGTGCTATTCATGCAAGTATCTACGAGGAGACGCTTTACATTTTATAAAAGCATTGTGACTGCTATCAACTATCATTTTTACTTCGGTATTGAATTCTTTATTAGTTGTCTATTCATACAACAGAAAATGAAACATGAAACATCTGTTCTGATGTAATTGGAGCAAACTCTTTCCTGAAAACTGAACTTAATTGTTTATACATGGGATTTACCAATTCCATCTGAGTCTGCTCACTATGTAAATGTCCTATATGGTTGACATAATTTTCATCAAAGCACTTGCTTTTCCTCACGCTAGAAGCTTGCAGTTGCAATGAGAAATAAGAATTTAATGTTGCAGATTTCTGTGATTAAAGAGAGAGAAATCTTCACAGCCTCTTCTTTTCTTTTGATGAATACAATTCCTTTAGTTCTTGGTGGGTACAGGAGACTGAATGCTGACCTATGTAGCAATGTGCAGTGTCACAGCTTCTGATTTTCTGAACTCACTTTGAAGATTCAGATAGTCTTTTCTCTTCCTCACATTTTAGCAGAAAAATACCACAACAATAATTGCTTTGGAGCATGCAGATGGACTACTCTGGGGGAGGATGGGTGCATATCAATAGGTTGCAAGCTTCTCTTTTACATTTGCTTTGGTAAGATCATCCTTTATCTCATTGAAGTTATTTGACAGAAGGAGGTTATCCTCAAGCTAGCTTGCCTTATTTACTAACTAGCTGGCTTGCAGAGAAGAGTGTGATTTAAATATCTCTTTCCAAGACAAAATATGCTAAACTCATACCTATACATTTTAGATAAATATTGGCATTATATTAACAATGAAAATAAAATGATAATAAATGACCCTGTTGCAGTCAACTTTGGGAAGCCTCAATTTTGACCCCTTGCTTGCGCATTCTTAGTGATTAATGACTGACAAGCAAGGGATAAAAAATTAGGCTACAGAATATATCTATAAAAATATAGACTTATATGGAATAAAAATCCTTAAAATTAATTGAAAACCAGCAACCAGCTCAAAAGATTTAAACCAAAATGCAGTGTACAAATTCCTAATAGAGTTGTGAGAATGACTATAGACAACGATCAGCCTAACATGATTTAGGAACAGAACACCTTAGAAGGGCTGCTGATTAGCATGTATAGTAGTTCCCTCTTTGTGGTTCTCATGAAGTTGGAAATGCAACCATTTTTGTTTCTTTCACAAAGCTTGGAATATGAATTATAACTATCATCCGTCCCAGCCATCAGGGATGCTTGGAGTTGTAGCCCAATAACATCTGGAGGGCCACAGATTAGCCACCCTTGCTGCAGGTCAGTCTTTCTCTCAATAACCACTTGTGTGAAAAGGAATATTTGTGGCTTTGCAGCCAGCAGATGTTGCTGAACTAATGCTATTATGCTGAAATAAAAGGCTCTCCCATAAGCAAATCAATTGGGACAGGGAAGGAGAAATTTCAGAATGCAACAGAGGTAATTCAAAGAGGAAACAGTATGTGAAATGTAAAGGAATTGTGTTGAATGTTATACAGGCAGAGTTTAGCGGTTTTCCCCTGTGATGTATAATTCTAGGCAACAAACCAAGAATGGCTAAAGCAAATTAAGAAGACGCCTGCTAAGAAAGTTGTTAATAAAATTCCTGTGGGGTAGAACATTTCTCCTCAGCATCACCTTCTGCAAGCTTTTTGACAGAAACAAAACTACCAAAATGTTATATTATCCAGTTCCTATCCCTGCCAGGCAGAACTTAAGGATACCATAATCCATGGAACTGAAAACCATCCAGAGACCCTGGAGAATTAAAAAGTTTACATTCCCCATCTATCCTGTGGAAAAGATAATCCTGAAGGTCATTTTGGTCCCAAAATGTGAAACTGGACTGAAATTGGGGCAAATAATAACAATCCATTTAATCCAAAAGTGCCTGCAGCTGAACAGTCACAATCTACTCAGCTATCTTGCCCAAGTATGATATATGAGCTTTGTTGTTGTTTAGTCATTCAGTCGTGTCTGACTCTTCGTGACCCCATGGACCAGAGCACGCCAGGCACTCCTGTCTTCCACTGCCTCCCGCAGTTTGGTCAGACTCATGTTGGTAGCTTCGAGGACACTGTCCAACCACCTCGTCCTCTGTCGTCCCCTTCTCCTTGTGCCCTCCATCTTTCCCAACATCAGGGTCTTTTCTAGGGAGTCTTCTCTTCTCATGAGGTGGTCAAAGTATTGGAGCCTCAGCTTCAGGATCTGTCCTTCCAGTGAGCACTCAGAGCTGATTTCCTTAAGAATGGATAGGTTTGATCTTCTTGCAGTCCATGGGACTCTCAAGAGTCTCCTCCAGCACTATAATTCAAAAGCATCAATTCTTCGGCGATCAGCCTTCTTTATGGTCCAGCTCTCACTTCCATACATTACTACTGGGAAAACCATAGCTTTAAAGTCGTATCATGGTGTAATGCAAGGGATGAAGAGAAACCTGAATTATTCACTGGGGTAAGCCTATGAAATATCCAACATCTCACGTTTGTCCCAACTGTAAACAGTTGCAGTTATTACCATCACTAGTAGCCCTCTATTGGTTCAATGCTCTCACTTTCTTCCTGAAATGTTTTCTGAAATATTGATTTAAATCAAGCCTACAGTGTCCAAGCTAATTTATTTTAAAAATTCCCAGTGTTCTGCCTATAATCAGATGCCGCTTCTTTTTAAAAAAGCTATGTTAAGAATCATATTTCCGTGTTAAGTGATTAAAATGAAGAACATCTGAAATGCAGCACTGTGTCCTATTGAAACTATATCAACACACACAATGGGAAGGATTTGTACAAATAGCAGCAATTATCAATTTTCTCAGCTGTGCGGAATGAAAATCAGAAAAAAATGATTATGGCTTGAACATTACTGCAATATTCATGTATCTGCTTAACTGGCTGCTTGTGATGGTCTCATTTGTTTTCACTGAACAAACGGGTAAAGAGATTTCAAAAGATTATGATTGTTTAGGATTCTAAAAGTAGATGAATAAGATATGTGACAAAGGTACTTTAAATAAAGAACAGAATCCAGAAGGCATTTTCTACTCTTTTTGCATAATATCAGATATCACAAAATGATATACTGCACTATTAACAGCACAAAGCAAAGATTGCTAAATGTTCCTTGTTACATGTAAGTGGTAACCACTGATTAAGCCTTTTAATGCTTAAAATGAGTGCAGTAAATGATGTTAGAGGTCTTGATTATTAAAATGTATTGATCTACAACAGGTGGATTACAGAGAGTGCAAGACATTACTAGACATTTTAAGTCTAGTAAAAGGATTAACTCCAGAGATAAGAGAATAAACTTACACGGGAAGTTCTACTGACAAAGAGTAAGGAAAGCAGGCAGCTAATTCTGTCTCCATATGTTAAAGAAACATACACAATGGAAATGAAGCGTCATTTCCCCCCTCTCAGCTGTCACACATATTTTCCTACTGCTTTCCTACTGCTGTTACCCCTGTGACACTTGATGGGAAAATCTAACAGGTAGTAAAATTGGCAATACACTGCTGCAGAACTTGAAACTGATCCTTCATTCATCAAACTCTCAATTGGAGAGCATCTTACGTCACTTACTAAAATGTCATAAAGGGTCTGTCTACTGATCAAGCATACAAGTATCAGATCACACAGGCCACAGGGACATGAAAATGTCCCACAGATCTGGCCCCTCTTCATTGCATATGGGTTTCAAAACATGGTCCTAAATGCAAAACCCTCAACAACTGATAGTAGAACACATCATTTGTGTGTACCCCAAGCGGGAAGTGGCTTGGGCCTCCCCAGGCCCATGCTCCCTTAATTTTATAACTATAGATTTATCTATCTACAAACACAAGCAAACACCATGCAGTTTGCAACGACACATTCTGCAGTACTCAAAAACTGATTGTAGCTTTTGGTACAATTCTACACACAGTTAGGTATTGACTTCACTGGTTTTAAATAGCCAAGGAGTGCAACTTTCATTGCAATCTGGACATTAATTTTGTCAGCAAATTAATTGGTGTCTTTCCTTCTGTGTAAAAGTAAACCCCACACAGGGTAATAATAATTTTTAGTCCCCAATCAAATTTATTATAGTTAATCTAATGGTGTAGATTGGTGATTTATTAAGTACAGTCTCATTGCAACAGATCAAATATAAAATATAATTTCAAACAGCTTAGTCCCATGAGTTCATCGGGGGGGGGGGCACAGTGCAATGAGCTTAAGTTTTCTGCTAAAGAGCAAGGCAACATTTGTTTTTGCAATGTTATTGACTTTGTCCAGTTCTTCAGCAGCATAATTATCAATTTAGCAGTTTAGCACAATAAAAACAACTATAGGACAGAGCAGAGTCCTTTCCATAGCTGCTTGAAGGCTACAGAATTCAGCCTCCAGCTGATTGATCATAAAACAACAACAACAACAACAACAACAACAACAACAACAACCTACCATTCACCAATAGGTCTCAGGGTTGGTTATAACAATTTAAAATACAGAAAAGAGTACAATCACAGAAAAAGTGTGGGCCCTTAAAGCACTTGTCTCAGATATCATAATAATAAATAATAAAATAATATCAAAAGCCAGGATAAAGAGATGTGTCATCAGCTATGTATCTAAATATGCATCTTTGCTGGCTCTGAAGAAAATACTGCTTTGTTACAGAATGCTCCAAGAAGTTAATGAGTTGGCTGTTATTTCATTTGCAGTATAGGATTGATAGATTTTAAATTTTAATTGATGCTGTTTAATTGGTTGAGACCTCATCAATATGATATTGGAAAAGTTCTTGAGTGCCATGTTGTGACCTTGAATTATGGAAAAGTGAGCTTGCAACAGTATTATTCATTAGAGCCATGGGTAAAGCAAGGCTTTACTTACATTTCCCTCAGATTTGACACATAGGGTTGGGTAACCTTTCCTACTACATCAGAGAGGAAACAAATTAGATTTTTCAGGCTTGACCTCTTGAAAATCTCAATACAATCCTTCTGCCTGCCCTGTGATGCAGGATTAAACTTGTATTTCAAATTTCACTGATATTTGTTTTTCTTAAAACACTTGACTTTGGGCTTCAACAGGTGACTTTTCTATAATCCTATTGTCTCATCCTGCTATTTCAGTGCCCTTGGATTTAATCATTTCTCAGAGCTGTCACAGCCATGCAAAAGCCATGGTCTACAGCTCTAAAAGAATAGACCTGCACCACACTGTTGTGCAAATTTCAATAAAAAAGAGAAGTGGGGGACAAACATATAAATTACAGTAAATCAAATGCCTATAAAAGATCATCACTTTACAGGTAGCCCACATTTTTTATTTTAAATCTTTTGATTTAGGATGCATTCTAAAACAAACATACATACATATTTTTACCTAAATCACAGCTAGAAATGTGTAATGCATACATATAAACCTTAGAGGGAAGTCAACTTGCACAACATATCAGTGATGATCAATTATCTGAACATTAACAAGAAACCAAACAGCTATCATATGTAACGTTTACTTTTTGTGACTTTCCCTGTTTACACAAATTTGGAAGACTGTCATTAACCCACAAAATATGGGATATCATAAATATGATTTACTTATAATTACAGCTATTTTTGTACTCAATGGTACGAAGAACCAGCACCCTTCTTTCCTTACTTCTGGCACTCATTTTCTGCTGGCACCCACAGCACTTTTCCAATACATGAGTACCTCCTCTTTATTTAAGACACAACTGCCAAAGTTGTGACTACTGATATAGGGAAGACAAAACCTGCAAATGGGGCCAATCTGTTTGCATAAAATTCCTTCCCAGCTCCGAACACGGCAACCATTAGAAAACCACAGCAAAGACCATGAATACAGAGCCCTAGAGAGGGAATAAAGGTTAGCATATCAGAATCCTGAAGCACAACTAACTGAAGGGGGGATAGGAGGGTTTTTATCCCCAGCCAAAAGTGGTGCTGATGATAGTCACAGGCAGCTTTTAAGGGTTGGGAGTGGACCAGAGTGAAGGCTGCTGACTCTGCTCTGCTCCCAGGTCCTGCCCCCAGGCCTGGCTGGATTGGCCAGAGTTCAAATTGGTGGCTGGCAGGAACTCCCAGTGCACCACGCAGCTAGCCTGAGAATTTCCTAACTGCCAGCCACCTTATAGGGGTCTTGGAACCCAATGCAAAGAGCCACAACTGCCGCCCACTGACAACTGGGTAAGCAGCCTTTCTCTAGTTTAGATGACAAGTGAAGATGGCATAGTATAAGTGCTCTTCTTCTCTCCCACCCCCCCCTTATTTTAATGGATGTGTTGCTTTAAGTTAACGTATTATCTGCAAAACTGCTGCTGAATTAGTTTTCTTGTCTTATTGCCTGTATATTGTTTTAATATGATCTAATGTTTTCATATGGCTGAAGGACATAAATAAGGAAATACAATTAGAAATAATCAAAACAGCTAAGTAGATCTAGTCATATATATATATATATATATTTGCGGAAAGCCAATGGCTAAATGATTCGGATTCTTAAAGCATATACGAAATTTGTCTGATATTCCTTTAAAAACAAATGTTCTTTGAAAACTCAATAAAACGCATTTGTTATTTCAGTGTTCAGTAATTTTTTTCTGCTGTGTGCAATAGATAATGAAAACTTGTATTGTGACAAGATTGCTAACAAACATCTGTGACAATGTAAATGCACTTAAAATATTGTTGCCTTTTGCATAGTCACATACATGACATTAACAAAATACACTAATCCATTAAGAAATTGGATTAGGCATTATTCATGGAAATTATTATTTTTTATTTCTAGGTTAGAAAATAAATACTAAGGTGAAAAAACTCTACCCCCTCCTCTCCTCCTTCAACACTTCACAACTTCCAGGTTTTTTTTAGAACTTTGGATTTCTATCAGACTTAGAGCATCAAAATGGTAAGTTAGTTCAGGACTGAGTAAGCAGGTGACAAATATATGTGGTAAAATACACCCCTGTATAATATTATGTGCTACAGAGGACTAAAGCTAAGTATTGTACTCGATTTGGCTATTGGATGACTTTAAAGGATTTTTAAAAGATTATTTTTGGCACTGCTTGATTTGTACATTAAAATTCCAGCCTTGTCTACTCTTTCTTTCCTGAGCAATTCAACAGATGACTGAAGAAGAGGCAAGAACAAGCAAAGTACATTATCCACTAAGAGGAAAAGTGATTTCTTAAATAAATAATAATAATCTAACCCCTACAAAATCTATGTACTAAAATCTATGAGAAAACTTGCCACAATTCAGTGACGCCACTCTGCAGAAAAGGCAAAAACCAAAGCTCACACAATGCCTATCCCTATGTGTCTTCTATCAAATTGGGCCCAAGGTGCATATTCAAATTATATATGAATTCATTAGACGTTGCCTTGCTCCAGGTCTGACTGCTTTGTTCTACTATGAAAAGCAGCCATTCTCATGAAGCAGCGGCAGCAGCTGCACCCCACTAAACTTGCTAACACACCTTTTAACTTAAAGTGCCAGGGATTGAATTTGGGACCTCTGCCAGTGAGCTATTCTTCACTCCCCAAAGTTTATCTGTGCAGTCTCAAGTCAGTCTTGGAGAGATATATGCAATCTTACAAATTACTATTCAGTGTCACCAAGTTCAAGAGTTCAGCTGTAATGTACTGAAGGCCAGAGTGCAGATTCTCTGTGTTATATCTTGTAGATAAGAACCTGTGTACAAGGAGGGCAAGGAGACATCCGGCTAAAATCTCTATTTCATCTCCCTCCCTCACGTCGGTCCAAGTACATTGGTGAAGAGGTTGGTGCAGGAATCTTAATCGCTCCCTTCTACCCCAGCTACTGTGCACGGCAGGACTATGGATGCTGTGTGGGAAAAGCCTAGAGAACCATGTAAGTCTTTCCAACACAGCAGCTGAAGACATGTCACAACATATGAAGTTTGATGTCATATTGCATTATTTACTTATTTATATACCACTTTACCCCTTGAAGGGACGCGGATGGAGCTGTGGGTTAAACCACAGAGCCTAGGGCTTGCCGATCAGAAGGTCGGCAGTTTGAATCCCCGCGACGGGGTGAGCTCCTGTTGCTCGGTCCCTGCTCCTGCCAACCTAGCAGTTCGAACGCATGTCAAAGTGCGAGTAGATAAATAGGCACTGCTCCGGTGGGAAGGTAAACGCCATTTCCGTGTGCTGCTCTGGTTCGCCAGAAGCGGCTTAGTCATGCTGGCCACATGACCCGGAAGCTGCACGCCGGCTCCCTCAGCCAGTAAAGCGAGATGAGTGCCGCAACCTCAGAGTCGTCCATGACTGGACCTAATGGCCAGGGGTCCCTTTACCTTTACCTTTAGCTTTACCACTTGAAGCTAAAACAGGGGTCTAAACAATTTGCAAATCCTATAAAGCAAATATATGTGAATACTGTAGATAAGTCATTAAAATGTAAGCGATTCCTCCCCTCTAGCTCAGGCTTCTGACCTATAGTCATTGATCCAGCACCTAGCCGATACAAAGGAAATGGGTCCCTCTTACAGCTCCAGGAATAAACCTGTTTCCATTCCAACTCAGTAATTACTCCTGAATTATTATTTTTTACTGTACTCTTTTAGTATATGCATCTGCTAGACTTTGCCTCCCAAAGAACAACATGGCAATACTGGTGGGGAAGGTTCCCCAGCAAATATTGTACTGGTACATCAACTTCTGCAGCCCACATTTCTTCTGCTGGCACCACAAAATGTGAAGTGATCCGCAGTTGTTGTTGTTGTTTAGTCGTTTAGTCATGTCCAACACTTCATGACCCCATGGATCAGAGCACGCCAGGCACTCCTGTCTTCCATTGCATCCCACAATTTGGTCAAACTCATGTTAGTAGCTTCAAGAACACTGTCCAACCATCTCGTCCTCCGTCGTGACCCTTCTCCTTGTGCTCTCAATCTTTCCCAACATCAGGGTCTTTTCCAGGGAGTCTTCTTTTCTCATGAGGTGGCCAAAGTATTGGAGCCTCAGATGCATGGTACCATCCAGTTAAACCTACATAACTTGTTTCCAATATCATGTTTTAATTGGTCTTGTCTCCTCTCACAAACAAACTCTGTACACATGATATAATGACGCACTACAGGATAGGGAGATTGGAGTCTCACCCAGATTTCAATGAAACTCCCCTCTCTCTCACTGTATGGATATTTTGGGTAATGCTTCATGATTTAATAATTACAAGTTCCATATTTTATAGTTACAATATGTTGATTTTTAGATCTGAGTTGTTTGCACATGATATCAATAATCACCTATTTGGTCGTTTAGAATGCTAAATCTAACTTAATAAATACATCAGAGCACTCATTCTAAAGAAGAAAAGTCAAATGCAAAAGCTCACAGAGTATCAAACGTTTTTAGACTTCCCCAGAAAACTAATGTATTCAGCATTTATCCTGAATTGCTTGCAGAACGTTTACATAGTTGTTAGTCGATGCCCAGTCTTTATTGAGCATTCATTCTGATTTATTTATGGATGGGATGATTATGGCAATAAGTATCTATCCTGCATTCACCCTAATTTTAGTTAAGGCAACATAAAAAAAATTCCAGAGGGGCTGTGACGACACTTAAAGCACTTCTGCAATTTCTCAGTGGTTGGCAAAATTTTCATCCTTGTGGCAGCTATGGGTGCTGCTCCTCAGTGTCCTAAGGAGGAAGGTTTAGGGACATAGGGTTTTTTTTTTTTTTGTATGCATATTGAACACGCATGTAGTATTTCAGACCTCAACAGAGGTTCCTGTGTATTTCAGTATTTCCAATACAGTACTTAACCTTCAAGAGGAGATAGCAACATCCCTCACCTTATAAGTACCGGTATGTCAAAAAATTAGAAATAAATACTTTTTACTGGAAAGATAGACAGTGGAGTATCTCGCAAGCCAGGGGTGGCAACAGATATGTGTCCTAAGCTATGAGTTGTTCCATTTTGTGACAAACTTTGGGAATGTGGATTAAGGCCAAAAATCTTCTAAAATGCATGATTAGGAATTATAAAGTTTCTTTCTAGTTGAACGCACTTCATGATTAGCTTATATCCTCAAGCAGTGCTAGGAGGCATAAAAGTCTCCTGTTCCAAAACTACAGACAGGGTACCTATAACATGACAGGATCCCTCTTCCTGTTTCTTGCCTAAAGCAGTTGGATGGGCCCCAAGCAAGCACGTCTGTTCGTTAAAGCCCTTCTGCGTTTAAAGTGAACTGAGTGACTTTGCATTTTCAAAACATTTTACTTTGAGACTGATGTCTAAACAATAAACGTACCTAAACTATTTTTAAAAATCTATATTCACTGTGATATTGTTGTTGCTAGTCACACTTCTTTGAAGTCTCTCAGCCCCACTCACCTCACAGAGTGTTTGTTGTGGGGGAGGAAGGGAAAGGAGAATGTGAGCCGCTTTGAGACTCCTTCGAGTAGTGATAAAGCAGGATATCAAATCCAAACTCTTCTTCTTCTTCTTCTTCTTCTTCTTCTTCTTCTTCTTCTTGTTAAATTAAAATTGTACATCAATATGGACAAATCTTCACAGGCAGGTAAATTTGGGAGTTATTGGCACAGCAGCATCAGAGACCTTATTTTGCAAAGTGTGAAGTCAGAACAGTACCAACCTAGATGATAGAACATTTTAAAAAAATCTAATGCTTCCAATCTGGATTACCATTGCAATTTTCAGATTAAGACAGCCAATGATGCAAAGGTTCCTGGCATCAGGAGGAAGTGCCTGATTTTCCATGGCTTCTTGATCTTTTAAAGAGTTTGTAAGAGTACCATGCTTTTTCAATAAATTCTTATTTTAAAAAAAAGAGCACCATGCTTTTGAATTATGATGCTTTTGAATTATGGTGCTGGAGAAGACTCTTGAGAGTCCCATGGACTGCAAGAAGATCAAACCTATCTGTTCTTAAGGAAATCAGCCCTGAGTGCCCACTGGAAGGACAGATCCTGAAGCTGAGGCTTCAATACTTTGGCCACCTCGTGAGATGGTGAGATAGAGTGATTATTTATACCCCGCCCATCTGGCTGGGTTTCCCCAGCCACTCTGAGTGGCTTCCAACAAAACATTAAAATACAATAATCAAACAAACATTAAAAGCTTTCCTAAACAGGACTGCTTTCAGATGTCTCGTAAAAGTCTGGTAGTTGGTTTTCTCTTTGACATCTGGTGGGAGGGTGTTCCACAGGGCGGGTGCTTTAAATGTTTGCCTCCTTTTTTATCCATGCCCTGAACAAAAAAACTGTATGGTTTTCAGAGAGTCTGGTAGCACTTCTAACTAGTTATAATATCTAGTAGGCTCTGTGTGGTGTTTCAGTTCAGATACTATTGTACAGCTGACATTAATGGTGTATGTTTGTGCTTTCTGATCTACCATTTGTGAAATTCCACTGTGAAATTTGACTTGTCTGGTCAAAATTCTGTTGATTCTGTTGATCATTACTCAAAATTAGTTGGAAGTTTTGCCCAAGCAGAAACTTCATTTGAGTGCATAGCTACAGTTTATTCATGTAATTCCTTAAGAAAAAAGTTGTGAAATTGATTAGATATAAATTGGTTTATCACTCCATGGATTTTGATTAGTCTAGGGAAAGTAGCTACATATTATGTGAGGTTTGCACAATTAGCAGAATGACTAGAGAGGCTTTCTTCCCCATAGCAAGACTTTCCGCTTGATTCGTAGTGATGGGTGAACCTTCCAAGTCTTTCCTGGAACTATGCAAGGAAAATGGATTGTCTTGCTAGATGTCTCAAGAAAGCAAGATACTGTATAAACCAGGCATAGGCAAACTCGGCCCTCCAGATGTTTTGAAACTACAACTCCCATCATCCCTGACCACTGGTCCTGTTAGCTAGGGATGATGGGAGTTGTAGTCCCAAAATATCTGGAGGGCTGAGTTTGCCTATGCCTGGTTTAATTTCAGTAGAGTTTAAAAGTCATACAGTTCTGGAACACAAGAATTGTTAATCTAAAGGCATTCTTTTCCCACACCACAAGAACCCCCCCCCCGCATTTTTATTGTATGCTGCAGATTTACTATGGTACCTGTTGAATTTAGTGAATGCCTTTGCTTCTACTTCAAGGGGTTCTGGAACAGCACTCATAGGAAGATACAATATGTGGTATATACAGGGTACTTAGTGTTTTCATATTGTAGTTCTATTTTTAATGAAAACATATTTCAAAACTTTTTATGAATTGAAGTGTATTGCTTATAATTTCATTTTTGTTTATGTGTGTGGGCTGAATATTTCATGGACGGTGTATTGACTGAGGCAAGCCTAATGATTTTTTAACCATTATTGATTCTTGAGTTTCAATTACTGTACTGTTGTTCCAAGTACATGTTTCTGAGCATCCTTAGATTGATACAGAAATGAAACGGAGTCCGCTGGACCAAGGATGAGCAAGGTGGTCTTTGCTTGACATTTTGTAATTGTGTCTTAGTGCTGCACTGGATTTTTGTGGTACTTGTTTTTTGTGTGCAAGTTCCTGTTTGAAGGGCAAAGCTCCCAAGAGAGGTGAAACAACCCATTGTGAAAAACATAGTGGTGAACAACAGCAGCTCCTAGTTTGATGCTTCATCAGGATCATGTCGCCCCCCCCCCCCAGTACAATTTCTATTGTGTTCCAGGTTTTTCCAAAATTACAATAGAACTAAGAAAGAATACCTATGCCTTTTTGCTTAAGGTGTGTGAAAACATTACTTATTTCACTTCAAAAAGGGGCTTAGCAGCTCCTACAGGAATTTTCAGTACTTCACTGTCAAAGCTTTAGGTGAGTTGGTTGATGAGATACATTTTCATGACTTGTTTGAAGAGTCACCAGATGAGACTTCCCAAGTCCAACCTAAAGTCCAGTAGCTGACCGTGGGTGTTCAGCAGATAGCAGAAGCAAAACAACAAGAAGTTGATGTTTTTGTTGTTTGGGATATGGTGACCACCACATTGCTGAAGCTTTCTGCAAGCCCTTGTTGTTGCTTAGTCTTTTAGTCATGTCCGACTCTTCGTGACCCCATGGACCAGAGCACGCCAGGCACTCCCGTCTTCCACTGCCTCCTGCAGTTTGGTCAGACTCATGTTGGTAGCTTCGAGAACACTGTCCAACCATCTTGCCCTCTGTTGTCCCCTTCTCCTTGTGCCCTCAATCTTTCCCAACATCAGGGTCTTTTCCAGGGAGTCTTCTCTTCTCATGAGGTGGCCAAAGTATTGGAGCCTCAGATCCATGGTAAAAGGTAAAGGTAAAGGGACCCCTGACCATCAGTTCCAGTCGTGTCCGACTCTGGGGTTGTGGCGCTCATCTCACTCTATTATTATTATTATTATTATTATTATTATTAAGCAAGATTATACTTCCAGTGAAGGTACCATTGTGACTCCAGTTGTCACTTGCAGTTCCCAGCTAACACTACACCAGCAACTCATCCTTTTTTCGTTTGTCCTTTTACCCTCTTTTTAGGATTATTCTTTTAGTATTGTTAAACTATATACGGGTTGTATATAGAAGTGTGTGTGGGTTTTTTTTCAGTGTGTGTTTTGAAATTGTTATGTATTCTGTTGAGTTATGTGTATGATTTTGCTGTTTAATAAAATTAAAAATAATTTTTTAAAAAAACAATTATCTACAGCCCATCCTTGACAATTATGTTTACCTGTCATAACCTCAAGTTGTAGGCCTGTCTCTGCTTAGAGACAGCACACTAATCTAAAACAGCTGTTCATCAGCAATGATGAGCCCGATAACAGAGATGGATAGAGACCATACCCTGCAACAAACTCAGGTGCCAACTCTGACAACGTTATTACAGGACCTAATATCAACCATAATAAGAAACTTATTGTTCATGTTCCAACATCTTCCAGAAATTCTCTTTTGCTTTCCACATGCAACAAACAGTTAAATCGCTATGCGAAAAAATAAATGGGCACAAATCTAACATCAGAAATGGCACCATTCAAAACCCATTTTGGTCTGAAAGACATTTTCAAAAAGAGCTGGATCTGGCTTGATATTTTTTATACTGTACTTTTTCTTTTACCATTTATTGATAGCCACATACAATACAATGTGTGCAGTTATATTTCTTCAGAAGCAACAAGAGAAATTTGTATAAATGCCAAACTAAAAATGGTGACAGAAAAGCTATTAAGTTCAATTATCTCTATGCACTATAAATCATAACAACAACAACAACAACAACAACAACAACAACATGCATGCTGTCCAAAAATAACATTTTTATTGCAGAAGCTGTTTCTTAAATAAAACACTTCAATGACAAATCTATATTCCTGCAGAATGAAACAGACTAGCCTAAATGGTACATCATGAAAATAATCTACTATACCCTATCTACAAATTTTCTTTTTGCTTCCAATATGTATTTCACATTTTGAGAATGTAAACCTTGAAGAAATAATAAGTAACACAAACAAATCAAGCCAAAATTAAGACAGACAGGTTGTTTGGAACGGTTCACATATTTCCCTCTAGCAATTCAGAAACACAATTCCCAACTGTGAGGCATGGCCCTGTATTGCAGTGCCTCTGATATGAACATAGGGAATCAGAAATGTGCATGGAGTCGCATGCACACATAAGACCTTATCTGTTCTCTTTTTTATGAGTACAGGAATGCTAGTAAGATCCCTGAGCATATCTGTGGAACTTTTTCTCAAAGGAAAGAACAAAAAGAATGTGTGTGCACAGAATTTGGAATGTGTTCATGTTACACACAAATATTTTAGACTTTAAGGGGTAATCTATCGCCCCCCCAGTAGCTTTAGGTGTCACATAGTGATTCAATCAATCAATCAATCAATCAATCAATACTGCACTAAAAATAGAAGCCACAAATGCTAGCACAAAACTAAATGTCTTGCTACCAATCCATTAGGCTGGATTCTTGTGAGAATTGTAAGCAGCAGAAGAAAATGCCTTAGTACTGTTAGGTTACCTTTTGCATTACAGCTGGCGGAAGATTTACTGAAGTGCAGTGTCATGATGTATCAGGTGTTCATAACAATACAAAAACCAGTGCCATATACACTCTACTGGAGATTTTTTTTAAAAAAAAAGGTTGTGAGAATGAGTTTGCGGAATCTTGCACAAGGATTTAAGAAAATAGAGGAATTCTTATTGGATTTGTGATTACATTTCACACTCAGTGCTCTTCCCCTAAAAATTGTAACAGCTGTTTCTGTGGAAGAGAGTAACAACTTTGGCTACAGCCAATGAGTTTCTGAAAATTTCATTCTCGTTGCATTATTGCAGCCTACTACTATGCCTACGTACAGAACGGAATAGCAGGATAAAACCACCACAAGCAAGGCATTTAATACTTTCATGAAAGTGCTTATCTATTTTTCTGCTGTAGGATGAGAACACCTTTGGGTCTGTAATTATGCACATACCTAGTTCCAGTGTCGAGGAAGTCAGGCTGTAGACTACTTTTTTAAGGTTTTAGGATGCCTTATACATTTTTCCACTTAAATGCTTATTCAGCTCTTCTTTTAAAAAAACAGACAATTCACTGCTCTGAGTAGGGAGACGGGAAGTGGCTTTGGGATTCTCAAAAGGACCAACAGTCAGCACCCTGTACAGTCCGCTGGGCAGAGGGAAGGGATAAATAGTCTGCACAGATTGCTTCTGCTGAAAACAGGTAGATCATAGCCTATTTTAGGGGCTGAAATTTAATTTTTGCAAATTAATTTGGTGAGAAATCTTAAAAGTATGTTTTTGCTTGTGAGGAATTCAAATCTATTATTAGACAACATTTAGCTTAGTAATCTAATTTGTTGAAGAAGCAGATAAACTGCTTTTAGAAAACCAAAGAATTTTAATTTTACCTTCTGAAAATGATAATAATAATAATAATAATGAATAAAGATATTAATATATAATATAACTGCAAGTATTTGGCATTCATTTTTAATGATGTCTGTGCAATTTTACACACATTTTACTTACCAAGCAAAACTAAATTATATAATTTAAACAAAAAAAATATTTTGGACACCTTTTTTTTTTAAGCACCCCTCATTTTTGGAATTTGAAAGTTGAAAAATTCAGTGTGTGCCCTAAACAGGAAGGTTGTTTGCAACCTGAAGGCTGAACAGAGTCAGATACACAGGCTGAGTTGAACTTTATTTAAGTTTAAACCAATAAAAACACCTGCAGAGGAAAACAACTATCAGTTTGGAACAAACTCTAATATAAGTTAAAACTGCAGCCATTAGGCAACCAAACCCCTGTCTGAAGGAAATGGAGGTATGGCTGTACCAGCTAACACTTTCCTCGGGCTATGCTGTGAAGGTGTGTAGGTAGGTCTTTCTGTATCACATAGACACACAACTGCCCAAGGCCCCATAGTCCCAGGTGGATGACCTATCCCATCACTCCACCACACAGACTGCAAGCCTCAGGGCCAACCCACCACCCTGAACAGGTCACCTGACTGAAACTCAATTGTTCCCTCTTTCTGCACCAAACCACCACAAAGGGGATACATCTCTATTTAGTAACGCTTTTCCGCAACTGAGAACAGTGGATAAATACATACCCACAATGAATTTCTTAAATTACACTGCAGCATTAGGTGAATTATAATCAATTGCATTCTGACAAAACACAAAAGCCTCAATTAGAAAATTTCAGTCTTTTCCAAATTAGAGAAAATGTACATACTTGAAACTAGGAAAAGCCTTTATTGTGTGGTCAGGTTGAGACAAACTGAGAACATATCAGTTTGAATAAATAGCCCTTTCCCACTATACAAAGACAGTTCACAAAAGCATGAAAGGGTTTTAATACCCACTATTGGATCTGTACTGAAAATGCAATTATATAAAGCTTTCAGATGTCTTTCTAGCTCCAGGGAGACCTTTGGCAAATCACTGTTTATTTTTTCACAGACCATTTGTTAAAATTGTGCCAGGTCAGTCTACACTTGTTCTACTCTCCATATGAAACTCATTCTTTTATAGATATGAGAATCTAGAGATTTCTTTATTGCCTACCAAAGACAATCTAGCGAATTCATGTAACAGATGCAACAGGGAAATGAAGGTTAGAAGCAATTCACTGTAGCACAAAAGCACACCAAAATACACTTGAATGATGAGCTATAAAATTAATCTCTAAAGACAGATTTAGTTCTTCAAAAATGAAAAGTCAGTAGTAAAAAAAATATTTAGGAAGAAAAATAGACTGCATGTACATGAAAGTTCTGATGCAACAGAAACACGCACGCACACACACACACACACACACAGAAATGTATATATTTATATATAATACTTTTTAAGGATGCCCCTTGTGAAAAGTTATGAAGAAAGCTTAGTTACCAAGGGTCAAGGAGTAAAAGTCATAATATAAACTGGTAACTGTTAGGAAGCAGTAGGCAGGAATAAATAGCAAGCTTTTGCAATGGATGGAAGGCATTACGTCTCTCAAATTTATTCTCAACAATCCTGAAGAGACATTGCAGAGAGGCTGGTCAGATCAGGAAGGGGCTGGGAGGAAATTCAGAGGAGCTGCTTGTTGATGACCCTGGAGAGAGGCCAAGTGGGTTGGGATGGACTGTGTTTGGACCTGGGGCAGGGAGGGGACAAAGTTACAGGTGAGGAGTTCTATCGCAGAGATGGTCTCAGTGCTGTCACCTCCCAGAATTTCTCTTCGACTCCTCCTACATCACCCGGGTGCACTGCACCAGCCTCACCCCAGGCTTCTGTGCTCACTTCTGTCTCCAATCTTGGCACCCCCTTCAGCACTGCTGGATCCCATTGGCTTAAGAAAAGTAGGAAAGGCAGTTTCCTACTTTGTCCTGACAATACACAATTTCAGCTTTACAGTACATACAATCCCCAGAACATAATCCCTGTGCAAGTTGTGAGTTATCTGTACATTTCTGTAATCCTGAATAGATCCAAGGTTGGAATACATCCAGTTCTGCTGTGCACCTTAATCCTCATCCTTTGAAGATACAATGTTTTATGTTTGTTTGGTTTTTGTTTTTTTTGTTTTTTTTGCTCCATACCAAGCCCCTGTTTATTCCCTAAGACCTTGCCCTATGAATTGTATATATTCAGAACATGATGAATTCTGCAATAATCATTCACATATTGTTTTTTGTATTGACCATATTTCCAGGTGAAAAGAGAGGAAGCCCTTTAAAATGCTCATTTTATTTCAGAAACAGTGCCTTTCACTGCCCCAAAACAAAAGAAATAAAACTTAAAAGTTATCCATGCCTTCCTAAGACAACTGTCAGGAGTTATCTTCTCAGGTACTGGCAAGAACAAGATTTTCTGAAATTCTAGAGGAAATACATGTTATTTTTTTCCCTAATCTTCCAACAAACCACCTGCAAATATTAGTTAAAAACACTAATGCTCTCTTAAGACTTCTCATTACTGCTTTTTACTGATAGATTAAAAATTTACTGACTTTGATGTCTAAAGCTATTGTATTTGTTCCATATTGTTAAATTCTTCTTCAAGAACTAAGCAAATATTAACTCTCAACAATTAACAAGCAAAAACATTCCCCTAACGGCTATTCAAACAAATACTTAAGTCAGTTTTACAGTATGTGTAAATAATAACCATATGAAATATACTCCATGTGCCAGTCACCTCCATCACAAATGCAAAAAGGCTTCTGTACCCCACACCAGGACCTGGCACCCCATAACATATTCCTCTGCTCCTGTTCTCTATTGGAGGGTGGGATGAGAAGCAGTAGCGGCAGCGGCAGCAGCAGCAGCAGAAACTGGCTCAGTCCAAGCACTCTCTTCTCCCACTTCCCCGACAGTAAATTTAGCATTTAAGAAGAGAAATAACCTGTGTATATACTGCAGAACCATGTAATGAGGTGTCACAACTCTAGAGAAGTCTAAACAGTTGGATTCTAAATTCTTACTTTTTAATATAAATATGGGAAAACCTTCCCCCCCCCCTCTGAGAAAAAAACATTTCTTTAACTTTCAAGGATGTATTTTCCCTCAAGGAATAAATCTACAGTGGTACCTCGGGTTAAGAACTTAATTCGTTCTGGAGGTCCATTGTTAATCTGAAACTGTTCTTAACCTGAGGTACCACTTTAGCTAATGGGGCCTCCCAGTGCCGCCGCGCCGCAATTTTTGTTCCCATCCTGAAGTAAAGTTCTTAACCCGAGGTACTATTTCTGGGTTAGTGGTGTCTGTAACCTGAAGCGTCTGTAACCCGAGGTACCACTGTATTGCCTTCATACAATATGAAGAATATTTCATTCCTTCCATGTGAACACCACTGGATATTAATAAAGTCTCATGGTGTTACTGCGATCATATTAAGAGCTTACCTGTACATGAGAAATCATCAACGCGGATATATCCTGGGACACAATCACAGCGATATGATCCAGGCAGGTTAACACACACTGTGTTGGCATGACAATAATGCATCTTAGCAGCACACTCATCGATATCTGAGGGGGGAAAAACACCCCATGAGATTGCAATCAGCTGCACAGTTGCACATCTTCAGCGATACAATACTGAAATATGAAAAATACTACATAAAAATATCCAACATATATCCACAAAAAGCAGAACATTTACAATTCTGCAATTAACTTTGTGGGCATTCCTCCTGACCACCACTCCTAACTGTAATTACTCATCTATTGGAGTATTCCAAAATTGTGAAGTGTTAAAAAGAAAGGTTATATTAGTCAATTACAAATTAGACATGTATTCTTTCAGCACATTGATTTCAATAAAAGGCCTGTGAACCTATTTCCTCAAGAAGTTAATAGTTAACATCACCTTTTATAAGGTTGGCCTACTTTGTAGGACAGCCTTGGGGACAAGTAGCCTGAGTAATAACCTGAGTTAGTACAATTAGTACTTTATATGTTTCTGCAAACTGCTTCTCCATTTTTAATGAATAATCCCTTTCAGAACATGAATGATTGGAGGAAACGTAGCTCAAGTGTGCTGGGGAAACCCTTTCCCACTATGGACCTAGCTTTATTCTGCCAGAGGAGAGAATACTTTCTGTATCATAGAGGTGGCCTCTTGCTAGATCCATCCAGTCAAGCTGTGAAAGCATTGTGAACCAAGACACTTAGGAAGGCAGATGGCGCTTTCTTGATACACCTGGTTATATGTGCAGGTAGACTAGAGACACTGAAACAATGCTGCTGGAACCCAAGGCAGCTCTCTAATCAAGCCTCCAAACCTGAAAACTGCTTCCTCCTTCAGTTCCTTTTAAGACACACAGTAGATTCAGACAAAACTATCAAATAGCTTCTGTCCCAGTTCCAACCTGGGTGGAGGCACATGATTCACATGCTAGATACTTATAACTCCCCATTAAGCACTTACCTATTCCCCATTATTTAGCAGACAATACAAAATCCCAGAAAGTTTTATGGTACACAACAAAACAACATGCCTGTAACAGTACAGTATCATTCTGAGTTGTCAAAGAAATTTCACTTACATCAAAATATGAGACAACCATTAAGAATCCTCATCAGACAAAACATTATCTGGATTGATTCTTATATCAGCAGAAGGAGTCTAGAAAAAAATCCAGGGGGAATTTTACTTATCCCTCTTATCAGTCATATGCCCTACGTCTCATTCCAAATATATTAGGTTTTGCAGCAAACAGAATACAAAGTCTCCCTTTTCTTAATAATATGCATGTGACCTCATTCAAATTACTGAAGAAGATAAAGTTGCCAAAGTTGGGAGTAGGTATGATATGTTCTAGAAAGGTATGATATAGTCTAGAAAGGCTGCAGAGCATTGTTACAATTCTGGGAAAAATTCTATTATTCACAGGTGTTTTTCTTCGTCTCTTGGATCCCTTTCCCATAGGTACCTTAAAGCATTTTGTGGGTAGACCAGCTCCTACTAGTCTCCTTTGATCTGCTCACCCCATCAGGGACAAAACTGTTATGTGCAAGGTGCACCATCTGCCTCCGTTTTATTTCAGTTACACTTGGGGCAGGTTTGGACAGGTGGCGATGAAGCTTAAGAACCCCAGCATTAGGATTTACCTAAAGGCAATATTTGGGATGCAGATGGCTTTTGCTTTAAAAATGAGTTTATTGTCCAGCTGTGCTTGATCTTCCTGGTACATAAACTGCATTTGCATGAGTCATTTCAGTTTTACATTTCTTATTATCCCAGTATCGGTGTTAAGGAAATACTGTCCTGTTACATACCTTTTTCTGGTTGGCTGGAGTGAATACAGATTACTCTGAAAGTCTGACAGAGTTCATGTGAGTCTGAATAGGTAATACAAGGACAACAGAACTAGCTTCATTGTTCTTTGTTCTACTACATGTCAGTAGAAATGATGAAAGGGGTTTTGCCTCCACGCTGATGCAATCCTGTATTTGTGTGCTGAGTGCAAAGCAGACCAGCTGTCATGAACACTACTATCCTATAGACATCAATACAGTAAGTAGGAAGCTTGAGCAACTAACGAAATCACTTTGCACTGGTCACCAAGCAGCTGTCAACTGACAGGGACTTTTGATCAGTGAGTGGTCTGCACTGAATCTGAAATGATGGCTTGAAGGCAAAAGATGGGATACAAATACCTTGAGCGATCAAGTCCCCTTGCTTTTGCTATTTCTGAATGATAATCCCCTTGAAAAATGGGGGGACTTGTCAAAGCCTGAAAGACAAATGGCAAGGAAAAAGAGTCACTCTCTCTATCAAACCATAGTGCTCTGCAGCCATATGGGGCACAATTGGCTGTAAGTACAGGCTTACACTGCTCTGCTTGCTATCTTTTAAAAAACAATGCAGGGTTTTATTTCATTCCTTTGAAAGGGTTTTGTTTAATCATGTATAATACTGAATCATAAATATAAAGGGAGAGAGATAGGAAATATGTCAGAACTAGTGAGGTATCCATCTAAAAATTAACCTGACATGGTTCCATGTTTGTCTGAAGCTTTAACAATGAATTTGAAAGACATGAGCCATGTCAGTAAAAAGGGGGGAGTGCTGAAAAAACATTGAATGTTACAGATTTAACTAGCATTTTCTTGTAGTAAAAAAGGGGGAAGTTTCTTAGTTTATTTTTATTCATAAAATATTTACATGCCACTTTTCATTAAAATACCAGTGAAGTTTACATTAAACTTTTGATAGCAATAAGGGTAAAAATCTACAGCTTTGAATCTTTTCTGTGTGGCATTGTCTTCCTTTATTTACGTATACCTCTGATTTCAACCGAGGTCCACTACCATGGGAGCATGTATGACACTCTCTTCTAGCTCCTTGCAGTTGCTAACTCCCATCTTAGGTTCCATGCTTTCCTCCCTACAGGAGCTACAGGTAAATTTACAGGCTGGTTAAAGGTAAAAAAAAAATGGTGTTCCATAAAAGTAGCCTTTTGTCAATATGTAGGCTTTTTTGCCCGCTGGATTTTGGTGACATAGTCTAGGCTAGCAGCAGACAGCACCATTCTGTCTAAGCCACTGCAGCATCCTGGGATGGAGAAGAGCACGGCAGCGCACAAACAAGCTGGAGTACTGGATTGGCTCTGCTGGTGCCACTGCACCAACCTCCCACTTTCCATTCTGGTATGCTGCAATGACTCAGCCGGAAGGAGGTCAGGTGAGTAGCACAACCCCACCATACTGTGGGGCAGAATGAGATGCAGACAAATGCAGTGAATGGCTAGTAGCAACAGTGGCAACCTGCTGAAGCAATTCTTCCACTGACCTGCAGGTGCCCATTCTTTAAAAAAAAATTGTGCAGAATCTGAAGCATGGTTACTATAATGCAAGTTCCATTGACTGCGGCAAAGTACTGGGCTAAATGACATTCAATGGTATAAATCAATGTTTCCTAAACATGGGTCTCCAGCTGTTTTTGGACTACAACTCCCATCATCTTTAGCTAGCAGGACCAGTGGTCAGGGGTTATGGGAACAGTTGTACAAAAACAGTGGTCTAAATCCATTTGCTGCTTGGATCTAAAAAATTCAGCTTCAATTCTTCACACATTCTTCTTCTTCATCATTGTGCCCTTTCAATGGTATTTTATCATTGGTTCTTTGGATGAACCATTTCCAGGTCTGAGAAACAGGTCAGTTATCTGTGTTGGATGGGGTTACTAGTATGGGCTGAATGTGCTTCACAATCCCTATCTGTCACTGAATGCCCAACTGGCTTCAGGGGCTAGGAATGCCTACTTCTGTCTGCTTCAACAGAGGTGACAACTAAGGTTTGGGATAGTTTAGTTATGGCAGTCCGAGCACTGCTAACCTCTACAACGGATCACTGCAGTGCACTTTATATAGGGATTGGCTGGTCTGTAATGGGGTTCACCAACCAAGCATCTGGGTGCCATGATGCCTGCAAAGTCCCTTATCATATAACCCATTTTAAAACAGCTGCATTAGTTGCCAGTTCTTTTCCAACTCCAATGCATTCACATTAGTGTTTAAAGCCCTAAACAACTTAGGCCCCAAATATCTGAAAGACCATCTTCTTCCAAGTCAGGTGTTAATACCAGCTCTCAACATTCATCTTCTGTCTACCAAGATCAGGGCTTCAAGTGTGGTGGCACCAGCTCTCTGGAACGTACTTCCCATAAACATGAGGGAGGCATCTATTTGGGTGCTTGCTTGAAACTTGGCTCTTTAAACAGGCTTTCCAAGAGGAGTGATCCAGCTATGTTGATATATTAACCTGACTCACTGTTTTTTTGTGTGTGTGTGTTTTAATAAATTTTGTGAATGTAATTTAATTGTTGATTTTTGGTTGTATAGAACTGGTTTCCAAATAAATAAATACTGTAAAAGTATAACTTTTAAAACAAACACCATTCCCTTTCCCCTAAGACTTTCTGCTAGTAAAATAATTTTGCTAAGATATGTTCAGATCAAAGGATGTAAAGTAATGGTTGTGATTTCATTTATCTGTAAAAATACACAAGTCTAAATGCCCAGGTTTTTTTAAAAAAATCTGCAACATTGTAACAGCACTATCCATAAACCACAATGTGGTACACATCACTTTGGCTATAATGGAACTCAAATTGTGATTCATGTGAGTAGATTGCTTGTCGCATTTGAAATATTAGAGCTTGTCTTCTGGTGGTCTTTTGAGGTGATAAAAATATATGATTTATGTCTTTCCCTGCAATGGTGATGTAGTTTGCTTTTCTTATAAAAAATGTTCTACTTATGGTCTTTAAAATGAAACTTGACACAGCATAATGATCCTTCACATATCACTAACTTCCATCTGCATAAGCTAGTTTGCTGTAATGACAAGGAGTCACTGGGGCTAAAGCTTTTCAGTGAGAATCACTGCATCATACTACATAGTTTAGTGTGGCATAGTAGATGACGGCATTCATCTGATGTGGAGGTACATCATTAATATTTGCATTCTGGCAGCTTTCATTCTCTTGACATTTTGTTCTTTACTGAAACAATAACTGGAAACCAGCCATCCAAAGAGAGCTATATCCCCCATGCATCTGAAATACGATAAGGCCAATTCAACCAACCATGTTTATCACAGGATAACTGAATGAAATGGCTATCATGTCTCTGCTGTCACAGACAGCCTTATCAGCACATCAATGAAAGTATGCTTATCAAGTGTTAAGCTTATCATTTGATAGCTATCACTCACACAAACCTGACCTTCCCATAAAAAAAGGAAGCAGGTGTTAACAAAAATAGAAAGACAATACTGGAGCATCAGTATTCAGTGTTGCAAGCTGGCATAGCTCCACTGATCTATTGGGAAGCTCATACTGTCTGTTAATTTCTTTCATCTTGTCAGATATCAATAAAAAGGGGCAATGAATGTTGAACACTGCAGGTACCCAAAACAACACCTTTTAGTTCCAGCCACAGCTAAGTCAATTGAAGTATTAGGTGCTTCAGCCAAAGGCTTCTTCCTTCTTGCCAGTCATCACTTAAGGCCCTTCTAAGTATCTGAAATTCTGGGTTGCCCAGGCAGCACTTCAATAAGCAGAGCACTGTGCTTTCACAGCCAAACCATGGTCTCTACTTCCCAATCACGGATGCTTCCCATTTCCCTTTTCAGACTCCTTGACTGTGACATCATCTTAGTATCAGTTGCTGTATCTGGGATGGCCTTCCTGATTACTGACTATGGCCATCATCTTCACAATTCTCCACCTTATTGGCTGCCATGGGGCTTGCACGGGGCTTTAAATCACCTGAGGCTTCAGGTCTACCACCCATCACCTGATAGTAGAGCCAAAGCCTGATTTTCCCTTACCAGTGAACAACTGGGAGCACAGTTTATGGTTCCTGATTACACATTGATAGCTTTGTCTTTACCTGCTCCACACTAGATGTCACAGGTGTTGGGCAGGTGATCATGATTTGAGGAAAATGTGTGCCAAATCTGAATCATTGATGGGCGAAGTATGGCCTGCAGGTTAGTAGTTTCCCACTTCACCCCTGCCCTGGTCCCTTTGTCTCCTAAGACCCACCCAAGTCAGGTAACCAAAGATGCTCTGCAAGATCTTATATCTCCTTTCTGAAAGGAACTGCACACATACTCTGAAATCCAAGACTATGCTCAAAGAGGTAAAAGGTAAATAGTTACGGTAAGTAAGATTATCTCTCTTTTATTATATTGAATTCCATGTGCATGATTCTTTCTTTTCCTAAAGAAACTTTGGATATGCTTTGACATTTGAGTTCTTTGGTCAGAAAGGACATGTACCCGGAATTTGTCATTAAAATATTCCCCATGCACTAAGACTGTTTAGTCATTAAGCTATTGGCCATGTTCTAAAGATCCTTCCCAAGCTTCTTTAGGTTTTGTAACTTTGGGAAAGTAAATCTAAATCTCATTCCGCCCACCAGGGCTAGGCTTGAGGGAAGAGCTATGTCAGTAAGGCTTAGAACATCTTCACCCAACTTGCCGAACAGTTTAGGGGTTTTCAGTCATTTCAACCAAACCAGTATAGTACTTTTTAGGGGAACCCTTATAAAATGGGGGTACACCAACAAGGAAAGACTTCCCAACATGATCTGTCACAATGACAAATTGCACAGGAAATAAAAACAGTTGTGGTCTTCCTTTCTTATTTCTCTGAAAGAAAAAGAGTTGCTGCTCTGACAGTGAATAAGAGTTAAAGGGCATCTTCTTGCAACGGACAGGTGGAAGTTCAGCTCTAGCTATAAGGCTGCATAGGAGCTTTATTTCAGGCATTGGGAAACTTCTATACATCTAGTACCTCAGCACTGCCTCAAAATGCAATTTCCATGAGAAAATTAAAATATCCACTTGACTGAGAGAGAGAAATCTTACACAAAGCCCAGAAATGACATATTATTGGCAGGATGTAAGACAAAGTCCCAGGGTCTGGGAAAATAGCATGCTTAGAAATTGAGCTAAAACAACCACCAAGAATTACAGGAGCAAAGGGGCAGGGCTTTTGAAGGAAGAAAGAGCAGACATAAGGGAAGAAGTGGTGCGGCAAAGATTAAGAGAGACTGGAGGTGGGGGGAAATATCACAATGGTCTTACGAATAAGAAATATTTCTGTCATCAGAAATATTAAAAGGAATAAACTGTGGAGGTGAAGCAAGTGTTCAGCAGAACAAGGAAGCAGGAGGCTGAATTTCACTTAACGTGCAGCACGTTAAGTCAAATCTGAAGTTGAAGCTCTTCGCTTATTTAATATTTATGTATGAACACCTCTTTCTTTAAAAGGCTCTTAGCATTAGACAGAGACATACAAAATCAAGTAATTAACATTTGTTGGAATTAAGCCATTTAAAAAAATATCAAGAAATAAATATATACACTTCACATTCTCAACAGAAAGGAGATTTTCTTAACCCTAAGTGAATAGCTGCAGAATTTTGATAAATGCATTAATAGAAAACATGCCACTTTTACTTAAACTAGGATACTTGATAATATATTCATAAGGCATCTGACAGTCTGAAACAAATTATTTTTCAAACACATTTAGAATTTGCATATATGATAATGCTGTTTAGTAAACAGAGTATGTAAACAATATGAAAACCTTAGTACAGGGTATTTAAGAAGAGCAGTTTTTGCCTTATGGCAGAATCTCACTCTGTGACTCATACATTTTACATCAACAAGGGATGTGGTTGCTTCTCACCTTGGCTGCCCTTCCTGCTCTCCCAAATCCTTTGCCACAAACATCACCCACTTGCCCTTTCCTGCCCCCACTGCCGCTGGTCCCTCCTACAAACATGGCAAGCCTCGGATCATTGAAGCAGACAGCGGGGGAGAAGAAGAAGGAGCAGAACTTAAGCCAAAGTGACATTGTCTGCCCTGCAGCTGCAACAGCACCCAAAGCTCAGAATAAGAGCTTCAGAAGCAATCTCAGTAAACTGGTAACATACCTGAATAAGAGTCTGGTTTTAATAACAGACCAAGTGATATTGGCTGAGGAAATGCCCGAGGCTGCTTTCAACAACAGTCTCCTTACAGAAATGTTAGCTTTGTCAAAGCCAATGGAGACTCGGGTCATCAAGCCTGAACTTCCATAGCCGCTGCCCACCATAAACCACTGTTGGCAGAATTGGCAGCAACACCAGCAGATACGTTCTATGCTTACAATAATACTTTATTCCCTTGCTAATTGCAATGTTTTAAACGTGCATTTTATATTTTACTCCCCCTTTTTAGTAAACTTTGCTGCATTAAATGTAGATTCTGTAGTTGACCTCCTTTGGAATGCCTTATTTTGAAATCTTGAAGGTAATATTTTAGTTTCCTGTTAATTATGTTATTTTTAATGTATACTTTCTATTTTACTGTCTTCAGTAATGTTTTATTCTGGGTTGTTTTATTTGATGTTTTAATGTGGATTGAGATTTGAGATTTTTTCCCTTAAAATATAAATCAGTATAGAAATTAAATTAATGATGATAATAATAATAACTCACTAGGTCCAATGACTAACATCTGGCATGTTCGTTATATGACTTTTGGCAAATGTTGAAGACATACCTCTTTACTTTGGCTTCTGACATTTGAGATTTATATTCTTAAGACCCACCTTTTTATGTGACTATAAATTGTTTTGAACTGTTTGTAATATTGTGTTTTAATTGATATAACCAACCCTGGGGGCCTTAGGGTGAAGGGCAGAGAATTAACAACAACCACAACAAGTGGATATTACTTTTCCATTGATACAGGCAACTATCCTCAAACTTTCCTTTTTATCCAATTTCATCTGGTTTATTTTCTGCTGGTGAAAATATTGGCAGCTGGATGTACAAACTTTTGCAGCTTAGGAGAGTTGGAGAAAAGTAATAGAGTGCACATTGTAAGATGTATGAAAAGCATGGTTGTCTGTCACCACTGCAGTACTCACAATGGGATATGCATTCCGATACACAATCTTATCCACAAAATATAGAGTTTCATATAAGAAACACTGTAGTATCCAAGAGGGGGGTGTATAAATATAGAAAGTAAATAAATTATAACACATGTATGTTGTATAACATATCCAACACTTCTTTTTCTGATAGATTGTGGTGAAAGCCAACATCCACCTGTACAGACACTATTCACAAAAGTAGTAGTGATTCATTGTCTTTTCTAAGGTATCAAGAATATGAGGAGGCAACACTGAAAAATCCATGGAAATAAAGTAGCTGTATTAGGTTTCATATATTTCTAACATACTCTTTGAATACCTAGTATGCTTGATGCTTGTAACCATACTGAAACACCAGTTGTTTTTTCCTGTTCAAATTGAATTATTTATTTTGCTTCTACAGTATATGTCAGGAACTCTAAGGTATTGCTATGCAATAGTCTGGGGAACCCAAGAGGAGCTACTGATAAAAATTTGGACCACAGACACCTAGGCTCAAATTCCTGCTGAGCCTGAGTTACCATCCCTTAGCCAAATTTACCTTGCATGATTGTTGTGAGGATAAAATGGCAAAAGCTCACATTAGTTGTTTTAAGCTCCTTAGAGGTAGGTTAGCATGCAGGTGTCATAAGCTCTACTTCTCCAAGGCAACAATTCAATTAAATAATTATAAAACCACAAGTCATATTGATCTCCAGCGCTATGAACCTTATTAGGTTTATATGGAAATGCATTGGCCAATCTAATCTCATTTTCCTAAGGTCTTTCACAGAAAAATGTTCAGTTCCTCTTCTCCAAAACACTTTTACAGTATTCAGAAGTGAAGTAGCTTCAGTAGTACCACAGTTACAGATTCTGCAGTGACATAATTAGATGTGTCTGCTGTCAATGATACTCAAAGGCAGAGACCCTTTAATACATTTCTCTATTGCTTCTTCCTTAAAAGCCTTGAATTAGCTACATATTATCACCTTTATTTTTGATAAGATATAAGAATAAAAAAGCAAACAAAACATACACACTCCCAATACCTATACGAATACTGAACATAAACAGTAAGGACACATTGAAAGATGGTCTTTGTAGAATTCCCTTATAAGTTTATTCAAGTCCAATCTTGTGTAGTTCCTTGAAATACATTTCTGTTTGGGGTGGCTTTTAAGACATGCTCAGTAAGTTTATTTTAGCTATTATTATTATTATTAAAAAGGTAATGGACTCCTGGACAGTTAAGTCCAGTCAAAGGCGACTATGGGGTTGCGGTGCTCATCTCGCTTTCAGGCCGTGGGAGCTGGAGTTTGTTCCTGGACAGCTTTCCAGGTCATGTGGCCAGCATGACTAAACCACTTCTGGTACAACGGAACACCGTGACAGAAACCAGAGCACATGGAAATGTTGTTTACCTTCCTGCCACAGCTATACCTATTTACTTGCATTGGCATGTTTTCAAACTGCTAGGTTGTCAGGAGTTGGGACAGAGCAACAGGAGCTCACCCCATCATGGGGATTTGAACCGGCAACCTTCTGATTGGCAAGCCCAAGAGACTCTGTGGTTTAGACCACAGCGTGACTTGTGTCCCTGTAGCTTTAATTATATACAGTATAATAGTTGGATATTTTACTTTTTGGGGGAGTTTTGTATTGTTTTTAACTACTTACTCATCCCAGACCCTAGGAATAGCAACAAAAATAAATTGATAACTCTATAATACCTTTCAGATAGATTTCAAGGGATCCTGATCCTGATCTTATTTTAACTTTTTTTGTTCACCTATCTTCTAAAGATATCCAGTAATACACATTAAAATAATTATAGCAATTTCCATGCTTGCTATAGAATTTTTTTCTTTACTAATGGATCAGAAGGAACAATGGAGTATTGTATTCAAAATGAATTATTTGTTCCTAACATAGCTATAGTCAAGTGCAATTATGCTAAAGTACTTAGCGTATTTTTCGCTCCATAGGACGCTTCGGACCATAGGGCGCACCTCGTTTTTAGAGGAGGAAACAAGGGGAAAAATATTTTTCTGGTTTTGCTCCTCTAAAACCCATGGTTTTTTTTTTGAGAATCAGCTCAAAGTTTTACAGCTTTTTTTTGCAAAGGATCAGTTCAGATTTGTGCAGCTTTTGCAAAGAGGGAAAAGCATTGCTTACAAAACAGTAAGCACCAGTACAGACCAGTAAGCACCAGTAGAAGCCAGTACGCACCAGCAAGTAATAGGAAGCAAGAGGAAAGCAAACCAGTACAAACCAGTAAGCACCAGTACAAACCAGTACAGACCAGTAAGCACCAGTAGAAACCAGTACAGACCAGTAAGCACCAGTAGAAACCAGTACGCACCAGCAAGCAATAGGAAGCAAGAGGAAAGCAAACCAGTACAAACCAGTAAGCACCAGTACAAACCAGTACAGACCAGTAAGCACCAGTACAAACCAGTACAGACCAGTAAGCACCAGCAGGTAATAGGAAGCAAGAGGAAAGTAAACCAGTACAAACCAGTAAGCACCAGCAAGTAATAGAAAGCAAGAGGAAAGCAAACCAGTACAAATCATTAAGCACCAGTAGGTAATAGGAAGCAAGAAGAAAGCAAACCAGTAAGCATCAGCAAGTAATAGAAAGCAAGAGGAAAAGTAACAGAAAGCCCCAAATGGCCGAAAAACTCAATTTCCCAGGATCCTCAGCCCTTGCAAAGGAACTACTATGCAAAGGGCCTGGGCGGGGCAGGAAGGAAGCTAGCTCTCTTATCTCCCTCCCTATCTCCTGCAATCAGCTGTTGAGCGGGTTCTTTTCAACACTCCCTTTCCCTCTTGTTAGCCTTTAGCTCTTTCTAAAACAGAAAAAGCAGGATCTGCCTTTCCTCTCTGGGCAATTTGGCTCCAGGGACCATGCATTCGCTCCATAAGACGCACAGACATTTCCCCTTACTTTTCAGGAGGAAAAAAGTGTGTCTTATGCAGCAAAAAATACGGTACTTCTATCAGCATTTATCAAAACGACACTCACTCTACTGCTTTATTTTTATGCCTAATATTTGTACCCTGCCTTTGGCCCCCTTACATCCTACTAGATCGACTAGCTTACTCTTTCAAATCCACACAGACAGAATTTCCAAATGATAAATTTGTTGCTGTACAATTGATGTTGAATCCCTATGTCCTAAGCAATCTTATATGATAGCATTCTGAAAGACTTGGCCTCTGAAAAATTAAATGAAGATGAAGCCTGAAGTTTGTTTACCTTTCCAAAGAAAAGGGCATCCATTGTTCCCAAACAATCACAGCAATTGCATTCCACGACTATTTCTAATGCGTATATATATATATATATATATATATGAAAATGAACAAGTGGTATGGTATATTAGACCCCATCTTTATTGACAGAGAAGCCGTTGCATTCTCTGCTCTTAAGTTCCCAGCCAGCTCAGAGCTGGTTAAAGGTTTGTGGACATTCTTTGCCCCTGTGCCTGTGTTGGGCAGTTGGAGTTCCAATAACCTGGCTGTTCTGTGTCTGAAAAAGGCTCTATGCAATTAACATTCAAAGTTGCCGCACCGGACTAGGTCACAGATTCAGAATCTTCCTGGTTCAAGCTCCAGATTCTTTTAATACTAGCTTTGTTCTCTGCAATGCTCTGTTTAAGTTTCAGTGTATATTGTGAGAATGCATGGAGATGCAGAAATATTCTAATTAGAAAAATATATAGAACTTGTATACAAGTTGTTAGAGGTATGAATCAAGTGGTATGGTGCATTATAGCAATTATTCATGCAAAATGAATACTTCACCACTACTCAAGCATAAAATAAAATTACACCTCTATTTCTAGTGGCTACTCTAGCCTCATCAATAGCTGTGTTTGATTAATGCTCCTGCTTTCATCAACTAAGGGAGTGGGGACAATCCAAACAGCCTTGCCCCATAATCTTCTGTAAAGAGCACAAAGCACCAACCATCTGTAGCAACATAGCCTTTACACATACAGCTGTTCTCACACAAAAACCTCCAGCTGACACAATCAGGATTGTGAGGAAGCCTTCACACGTACAGTGTGCATATGATCATACTCTTTTTCACAGACTAGTAGGCAGAGCTACCTGGTGCATCCCTACTCCCTGGTCATGAAAAACACAAATAAATTAATACCCAAATATTGTACATATAATAACAGTTACCAGAAGAGGCATTTTGCTTTTCAAGCCACAGTGCTGAATTCCTTAGGCATAACCAGAAGTGAGCTAAACTAGAAGAGCTATCCAACTTAAGAGGAACAGCAAACACTTTGCCATCCAACATATGATCATAAAAGCCTCCCTTTCCCCACCCTTATTCATCCTCCAAATTCAGTAAGTAATAATAATTGCTTTGCTTTTGGCTACGAAATGAACCAGTAATTTCATTCTTTTCTCTTCAATAGCATTGTTAGAAATTTGTTCTAGTAAAGCATGATACTGGGCACCCTCAGCTGTGTTGCATTTTCCATTCACTGAAATATAATTTTGCTTCTCTAACTAGCTGGAAGCATAAATCTACTTTAGAGCTGCTGTATGTTGCAGCAGCAAACAGCGGGTCCTTGAATTTAGTTGACCACATCTTTTCTACAATACCCGAAGGGCATTCACATTCCTGAAAACAACCATAAACAGATTCTTCAAAACAAGCATGAACACCATCAGCCAATCACAACTCCTGGATAGTATTTTACCATTTGTTTTCCAACATCTGAGTATCCATCAAACAATGCAGGAGAGCTGTGGTCAGCCTGCATTAAAAAATACAGGGACTATTCATTGCAGTAGACTTGGTACTGTTAATCATACTGACTGGTACTAGTATTTTTTATTTTTTGTTTTTTAAAGACAATGATGTACTGCCAGTTGGATGCTGCAGTGCCAGCTAGAAGCATGGAAAACTAGCCTGTGTAGGAAGTTATTTAATGTCACACTAGGACAGTAAAATTTAGTTGAAACGCATAAAACACTAACATGCAAAATTATTCTAAACTTCAGAATACAGTACAGATTATCAAGCCTAAAGACACAATGTATCCTGACACTAAAACCTGACACATTTAGCTCTTCATACCAGTAACTCTCTAAAACAGTTCAATCAAAAACTAAGCTTCTAGGTCTCAAAATCAATTGAAAACTAACATTTCAGAATTAAAATCCACTTGAATTAAGTCCCTATAACATTCATGGCACATGTGTATCCTTCCCATTCTCCTGACACTTTACAAATCCTTCAGCTCTCTTTCTGTTTGTTTCATTTCCTTTTGCTACATTCCTCCTGCCCTGTGATGTTTTCGGTAACAATAATATTTAAAGGGGCAGAAATGCTGGGTACCTTGGTTGTTTGAAGCAGTACACAAACACAGGACTAGCACAAAAATTTGTATACCAGTAGTATATAAAATCCTAGAGTCTCAAGGGAAGCCCAACACAGAAGACATTACAGTAGTCCAATAGTGGAGTCAGTGTTGCATGAATCATGGTGGCCAGAACATCCAAACTGAAGTCTCCCATTACTGCATTTCCACCTTTGATGTCTTTTTGATTTCATTCTCTATCTCAGCTTTATTTGCATAAGTATGTCTGAAGTTTTCTTAAAGTATACCTTATGTGCAAAGCAGTTATTTACTTCTTTATTAAAATATTTCTATCCTGGCAATCTGCCCAGAATAGCATTCAAGGTGGGTCAGAAAATGTGTAACAATGCAATCCTAAACATGTCTACTCAGAAGAAAACCCTACTGAATTCAATGGGGGTCACTCCCAGGTAAGTGATGTTAGGCTTGCAGCTTAACTATAATAAAAATACAGTATCAATCAACAGCAATAATCAATATAAGAGATGGGGTTTAGAAATGAAACACAAATATTGGCAGTAATAAGCAGAAGACCAGTGAAAGAACAAGGGTTTTTCGCTGCCACCTAGGACAAACAAGATGACATGGCACCTAAATATAATATAAGCAGCTAGAGATTCCTTTCCAGGGCATAAAATTCCAGTTATTGTGTCATTTCACACATGTAAATAGATAATCTAATCTTTCCTATTTTATTTGATTGGGTAAGGACTGGACTAGAGGTTTATGGCTTTCAAATAAATTGAAACCATTACATCTTTTTATCCCTTCAGCATCTACATGCTGTTAGCTTTCAACCTCTTCTAAATCAATCCCTCATCCCCTTAATAATGTGAAGGCTTTTCTCCGAGTACCTTTCAATAAATTAATTTTCAATCTTCTGATTGCATGATTTGCTTTTGTCTGCATTGTCCACTGAGCTCTGCATTAAATAATAATTTACTTAAAAAAAAAACATACCAATTTGAAAGTGTTTCCAAATCTGACCTTTAAAATGTAACAAATCACAAAAATTAACAACACAATTTTGCAGTACATACACTAACTTCAGAAGAACTGTACAAAATAAATCCAAACAGCATAGAGATATTGCAGTCAGATGTTCAGGAGCACTGTGAAGTGCACATGGTAGCATGTAATCTCTTAATCAAAGGAAAGCTGATTTGAATTTCTCATAATTAAAGTTATGTAATGTGTGATTTCCGACCACCTGCAATTCTGGGTCATAAAAAACCTTTGCTGTTTTAGAATGAGGTTAAAAGCATTCTACAATGTGCTAGTGTCATAAAATTACTTTAAAGTCAATATTAGCATCAACTTGAGAGAAACACATTTTTCAACAAAGGAAATGGGGGGGGGTTACTTTTGCTATAGGAAGGGAAAAGAAGCTCGCAAACTGGGCCTGAATTACATAAAGAAAAAGGAAACATCCTATAAAACAGTGGAGGCTTGTTTGGTGGGGATAATTGCCGTGTGATGCCTCTGTTGCTGACAAGTGAAGAAGAAGAAGAAGAAGAGTTTGGATTTGATACCCCGCTTTTCACTACCCGAAGGAGTCTCAAAGCGGCTAACATTCTCCTTTCCCTTCCTCCCCCACAACAAACACTCTGTGAGGTGAGTGGGGCTGAGAGACTTCAAAGAAGTGTGACTAGCCCAAGGTCACCCAGCAGCTGCATGTGGAGGAGCGGAGACACGAACCCGGTTCCCCAGATAACAAGTCTACCGCTCTTAACCACTACACCACACTGGCTCTACACCACAGTGGCAAACCAAGGAAGAGGCAGCTCCATGCCCTCACCAGGGTGCAGCTTGGGAACGTCAGTTGTGTCCAGTAGGGCTGTGCTGACACCACCTTGCCATTCCAATAGCAACATGCCTACCCAGAACTGCAGCAGCTTCACAGGCTGCTAAGTAACGCCTATTCATAAAGGCATGAAGTGCTCCTTCATTTTGGTTGTTGCTCAGCAGCAACAGGCAACACATAGTATACCACTGCTGACAAATATGCTGCAGTGAAATTTGTTTTAAAATAATAATTAAGTTTCTCAGCCTTCAACCCTTGCCGATTCAAGCCCATCCCAAATGAAAATTTCCCTGAGCACTTTCATTTACTTAAATAATTTATATCTTTCCCATGGGTAGGATGCCTTAGATCTGCCTTTTACATGTACAGATGCGCTGTAAAATTCTCATTCTGTTTTGGTTTCATACAGGCGGTAATCTTCGTACTGTTTTTTAAGTCACTTTTGCTTCCTTTTTGTAAAAAAAATTAAACAAAAAATATGACTATTATAGGTAACAAATTGTAGTAGCAGTAGTTATTATTTCACAATTTAGCATTGTGACCTCAGCCTTCTATGCACAAATACCAGGCAGTAAATGTAAATTGATTTAATTGGCTCGAGTAGACAGGTATAAAATTGTATTATCAGTCACTGCTCCATCAGTGTGACAGGTACCTCACTGGTTTTTCTTCTGCACTGCACTCAAGAGTGTGATAAAAAAAATATGGTGCCCTCATGCAATGGCATCTAGCTCTATCTTTCTGTTCCATCTGAACCAGGAGAGGCAGCTGAGGTGTGAGACCGGTGCATGGAAGTGGGGATGGGCTGGATATTGGCCAATTAACAGAAGGTGAATCCTGAAAAGACAGTAATGTTGTAGACCCCAAGTTCTCAGGTCTGTTCTCAGCCTGCCATGGACATGGTTTCACTCTCCTGGAAGGAGTAAGTTTGCAGCTTGGGGGTTCTCCTAGATTCAACAGTGTCACTGGAGGCTCAGGTGGCCTTGATGGCTAGGAGTGCCTTTTTTCAGCACCAGCTGGTTCAACAGCTATGGCCCTAGGTAGCTCACCAGATTGAAATTCACCACTATGGCTATTGTAAATTTCTTTTGAAAAATTCAAAACAGGTCAGTAAATGAATAAAACAACCGGGTAAATCACCTAAAAACCTTTGCTTAATTCTGAATAATTTATTAGTAGCTAATAAGTGGAGCACATTTCACTGACCAATATTAAAACCTAGAATGACTAATGAACCGTTTTTAAGAAAGAGACAAGTCCTTAAATACTCAGTGATAGAAGCATATTTTGCTTTTGGGGCAACCCAAGTAAAATGTTTTGTTCTGTGCTGAATGAATTTCCCTTAAGAGTCACCTCATTACAGCCTTGAAACAAATTCTTTCCCTTCCCTTTCCACACCCCTGAGGCACCTATTTCTCTAGGGAGGTTTTTAAAGCTCTTTTGTTTTGTTTTTTTTATTCTGAAAGAAAAAGAACTTCCCCTTTTCCCATATGAATCCATTCAGTAGCTTATGTTGTCTCTGTATGCAGGGGCGTATTACCCATAGATGCTAGTGGCGCAGGGCGCCAGAGAGTAAGGTTCTGGAGGGTGCTGCACCAGGCGAGAGTCCGGGGAACGCTGAGGGTGAGTGCACAGCTCCTGCCAAGCGTCGGCTCGGTTTTTTCCCTTTTAGCCTGCAGGCACCGAATTCTGCGGGGTGCCAGAAGGCTAAAAGGAAAAAAAAAAGAGCTGATGTTCTGTTGGAGCAGCGCATGCGCCCTCGCTCAACACAGCCCCCCCCCCCGGTGCCTGGCTTTGCTCAGTTGCCGCCTTGTGCTCTGCAACAAGGTCGCTAGGGGTTGTAAAGCAAGCCAGACCCTATTCATTCCAGCAGCTGGCCATCACCCGCTCACTCCAAGCCCTGCGAAAAATATCATCACCATTACTACTACTACTACTACTGCCCTCCACCCATAGATATCAGGGCGGCTCACAGCCTGAAACTACAGTACTAAGCACATGCTAAAAACTAGAACAAAGGCAAACCAGGGCTGGTTTGCCTTTGTTCTAGTTGAGACTTAAAACAGAAAGCCCTAATTCCCAACTGTGTTTCTTGCTGCAGTCCTACTGTCTACTCAGAAGTAAGGTCCTATTAGATTCAGCAGGGCTTTCTCTCAGGTAAGTGCAGTTAGGGCTGCAGCCTTTGTGACCCATGTTTTGGGTCCTTTTTAGGTTCAGGATGCCACTGCTTTACACCCACCCCCCCACAATATTTGAAAACGTTAGCTTTGTACTTAAACACAAATTGGCTGGGAACTTCATTGTCTGTGTCTTTATTAATTTATTTAAAGAACAACAAACTGGTGATTGCTTTAACTTTTTGAAATGTGGTGATTTGAATCATGGGGATGAATTAGAAGAACTGCTGAGTCTTGAATGAGTCTTGCTTTGGAATTGAGGACCTCATGAGATTTTCTTCTGCCTTTATTTTGTAAGTGTGGTGTCAGCTCCCTGAAAAAACAGGTCAACAACTCTGGGGAACCTTTCCTAAAAAAGGTCAACAACTTTGGGGTTCCCCCCTTTAAAAAGGTTGACAACTCTGGGAAATGGGAGGTGGGCACCGGAGGGGTTTTTGCACCACGGCACCGGATATGCTTAAGATGACTCTGTCTGTATGGCTGTGCACGGCTGCAATGTAACAACGTAACTTAAACCTGTAGTTTTTTTAAAAAAAATCTTCTGTCCATATGAATGAACAGAAATTGTTCGTGCATTCCATTCTATATTGAAAGCTCCAAATACCTCAAAGGCATAAACAAAGATGTTGCAGAGTAGGTTGTTGTTGCAAGGAATGTGTCCAAGACTGAGGATTGTTCTGTTAAAACAATAGAGTGTCCTTGATGGCTAAGCTTCTGCATTACAATCTAAATGCTTTAAAAAAAAAAAAAAGCCACATCAGTCTTCCATCAGTTTCAACAGGGATAGGCCCTGTTATGCAACATTTGAGATATCGGGGACTTTTCTCCTCAGCAAATATAACTAAGGAAGATTCTGGAGCTTAACATCTGGTCATTTTAAAATATAAATAGCAGCATTTCTATTACACCTAGCGAAAGTCCTTCAGTTTAAATAGTATTTCTGAATCCTGTCAATACATTCGTTTGATAATTAAAAGCGCTAACGAGTCCCAGTAACCTAACTGACAGAGTCATGTGGTCCGATAAACAAATTAGAAGAAATCTTAAATATACTTCCCTGCACAACAGTGACAACTTCCATGTTACCAGGAACTAACATAATTACATTCTCTTGATAATGGAGGTGCTGTCACTTCTAATAGCTGCTGCTTCTCTAAGAGTTAGCACCAGCCAATGTGTCCTGAAGAAGCAAATTCACATGTCATGTCAACACACTGCAGGGCTTCCAGATGAGACAAGTGGCATTAACAGAAGACAGCCCTGAAAGTAGTGATGGAAAGATGCCTTTATAAGTAGTGATTTCAGAGGCTTCAGAGAATGTTGCTGCAAAACGAATACAAACTCTTGGTGATTTTTGTAAAACTTACACTGCACATTCAGATGCCATGCAAATAAATAGCAATCATAACAAAGTATATCAGAGAATACTTTGTTATAGTCCCATAGCACTTGCTCATTCCCATAGTATCCCTTGTTGTGTACTGGTCAGCAATGGCATTCTGCAGAAAGGAAACAATCTGAGAGATACTAAGTACCAATATAAGTCATATCCCTGTAAGAAAATCTGAATTCAGGACAAAATTCAACATACTGAATTGCAGTGTCTATTGAAGACAAAGGAGATGTTGTAAGTAACCGACACTTACAACACACACAATGTTTACTCAACAGTAAGTAACTGATTCAAACAGATTCCAACCCTTATCAGTCTTTCACAGATACACACACTTTGGGCTATGGTGGATACCCTGATGAAGATGTTGACCCTGTGAAAAAGGTCAACCATGGGAAGCTGTGGAAAAAAGCACCCCCTAGCTTTCTTCCAGGCTGTGGAAGGCAATGGTGCTCCAGCCACTACTACCAAAATGCAGGATAGTGATAATACTAAGGTAAAGGGACCCCTGACCATTAGGTCCAGTTGCGGATGACTCTGGGGTTGCGGCACTCATCTCACTTTATTGACCGAGGGAGCCGGTGTACAGCTTCTGGGTCATGTGGTTAGTATGACTGAGCGGCTTCTGGCATAGGTTGTAGCCAAGGGGGGTCCAGGGAAGTAGCTGCCTCTCTCCAATCAATAAAAAACAATACAAATTAATACAAATCTGATGTTCCCCCCGATAAAATCCTCCCCCCCCCAACAAAAATCCTGGCTATGCCCACATTTATACATGTTACTCAATTTCTCTTGTTTTATTCTTTTGCTGCTAAAGACTACATTAAAAATTTGTTTGCTATGATGTACAGCCATGGATATTCACCTTTAAACTGAGAAAATATAAAACAAACAAATCCCTTCTCTAATGACTTGATGCTGTAACAGATGTACAATAATGGATTATTCTTTCCTGCTAGAAACTCTGCACTTTGTATCAGTTTATGAGCTGCAGTTTAACAGAAAGGTAAAAGGCAAGGAGAAACAAATGTGAGAATGACTGATATGGAAAAAAGATATAATTTATCTTCCAAACACTCAGATTAAAAAGCTATTATTTTTATCACTCTAAATTATTCCAAAGCAAACACGCAAACAATTAAATTCGATATGTCACATTCAAAGAGCTACAGCTTCTATGAAGAAGTTATCAATAGAAATTCTATTCTTAGAATTTTAATAGGAATGTTTCAATCTTAGATGCATTCCTCAAGCAAAACTTGCTTAAAATCTAATTCTCAAAAGCAAAAGCCAATATAAGATAAACCCACATTATTCAGCAAATGCACTTGCTTTGAGGGTGTGGATTCAGCCCCTTTTTGCATATAGATTAATGCCACTAAGACCTTTCTCACAAGGGCTACTTCTTGAAAGCAATTTGTTTTCTTGGAGGGTTAGACTATTAACAGCTACCAGCCACAATAACTATGTTCTACCCTCTACTGTCAGAAGCATGCTTCTGAAGACCAGTTGCTGGGATTCAGAACATAGCTGTCAACTTTTCCCTTTTCTTGTGAGGAATCCTATTCGGAATAAGGGAATTTTTGTGTTTATTTGCAAATATACAACTAAGAATAGTTGAAGGTACAGCTTTAAACACTGATACTAACAGATGTCCCAGAATCCAGTGTCCCACCATTAGATCTCCAGGGTAATAGCCAATACCCCAAAATGTTGTTAGCTTTTTCCAGATGCCTAAAATCCAGTATTCTGGAATCTAGGCTACTTCTAAATATCTAGAGTGCCTCTAAATCTGTCAGTCCATTGTCCTTTTCACATACAGATTCCTTCCTTACATTGCCTCCATGGGTATTATTGGATAATTGTTATTGTTTTTATTTTATATATTATGATATTTTCTGTGAACCGCCCTGAGGTGGTATATAAAATGAATGAATGAATAATTAAATAAAAAAGGGAAAGAGCCATCATTGCTTCAGATTCTTCCTCAGCCATTGTTAAAGCCAACATCCCAGTCTTCAGAATGAAGAGAATTGCCAGGCTAAACTTATCCAACCAGTTTGACCCACTTCATCAGTCCTCCTTTTAAAATCACTGAAATCCAACCAATTCTGTTTCTCTTACCTACCGGAATCAGGTGAAATGAGGCACGTGTCTGGAAGCAGTAACAACCTAGATTGTGGGTTGTTGGTTCTTGGATATGGAAATTGAGCAGATGGCCTATTCTGGAAGGGGTTGCACTCCTCTAGAAGGAACACTTGGATCTGGCAGAAGTACAGGTAGATAGGTTTGAGGTATTGCTTGGTCTGGTATTGATAATGGAGATTCCGGTGGCCTCAATGGCTCAGAGTGCCTATTTCTAGCTCTGGCTGGCTAAAACTATGGTCATTCCTGGATCATGACAGACTAGCTACTGTAATCTATGCTTATGTAACCTTATGGTTAGATTACTGTAGTGTGCATGCACACGAAAGCTCATACCAAGAACAAACTTAGTTGGTCTCTAAGGTGCTACTGGAAGGATTTTTTTTATTTATTTTTTACTATGGCAGACCAACACGGCTACCTACCTGTAAATGTTCTACACAGGGCACGAAGACTGTTCAGAAGCTGCACCTAGTGCATAATGCAGCTCTGAAGACATTAGGTGGACATGTTTGATGAGCATATTTACACCAGTCTCGAATAACTTGAATTGGCTTTCTATATTCTACTGAGCCAAATTTAAAGTGTTATAAATCCCTAGACTACTTGGGAGTCCAGTTATCTAAAGGAATGTCTCTCCTTTATCAGTCTCTCTACCAGCCTCTCCTGTATTCCTGTGTGTAAATACAGCTTTTCTCAAAAAGTGAAGTCACTTAGGTACATGATTGTTATTATTATTTATTAGATTTGTATACCGCCCTTCACCCAAAGATCACATGACAGCTCACAACAACAAAAATACAAAATGGGAACACAAAATACATAATAAAACAAAAACAAAACAATAACCTCTCTCCCACAAATACATTTAAAAAGCCATAGAACGCTCGATTAGCCAAAGGTCTATGGAGATTACAATGTTCTGTGACTTTTGCATAAACACTGAACAATTTGGCTCTAAGCACACAGTATGCTGGCATTTTATGAGGAAATCTGCATACTTTAGATATTTAATTGGACATTATTTACACCTTTCCAAAATACGTTATTTATGTTATTTATTTAAATTATTTAAAAGCCGCTCTTAATTGTTTGCACAATTGGAAAGCGAATTATACCTGTGTTAATGCAAGTATTTTCTTTGGCATTATTGCTAAAACTTTTTTTTTTTACCTTTCTAAAACACATTCTAGCACTTTATCGATACTTTACATTTCAGCTAACCAGCAGCACATAAAGATGAATATCTGGCCCTAAGGATAGTACCATTTTAAGAATATCAAGGACAGCTTGCATTTTAAATTCCATGTGTGTGATCACAAACAGAGATCTTCTTCCACAGAAAGAAACAAATCAAAGAACTTAGAATCCATTGCCAAGGGCTAAAATCAATAATTCCACCCTCATTCTCTTTAAAAAAATAGTTTCTCACTCACTGTTTCAGAACAGAAACCAGATGCAAAAGACAGACTATACCCAAGTACCCATGCAACTGTCTAATGATATCATTAAGATAATCTGTGAATAGAAATGTACAAAATAAACAAGTATTTTAATTTTTCTTCTGCATAACTAATATTATGGTCCCTGCACTGCATCTTTAGCAGACACACTAGAAGATAATGAAACTCACTATGTGAAGGTCAACTCAAGAGTTAACACCTTGAGTAGTGATGAAGTATGGGGGCAGGGTGGTGGGGAGAGAGGTGATGCCACTGGGATGCCAATCCCAACTGGGAGTATAACATACAGCCCAGAGCTGGTATTCTGAAGACACCCAGCTAAATATCTCCTTTACATCAAGATAAGGTGAGGCTGTGCAGGTGCTTAACTGTCAGGAATCAGCAATGGGCTGATGGCATCCAGTTGAACAGAAGCTGAATCCAGGCAAGAGGAGCTGTGGATTGCTGGTTCATGGACTCCAGAATTAGGGGAATGATCTATTCCAGGCATCCCCAAACTTCAGCCCTCCAGATGTTTTGGACTATAGTTCCCATCATCCCTGACCACTGGTCCTGTTAGCTAGGGATCATGGGAGTTGTAGGCCAAAACATCTGGAGGGCTGCAGTTTGGGGATGCCTGGGCTATTCTAAGTAGTTTTGCACTTCTCTTGAAGAATCAGGAGTGTGTTTGATGCTGGGCTCTACTTTGTTGTTGGAGACCCAAGTGGACACGGTGGCAGAGAGTTGCTTATTCCCAGCTGCTGGACAAGGAAGTCTACCAGCCACAGCAACCCATGCCTTAGAACCTCTCAGTTAGAATACCAAATACACTCTATGTGGGGCTTCCCTTCAAGACAGTTTGGAGATTGCAGCTGGAAGATATGCTCTGGCCACCTATTCATTACAACATGAAATTCAAAGTGATAGTTACGACATATAAATCCCTATATGGCTTAGGACCCAGCTGTCTGAAGGCACATCTCAGATAGCAGTACTGTCTCAGACAAAACCACCAGGGAGGCCATTTGAGTTGCAACAAAGTCCAGCTTGTGATAGGGCATTCCTATTCCATCTCTCTCACACACAAAAACACTCACAATGGTGCTCTGCACATGTGTAACGGCACACTTTCCTAAATAACTGCTGAACAAGTCCTGTTCTGATAAAAACAGCAAGGTTAAAAACTGCTGCCCTACCAAGTGAATATGTTACTAGATGGCACTACAGCCAAGATAGATATGGTGGTGGACAAGTCATTGTATGTAACGTGCCTACCTTCCTTCTAAAAACAAACAAACCGTGTATTCAGAATCAAGCTGCATTATAAAGCCAGTGTGTACTACCTCCCTTTGGAGCTTGTACGATATGCTTAGGAAAGAGCAGGATTCTGTTTCTAGGCAGATTAGAAGTAGAGTTGAGCTAGCAGTAGGAATGAAATTCAGGAATTTTAATCACTCTTGAGAAAAAGCTGCTTTTAAAAAATAGAGAGATTCTTTTTCTCAAAAGACTATTTTAAAGCCAGGGTGCCTTCTTGCATTCCACATCCAGCATTCTACATCTTTCTCAGCACTGTGCCTAAAGGTATAATCTACCACTATATCACCTCATTCACAGGCAGTAATCCTATTTTTCTGGTGATTTGGGATTTGAGATAGCAAGTATTTTAACAAAACAAGTTTATTTTCTGTCAAACAGCTGTTTACATTAACTCAGATGTCAGCTTAAGGGAAAAATAATATTTAGGTAGCTATTTTTAAAACTTTTTTAAAAGTTATGTATAATTTAATACTATTCAAGAGCAATTCCTCACTCTCCTATAGACCACATTCAAAGGTCTAGTGTTTTGGTTTGTTTTTTTTTTGTATACGTATCAACAGCAAATTAAGAAAAGGGGCACAAGAAATGCTTTCAGCAAATTAATATAAAAAAGGAAGCCTGTGATTTTGCACTGCCTGTGAAACTTTATTGCGGCCACAGGCATATGATGTCTGCAGCCAGTGCGGGGAGAACCAAGAAAATAAACATAGGATATTGGTATCGGGTTGAATTAGGCCACAACTTTATTGATTAGTGTGCATGCACACGAAAGCTCATACCAAGAACAAACTTAGTTGGTCTCTAAGGTGCTACTGGAAGGATTTTTTGATTTTATATTTTGTTTAGGTAAAAGTAGGTTTGGCTAAGGCACTGAGCATGTATCCAGCATTAGGTAGCCCACATGCTGCCCGATACGAACCCAGTGGGGTTGACCCTGTGCTGGGGAGATGCCCCTGACATGGTTTGGGCCCATGACCTCACACAGGGTGCCATTGGGAGATGTGTTTTGGCCCTTCAGCCCCTGTGCGGACTCCTGGACAGAGTCACTCCTCCTGGACTCCTTTAATAGGATACCCATGCGACTAAGAATCCAGCCCAATGCCTTATCTGCCGAAGTTGTGAGAGTTGCTATGAGGTAGGCAAAAACCTCCTGCTTGCAGGAGAAAATTCCTCGCTGGTTCCAAATACAGAACCATGTAAACCATAGCAAGGTCCTTACGCCAACCTAAATAGCTTGGCTCCAGTTCCCATGAATGGAATCCTGTTTACTCCAACTGGAAAAAGTGGGGAGGTCATATTTGCAGGTTCCTCCTTTCCCCTGCAGCCCTCTGAAAATCAGCTCCAGGAGGTTACAGGATTCCCCAGAACACTGCAGGAGGTGGCCCAAAAGGCTGTAGGGAGAACCACCTTCCTCACTGTTTCTTCAGCAGGAGATTCCATTGGATTGCAGATATTTCTGTAAACGTAAGAAAGCTTTCTGTTTACAGAACTGCAGTTCTGGACCCAGCCCAATGTTATCTTTATTCTTAAAATATGTTAATGAACCAAGAGAATATTCATAGGAATATCTCTTTTAATTTAATCATTACATATTGCATTTCATAATTGTTTCCAACAGAAAGAAAAAAGGAAAGGAAAGGTAACTTAATTTGATTTAACTGGGTCCTAGTGACTCAACCTTACACCCTGAGGTTATATATATATATATATATATATATATATATATACACACATCCTACCAATTAGATTTGATTCCACAGCTTATATTTAATGCTTTGTGTGGGGAAAATGTATTCTTTAGTGCCCAATTATATTTTAAATGTATTCTTTTGTGAGAATTTCTCATGCCTACAGCAGATTTTGCACTACTGAAAATAGCTAAGTTTTTTGTTGAGTACAATCCATCTGAAATCACACACTCTGATATCCCACAGAGTTAAGCATGTACTTCACTTTCTCACTGAAATCGACGGAACTAAAAAGTGCTCAGCTTTGGCTGGACTATGCTCATTGTGTTCTCAACTTATGGTAATCTTCAGTTACTGTAGTTAGGGCTCTCATATGTTCACTTAAGATATCCTAGGATAACTGAACCTTGAAGAAGAGCATAAAGTTCTCAGAACAGCTGGAACTAATTTCTGACTAATGACAAGCTGACACTTAAAACAAGGAAGAAACTTCCAAGGTTTGTGTATGCCAAACTCTGGAATATACAGTGTACTGGGGATGAAGTAATAGTTAAAAGATTATTCCTGTGTGACTTTCAGATGTTGACCCATCACTGCAATAAGAACTGGCATCAGACAGTGATGTATTAATTAACTGGTAATAATTTATCAATACAGGTCATTGAACGAAGCTTTGTACTTAATTTTTCCAACTGTTTACCACACCATCTTCTTAAACTGGATTGAAAGCTTTATGCATGACTTTCAGTAGCAAGCATTTGCAACTTTTCATTTACATTTCTTCTCACATGCACATAAATAAATAATATCTTATAAATGCATTAGATTAACATGTGTTGAGTTTGGTATTTTGTTTTGTTTCACGGATGATTTAATTATCGCAATGAAATTACAGCACACCATACAACAGCCTGAAGGTGTAATTCATGAAGCTGAGATCTATCATTATGCTAAATCACAAATGCATTACATTGTACATTTTTGCTATGGACTGTGTATATTCTGAAAAGAATGCACAAATTATATTCTCACGTAAACGGAACAGTCTATTTTCACTTTTGTAGGCCTACATGAAGGTTCCTTTAATGATGTTTTATAATTATCAAGTAATATACAGGTAATACATTTTAACAAACAAAGTCAAATGTAGATACTATGTCATGCCTCCTTTATACCATATTAATACACATATATGCAACAATTTATGCATTTTACAGACTTCAGTTTCTGATCTGAAAAATATAGCTCTGCACTCAGATATCCACATCTGTATTAAGGGCACACACAAAAAACACAACAAGGAGGGAAACAGACTATATGCACCAAGCTGGAAATTCCCAATCTAGCCTGATTCATAAGGACCAACAAACTGAAGGTCAACAAACAGACTAAATCATAAGATAGACAATCTATGTGTTGGGGAGTTTATCAGGTCTGAACAGGGTTTCACTCCCTCTGAAGGAATAGGTTAGGTTGGGGTTTGGCTATTAGATGCATCTTTGTCCCTGAAGCACCATGTAATCTGGAGGGCAAGGGACACATCTTTTCACCTTATGTTAATATGCCAACTATACTATTTTCTAGTTAGAGATAGATTGGCCACTATGATTCATGCATTGGTAACCTCATAATTAGACTATTGTAATGCACTTTATGTAGGACTTCCCTTGAGACCGGTTCAGAAACTAGATCCAGTAGCTGTGGCCAGGTTGTTGAGTACAGCACATGCACTGAAGGACCTGCAGTGACTACCAGCCAGCTACTGGCCATGTTGAAGGTTTGTTGCTAACATACAAAGTCGGTGCTTTTTTTCTCGGGGTACACAGGAGTATGCATACCCCTAAACATTTTGTGAATCTAAGTTTGGTCTCATTGAGGGGCAGTACTGGTATTTCAATATGAATAGGAAAATGAGAGTACCCCATAACATGTATTTTTTATTTTTTAGGAAGAAACAACCACTGTATAAAGCCATAAACAAATTGGGCCCAGCTTACCTGAAAGATCCTTTGTACCTACATAGATCTTAAGATCACTTAGATGAGTAGCCTTCAACCTTTTCAGACCAGAGAACCACTGTTAACCCAAACATGCATTTGGGAGTCCATTTCTTAATTTATATCATGCAATTCCATAGTGGTAGTACTGCTGTTGAAACCCATCTCAGATAAAACCCACCAGCTGAAGACCAATGACTTAGATCAGACAAAGCTTTAGACATGGCTTCACACCCTACAAAATATTTCAGAGTGGTAACCCCAAAACAGCCATTTTCTGCCATTGACCCTTCCCTCTGCCATATGTGAAACATAAACCATCAATTACTTTGGATGTCTTCTAAATACATAATGAAACTGCCTTGGTCGCACTGGTCGATGATCTCTGGTGGGCTAGGGACAAAGGTGAGAGCTGTTTCCTAGTTCTGCTGGATCTCTCAGCGGCTTTTGACACCATCGGCCATAACATCCTTCTGGACCGTCTAGAGGGGTTGGGAGCTGGGGGCACTGTTCCGCTCATTCCTCCTGGGCCGTGTTCAGAAAGTGGTGGTCGGGGATGAGTGTTCAGACCCCTGGGCTCTCACTTGTGGGGTGCCTCAGGGTTCTGTCCTCTCCCCCATGCTTTTCAACATCTATATGCAGCCACTGGGAGAGATTATCAGGGGGTTTGGGCTGGGTGTTCATCAGTATGCAGATAATACCCAGCTCTACCTCTCTTTTAAATCAGAACCAGTGAAGCCGGTGAAGGTCCTGTGTGAGTGCCTGGAGGCGGTTGGAGGATGGATGGCGGCTAACAGTTTGAGGTTGAATCCTGACAAGACAGAAGTACTGTTCTTGGGGGACAGGAGGCGGGCAGGTGTGGAGGACTCCCTGGTCCTGAATGGGGTAACTGTGCCCCTAAAGGAGCAGGTGCGCAGCCTGGGAGTCATTTTGGACTCACAGCTGTCCATGGAGGCGCAGGTTAATTCTGTGTCCAGGGCAGCTGTCTAACAGCTCCATCTGGTATGCAGGCTGAGACCCTACCTGCCCACGGACTGTCTCGCCAGAGTGGTGCACGCTCTAGTTATCTCTCGCTTGGATTACTGCAATGTGCTCTACATGGGGCTACCTTTGAAGGTGACCCGGAAACTACAACTAATCCAGAATGCGGCAGCTAGACCACATAACACCGGTCTTGAAAGACCTACATTGGTTCCCAGTACGTATCCGAGCACAATTCAAAGTGTTGCTGCTGACCTTTAAAGCCCTAAACGGCCTCGGACCAGTATACCTGAAGGAGCGTCTACACCCCCATCGTTCTGCCCGGACACTGAGGTCCAATGCCGAGGGCCTTCTGGCGGTTCCCTCGCTATGAGAAGCCAAGTTACAGGGAACTAGGCAGGGGGCTTTCTCAGTAGTGGCACCTGCCCTGTGGAACACCCTCCCACCAGATGTCAAAGAGGAAACCAACTACCAGACTGAAAGCAGCCCTGTTTAGGGAAGCTTTTAATGTTTAATAGATTATTGTATTTTAACATTATGTTGGAAGCCACCCAGAGTGGCTGGGGAAACCCAGCCAGATGGGTGGGGTATAAATAATAAATTGTTGTTGTTGTTGTTGTTGTTGTATTCACCTAATGTGTCCTGTGAGCAAGAGCCCTGTTCAAGGTCTTCTGCTTGTGCAATGAGCTCCCTCAAAACTTTCTGTCCCCCCCAACCCCCAAAATTGGCTGAACCTCCAGAACAGCACATATGTGGTACAGGAAGCAACACAGCAGGCTTCATGAAGAGCTTACAAGCTACACTTTGATATAAAATACAACGAAGTTTGAAAGCAATAGGCAAAGGCATACTAAAAGGTGACAAATATGCAGATGTGCAGAAAGGCACAAGTATATCCCCTACCTCATAGGCATCAGCTTACATTCTGCTTCATGATTCTCTTGCAGTTCTCTGCTTCACAATTATTACTTCTCAAATTCAAACTTTTTCAAACACTTTGCAGTTTTACATTAACAGTGTGGTTTCTTGCTATCCAAGCACATGTTATCTCTACCCCCCGCCCCCGTCCCCCCAAAAACCTGCTATATCTTAGGCTAATATTAAAATCATCCTTACTTCCTTGAACTTGCACACTGCCATGCAGGTCAACCACAGTATTTAAATATTAAAAGGGCTAAAACTAGAACACACAGGAATTGTAATGAACATTTAATCCATAATTAATCTAAACTCTTTCAGCAATATTAATTCATTACTGCTCAACTCTAGTAGATGCCAGTATAATTCCCATCTTGCCATTTTATTTAACGAAATTTACAACAACTTTGTAAGGTAGATCACTCATAATGGCCAGTATCCAATCAAGTACTGTATCTCCGCTAATGCAAGGACTTTCAGCTGTGCAATGGAACTTCCCTTCCCTATCCTCTCCCTGCATGGTCCCTGAATCTGTTCTGGGATTTTCCCTAACTCTCTGAAACAGATTTGGGGAAGGCGCGGGGTGCACTGCAAGAGGAGAGGGAGGTCTTGTTCCATTGATGCTGTTGTTCAGTCGTTTAGTCATGTCTGACTCTTCGTGACCCCATGCACCAAAGCATGCCAGGCACTCCTGTCTTCCACTGCCTCCCACAGTTTGGTCAGACTCATGTTGGTAGCTTCGAGAACACTGTCCAACCATCTCATCCTCTGTCATCCCCTTCTCATTGTGCCCTCAATCTTTCCCAACATCAGGGTCTTTTCCAGGGAGTCTTCTCTTCTCATGAGGTGGCCAAAGTATTAGAGCCTCAGCTTCAGGATCTGCCCTTCCAGTGAGCACTCAAGGCTGATTTCCTTAAGAATGGATAGGTTTGATCTTCTTGCAGTCCATGGGACTCTCATTCCATTGTGCAAGCAAAAAATTGTTGCACTACCAGAATCACTTTGTTGGATACTGCCCACTGACCTAAAGTGTTTAAATTAAGGAGAAGTCTTAATTTTTCTTAAATGAATGCAAAAACAAAAAAACAAAAAAACAGTTCTTCTGGTTGTTATTAGCCACAATTATAACCAAATACAGGAATACCAGCTGAAATACCAGCTGTAAGTGGACAGTAAAGGTAAAGGTAAAGGATCCCGGATAGTTAAGTCCAGTCGCAAACAACTCTGGAGTTGTGACGCTCATCTCGCTTTACTGGCTGAGGGAGCTGACGTTTGTCTGCAGACAGTTTTTCCAGGTCATGTGGGCAGCATGACTAAGCCGCTTCTGGCAAAACCAAAGCAGCACACAGAAATGCTGTTTACCCTCCTGCCAGAGCGGTACCTATTTATCTACTTGCACTGGTGTGCTTTTGAACTGCTAGGTTGGCAGGAGCTGGGACCGAGCAATGGGAACTCACCCTGTTGCGGGGATTCGAACCATCAACCTTCTGATTGGCAAGCCCTAGGCTCAGTGGTTTAGACCACAGCACCACCCGTGTCCCTTAAGTGGATAGTACATCCACACAAACCATCACATGCCATTCTGGAGTGCCATCTAACCTTTAAGAATTGTGGGAAGGTAAAGGCTTAGAGAAGCAAATTGGGCCATGGTATTCCACTTGCTATTTAGATCTCAGGTTGACTATAGTAAAGAATTAAAGATGGCATGGAAAGGAATAAAGCAGAATAAGGGTGAATGAAAAAGGTTCTACTTTTCTGCCACACCATGACAGCTTGTGGTAGTTTATCAGGAACGGGCAGCATGCTAGTAATACACTGACCAACTACTCTTGCTTTGTTTCTCCCTTGGTATAAGCAGGATAAACAAACTAGGGACCCTTGGCTTCCCATTACATCCAATCAGAGGTCATGGGGTTGTTGTTTTTGCTGCCCAACAAGCTGCAATAATTAAGCCAACAACAAACCATTGGTTAAAGTTAGCTAGTGATCATAGTTTGGTATGGAGAAGAAACCATAATCCTTGGTTTGGATGTAACCAGCTTTCCTGGTTTGTTTATTCCACTCATACCAGGGGAAGAGGGGAAGAGGGAAGCAGGAACAATTTGGCAGTATGCACTAGCACACTGTTTATTCCCGATAAACCACATCAGAAAGGCTGGCTCATTGTTATGTGTAGCCAATATGTTGTGGAAATTAAGAGAGGTAGATTCTGACCACACACACACACACACACACACGACAATTATGTCATATTTAATAAGTGCAGCCTGCTGCTGCACTGATCCAGAATGCCACAGCCTAAGTCCCAACAATTAGCGTTCATAATGGAGCAACCAAAAATGGGAAGAGAAAAAAGCCTAAAACCTGGTCTACATGATTTGTGAGATACAAAATAAACAGCAGCCCACTGGGATTGTTGTTGATGATGTTCCAGTTTTAACAATCGTGCTGTATTTGCAAGACCAAGCAGAGAGCAGAAACAGAAGATTAACAAAGCTCCTGGCGGGCTGCCGTATAAAACTAATGGGGTCAAATTGTGGAAGTCTGTCCATGACTCTACCAAGGTAACAGCTGCCTGCAAAACACATTCTGCCACAGTGAGAAGAAAACAGAATCATGTATGATTTACCTCTGGGCAAGTTGGTGGTTTACATAACTTAACACAGCATGCTACACCTTTGCCTATTGCATGCTGCTTCCACTTGCCAGAGTAGTGGTACCTTAACATCTCACTATTAGCAATGACATCTTAAAAGCCATCATGAGTACTATTCATAAATATGTTCCAGTTTCAGCTCCTGTTTTTAGTGCATCTCGCACATTTACCTATTTAAATTCATTTTCTAGAGTATGAACAAAATAACCAAGACTTAAGTTAGATCATTAAATTAAGTAGAATGTTCTTCAGTGTGGCAGTGCTTCCAAAATAAAATATATGAAGGATACAACTGATGCAAATAACAAGGCTAAAATTAACTCCAGTTTTATGTGCACTCATACTGATATAATACAATATAATACAAATAGCACGTTGTGTGTACTTTGTGCAAGTACAAATTTATTTATAAAAATAGTATAGCAAAACACATGCAAAACAATCAGATCAGAGATTCACTAAAAGGAAGTGCTATTTTCTTGCAGTTACAATAATGGAATAGTCTGCAAATTAATAATAAAAAACAGAATATGCTATACTATAGCAGAATAAGCTGTGAACTTTACACAGAAATAGAACTTTATACAGCTATGGTTTAGAAAATGGGGATTCTAATGTATGTTGGTTGGGAGGTTGTATATCTTGTCTGTTGAGGGATACACACACACACACACACACGGCTGATAAACAGAAATACCTGCACAGTTAATCAACACATTTACTTACACAGAAATGTGGTTCGATATTTTCTTATATTCAGTATATTCTTATATTCATTAAGATCATATTGGAAATAAGCCATAAAAACAGCCTGAGATATATAACTGGCACACAGCAAAACAAAACACCCCCCCAAGGTTTAAAAAGTATAGTGTTAAACAAAAATATCAAGTATAAGCATCTGACTTCAGTGTGGTTCTAACAGCATTAGCACAGTTTGTCCCCTGAAGCACCAAATGGCTTAACAGATGATAATTCGCTTGCCTTCTGGCCAAAGCATTTCACACAGCTATGTAAGTATTTCTGGCAAAGATAGCACTAACTCTCAGACTAGTTAGTAGATGAACATACATATGCCTGTAAGTTTGATTCAGTACATAAATGGTCAGAAGTTAATAAAATTTTAAACTGAATATGAAAAGAACGTTATAGCTAATAAAGAGAAGCATCAGAGGGTGACATCATCAAATTTATCCTTAACACATACAAAATGATGATGAGCATGCACAATTTACCCTGCGTATAAAATTTGTTAAGAAATATGGAAGAGCCATTCCATTTGCCTTCACACAAATTCCTGTGTACTTGAAAACTTACTGTAAGAGGGTGATTCATTATCCCTCCTCAGGAATTATCCCATGATAATTAATGAATACCTAGTATGTCAGCCTAGATGCAGCAAAGCACAGAAAAATATTCTCCAATCAACTGCCCCTTCCTCCAAAGAAAATATTTAGGTCCGTAGTCACTAAAACTTCACACAGGCCCTTTTCATTCATTTCTTCCTGCATGGGCCTTTTATGCAGAATAACATCAACAACAAAACCAAAATGCAGCAACATGCTGATTACTTTAAAGGGTAAATTTGGACATTGTTGTCAAGCAATGAGTTTCTTACCAGAAAAAAAAGATGTGCTGTGGTTCACACAAATTTGATATTAACAGAAAAATCATTAGAGGGAAAACCACACATTCGCGTCAGTAAGGGGCTTCAAACTGATTCTTGTGTGAAATAAAGCTTGCAGACTCTGCATTGCATTCCATTACAAAGTGAAGGCTCTTCAAAATGTGGCTGACCTTTTCACAATAGCATTGATTCAGCTGCAGAGGCTGCAAAACCAAGAAGCAAATAAAGTTACCTAAAGGGTAACAGGTTAACATAAGCTGCACAACAGTGTGGCGAGCCTGACCTTCAGAATCTGAGGTATCATCAGTGCCCCCAAACCAAATGGAGGGGAGACTGCATTGCCACAGTAATAAGTAGTCTTACTCCAAATGACTGTAGACAGATTCCAATGGTTTTCAAAGGTTATCTAAAGAAGGATAGTCAGAAAAGGTGCAATCTTTAACATCTCCCTTAAGCTCACTTTTAAAATCACCAAAGTAACAAGGCCTGAAGGAGCACTGTATGCTTTTCTTCATTTGTCTTGTTGGCAGATGGTGTTAGGAATGCATAAGGTAACTCCACATTTTTCACTGATGTTTTTACTTCCTTGAGTGCATAGTTAAGGGCCTAAAGGGATTCTTTAGGTCTGTGCAACTGCAGACAAGGTGAAAGTTATCAACAATATCTGAAAAAAACTGAAATACGTTTTTTTTCCCTTGGTTTAAGATATTGGGGGGGGGAGGTGAGAACTTGCTTTCTACACAGTTCCACATCTGTTTAAAACATCTGTGAAAGACAAAAAGAAGTTTGAAAACTTCTTCTATTTCCAAGCATTCTTTAGCATCTTCAGATACCGCATCAGACTCATTCTCCTTGACCATTTCACCCATAAAGTTACATTCCATGACCAATTTCTCTAAATTTTGATTTAAACAGAAATATTATATTCATTTTGAATGCTCCCTCCCACGTTCACCAACACCTTATATTGATTCATTGGTAACAAAAGAGGGAAATTGACTATTACTCATATTTAATCTAAGCACAACCACAGATTAGGCATTTGGCTATGTTTTAGAAATTATTTCTATTGCTCAATGACAGCACAACTTCAAAAATTTCTACGCTACAGCATGACTGAATATTCACCTGGTCATCACTTTAGTGTAAGAGAGTTCTGGTCACAACTGAATGGCTTATTTCACTACTTCCGGATACAGCATAATGAAATCATTCAAAGTTGTTATACTGAACAGAAAGAGCTGCAGATGTGGAATGGACATATTGAATATAACATGCTATGTTAAAGTCATGTTTTACTCCCCACACCACACCACTAAAAACACCACCCACACCATTGCTGATAATAAGGGAATTGCAACTAGCCAACATGCTCTGCACTGTGCAGATAGGATATGCCTGTAGTTGTAAGCCACTCTGTGCGCTGTTGCCATTCATATCATTAGAACTGGGTTGTAAAACAATGTGATTTCTCAATACGTGAATTAAGGGACTACATTTACAAATGTTCAGGTTGTCCTTACATTTGCAGATGCAGACGCATATTCAAGCCTTATACCCCCGTTTCAGCAATAAATACAATGAAGGCACCCAATTGCAATCTCTGTATTAAAGCCTGTGGGGCAAAAATGACAAAGATGAATGAGACAGAGACAGTAATCAAAATGAAGACGTGAAGGGAAATTGGAAAATGTTTTGCATAGAGGGAATGTGATTGTGTGTGTGTGTGTGTGTGTGTGTGAGAGAGAGAGAGAGAGAGAGAGAGAGAAAGAAAGAAAGAAAGAAAGAAAGAAAGAAAGAAAGACTCATACTTGTACCTCAAAGCATTATATCAAGAATTGAGAACATATGCATCTGCTATTTATGAAGCATTTTAATTGAAGACAATTGTAAAGCTCTCTAGAAAATCACATTTTCTTACCACCACTGAAGCAGAATGACCTTGAAAGTGCATTATAGGAACTGGGTAACACCCACAACAAAATTGCAAGAACTATTAGGTAAGAAAAGGAAGATGGCATTCTTGCCAGCTAACCTTTCAGTCTGACAAGATGTAATTCTACACCTTTGGATATGTCTAAACATTGAAGATTAATGCCATCACATTTGTTTATCAGATTCTTTAAATGGGAACAAAATGTTGTTGTGAAAAAAAGAAAAAGAAAAGAAAAGAAAGGCCTGAAATAGGTATAAGGAGGCCAAAGTAGAAAATAAGCCAAAAAGAACATAGTACAAATTAGTTATTTTTAAAATATAAATAGCTTAAAGAACATTCATAAAAATTACAAATCAAAGTTTAAATGGGGAAATGGGAAATTTAAATGTGACAGTGATAGTTGGGTAGGCTCAGTGCTGTTTTGTTTTGTTTTTTTAAAAAAGAGGTGCTGGTCGTCATATCTTGATAAAAGTGTGATACGCCAGCACAAAATGGCTGCCTTGCGTAGCAAAAAAAGAAGTGACCGTACTCTGTACCAGTGAGTACAATCACAGAAAGCACTGGGCAGACCCATATCTCTTTCTTAATGTTTGTACAAATGTGCTGGTAGGTACAATAAAAACATTTATAAATGCACAAAATCCCTCTGTGTGGTCTCCAGAGTTACAAAATAAGAATGTTGAGCCATTTCTTCCATTATTCTGGTTTTGGCTAGAGGTGACCTATAACTAAAATGTTATCCAGAAAGGCAGTCGCTAGGCAGTCTGCCCTGTGATGAACTTTTCATAAGGTTAAATATATAAATTCCCTTTTGTGGGTTTAACTCCTCTGCTACTTGGTCCTACCCTCTGTGAAAAGTTGGAACACAGTTCCACTTTTCAAATCTTCAAAATTATTAACATATTCCCATTCTTTTATCAAGATAAATATGTCGAACCCTTTCAACCTTTGAGCAATTGTTTTATAACCAAGCCTCATTGTGAAGTCCTTAACAATAGTTTCAATGGTAATATGAAACTAAGTGCTGGATTCTGGTTTATTTTGTTGCTTGCATGAAGGGAGGAGCAAAATGGCAAGTATGGGGCTGGTTGCAAATGCGCACAACTCACACATATCTTGTTTTATTAAACCTGGAAATGGTGGTTTAGTGTTATGTGCAGGCACTGACTTGCTGTGGCATGGTCCTCTAACAGTATTTGTATTTTAGGATGGAAGTTGCTTGCTTTAAATTATTCCCATGTGTCCTGATCAAAACACAGATCTGAAAGATAACATTATTTTTCAGACACAGGTGCCCACTTGGGTGATGGTACAACCTCAGGCATTATTATTATTATTATTATTATTATTACTACTACTACTACTACTACTATTATACCCTCCTTCTGCCAGTTTCCCTGAAATGGACTCAAGGCGGCTACAGAGAAAATTAACAACAGCTAAAAACACGGCCCAGGATCATTAATCATTGCTAGAATTAAGACTATATACCTATCTATACCTTTCTCTATCTATGTATCTATGTATCTGTATAATCTATTTGGATTAACAGAAAACTGGATATGTTAAGAGTTTGATAAAATTAAGAACAAATAATTCAGGGGAGAAAGTCATTCATTTCTGTACTTACAAACATTCCGGCAATTCTTCTTAAACTAAAAAATTCAGATTGAAGGAGAACAAAAGCAGGTAAAATTTTTGCCACAGTATATAAAATGTTGCAAAACAAAACATAATGGAAAGCAGAAACTACACTTCTATTTTTTTCTGTTTTATAAAATTTGATCCTGCCTCTCCATTGGCTTCAGACATCCATCAGAAAAATACCATCACACATATAGCACCAGAATCTTATATGTGATGCTGATCCTCTATACATTTAGTACAAAACTGTGCTCAGTTTTGTTGCGCCATATTCCAAGGAGATGCACAGGACAGGGAATAAGGTGCCTCCATTTTAAAATCCCTAAAGCCTAGGGCTAGCAACAACTTTTATTCCAACTGCTTTTGCAATCTGATACATCTGTTACACTCAGAACACTATAAATTTGTCACATGTTATTTAGCTTTGTGAGAGAATGTGTCACTAGAACTGGCACATCATAGCTTTACAAGTTGTTGCATTCTCAAATTGATTTTGTTGTTTATGAATTGCATAAATAGAAGAAATCTCTCTCCCTTAGCATATTAAGTGTTTTATAAAAGATACCCATGCAAACATAACCTCAACAGCTAGAAAATATTAAATCAGGTAGAATAATAGAATCTTTGTTCTTATTCTTAAAGACATGCAAATGTTTTTGTTGAAATTATACAATTAAACCTGAAATGTACACGAAATGTGTAGTTTTTCATCCACAGTAACTAAAATGTTACAAGACTGAACATCAATAGAAGCAGACCACACAATTGTTTATTATTTATTAAAATTATACCCCATTCTTCCTTCCAAAGAACCATAGGGTATTAAACAACAGGAAATAAAGTGATAAAACAAAAAAACATAATCTTAAAAACAATTTGGATACAGATGCAGACTGGGAAAGATCTCTTGCTTGTCGGAAGAGGAAGGTTTTCAGTAGATGCTGACAAGGCAACAGAGAGTGCACCTGTCTAATATTCAAAGGAGGGAATTCCAAAGGGTTGGTGCCACGACACTAAAAGCCCAATAAAGATTCCTATACTGTGAAGAATGAACCTTCTGGTAAAATGGCATCTGCAGAAGGCCCTCACCTGCAGAGTGCAGTGATTTGTTGGATATATAAGGGAATCTGCAAACTCTGCTGAAGCACGGGAGCAGCAGATAACTGCATCGGAAGCCTCCTGGGCTCCATTTTGAGGTGCTGCACTGTTTTGAGGTTTTTCCAACTCAAAACAGCACAGGAAAAAAAAATTCAGGTATCCTGATCCAAACCCAGCACCTTGAACTTAGTCAGCCAGCTTGTTGTTGTTCAGTCGTTCAGTCGTGTCCGACTCTTTGTGACCCCATGGACCAGAGCACGCCAGGCACGCCTATCCTTCACTGCCTCTCGCAGTTTGGCCAAACTCATGCTAGTCGCTTCTAGAACACTGTCCAACCATCTCATCCTCTGTCGTCCCCTTCTCCTTGTGCCCTCATTCTTTCCCAACATCAGGGTCTTTTCTAGGGAATCTTCTCTTCTCATGAGGTGGCCAAAGTACTGGAGCCTCAGCAACAGGATCTGTCCTTCTAGTGAACACTCAGGGCTGATTTCTTTAAGGATGGATAAGTTTGATCTTTTTGTAGTCCATGGGACTCTCAAGAGTCTCCTCCAGCACCATAATTCAAAAGCATCAATTCTTCGGCGATCAGTCTTCTTTATGGTCCAGCTCTCACTTCCATACATTACTACTGGGAAAACCATAGCTTTAACTATACGGACCTTTGTCTGCAAGGTGATGTCTCTGCTTTTTAAGATGCTGTCTAGGTTTGTCATTGCTTTCCTCCCAAGAAGCATGCGTCTCTTAATTTCGTGACTGCTGTCTCCATCTGCAGTGATCATGGAGCCCAAGTCAGCCAGCTAATTGGTGGTAAAATACACTCCTGGTCACTGAGGTCACCAGGGCCTCTAGTGTCAAAGATAGATCCAAGAGCATCTCCAGACTATGGGAGCATGATCCCATCCTAAGCAGGCAATTGACCAATTATACAGGCTTAGGAACCACCCGCCCACAATGTTTCCAAGCACAATGCAAAGTTGTGTTGGCCTTTAAAGCCCTTAATGGCTTCGACCTGTATACCTGAAGGAGTGTTTCAGCCCCTATCGTTCAGCCCAGACACTGAAGTCCAGCTCCAAACTTGAAAAAAGTTTGGGCATCCCTGCATTAAAGGGATGCTGGAGGAGGTGCTTCTGCCCCCAGACGGAGGCACTCAGACAGATATATTTGATGTATGTCATAAGATTCCCTCACCATTGGTTCAACCCACTGGTCAATTAAGCAGCAGATGGGTTGGTTGGATTAGCAGATGCCTAATCCAAAAAACACATTTGTAATCAATAAAGTTGATGCCTAATTTGAGCAACAAAAGAGTATGCTGTCACAAGTGGTCATTCATTTCCATACACGGTGTGGGATAGCAGGTCTCGGCGCCTGGGCATGCAACTAATCATGCCTATCAGTCAACAAATATAAATATGACATATTTATGTATATTGTGAATATCTTAAAGTTATGCTGCCCTGAGTTCCTTCCAGAGGAAGGACAGGATATAAATTGAATAATAAAAACAGTAATAGTAATAATTCAAAATGGAGCATAAAATGATGTCTGTCGTTACTCTGTGTGTAGCTAGAACTTTATTTCTGATTACAGTTGCAGCACTGCCCAATGTGAAGCTTTCTTTAGCCATGCCCAGATTCAGCAGGTTCATTTAGAAGGGGAAAGTGATGGCAATCTACGCAAATCATTATTTGCAATCAGCAAGGCATCATCTACCACATCCAAACATATCACAAAGCCCTCCAGGTTTTCCTCTTTACAACACATCTCTCATCCTCATGTTGGATGTATGTAACTGGTTGGACTCTATTCCACTTTACAGTCCAGCACACCAATCCTACACTTTAGCAGTGGGCTTATTTCCAAGAAAGTGTATCAAGGGCTGCAGACTATGGAGGTTGCTACACCGGCACCTTTCCCCAATCTGAAAACACACATCAGTCTTAAACATACAGAAATAAACAACATTTGTTTCAAAGGTGGTCATTAACGGAAGAGCTGACAGTTCAGGGGTGGTTGTGAGTGTGGGGTGCCATCAACATATTTTTTACCATCACCAACACAGCAGTATATAAATCCTACTTGTTAGTGGGACAAATATGTGGGTAATTGTGCACAGGACTGCAGTAATAGCAGTAAAGCATATTAATATCTAAATTCATCGCCATAATCATGTGTTTAGCTTAATGCTTTCTTACGTTCAAAGTAGAAGAATGTAACTGTGAGGTAAAAAAAATCTGCCTATATTCTACTATGCCAATATTTTTTCTCTCTATATTTGCATTTACTAAACTGTAACCTGCAACTTCAAATTTTCCCTCACTTATCAGGCCTTTCTTCTTTTCAGATCTTGCCAAAGGTAACCTTCGCAAACCATGAGCTTTCAGGAAGGGAAGAATACACACACTAGCTCACAGTTTGTGCTTGCTTTACAGTGTTACCTTATGCTGTATATTACCTTGTCAATTTAAACAGCCACAAAACGTTAGCATTTTATAAGGAATGACCTTTCATGCTGTGAAATGCAATTAGCAATGCACTCTGGGGTAACAATGTCCTCTGCAAACAGGTGGTGGACTAGCAGCTGCAACTTTGATACCATAATGAAAGAGAAGGACAACTTGAAGCAATGGGGCACTGTGTTGACATTTCCATTCTCAAGCTTTTAAAAGAAATTTGAAAATATATATTTGTTGTGCTCAGAACCAATTAATACTGTCTGGATTTTGCTGTACTACAGGACCTAATGTTCACACTTATAAGCTATCACCTATTAAGGATGTATTACTGCAAAATTATTATTTCAATTAAAGTTATACAGGAAGTCGAAGAGTGATTACTCCTAAGACTTTATCACGTTGTACAGTTAGAAAAACATAGGAGCATAAAGAAATTAAGTCCCTGACAAAAGTGATTCTCTCTCTCTCTCTCTCTCTCTCTCTCTCTCTCTTTCGGCTTGTTCACAACAAAGCAAAATGTGAATTCTCACCAACCTATTCCCCCATCAATGTAGGGCATATACATGATCCCCAATCCCAGTATTGTCCTGGACCTTTCCTCCTTTAAATGTGGAGTTTTGAATCACTGGAAAGTCCGAAGTGGGCAAAATACATATATAAAAACATTTAAAGGGGGAAAGGTCTGGGACAATTCTGGGATGGGGCCCACTTTACTCTGGTGTGGACAAGCCCTTTGTCACTTTTTCTCCAATCTCTTTCATGTGTGGCCTTTAACATTTTGTTCAGCCAAGGTAAACATGAAGCCACACAAAGCCTGAAGCTAAGCAAGTTTGGTTCTAGTCATACAAATACAAATACACACACACACACACAAACATCATACACCCACGCACCCTACTATTAAAACCCTCCTGTCCTAAATTTGAATATATCAGTCCCAGTAAAAGAGTCACTCCCTAGTTCATTTCCTATTATTCCAATAGGAATATTATTCCAGTAACATTGTCCCTTTGTGACTTCCTCTAGGGCACTTTCACACATGAAGTTTAAATTGCCTTTTAATCTTCCTTCCCTTATTTATGTGAATGTCTAATCATGGTTAATGCAGAACAGGTATTTGTAATGGAAATGAGCATTCTGGCTAGTATTGATTTTACATTGGTGTTATAAACCCACTGAAGCAAAAAGTGCTTTGAGCTTTGTATGTGAAAACATCATTATTCTCTTTCACTCTATGCACTTTCTCTCAGCGATTGAATTCAGGCCCTCAGCTTTAACTTTTCACCATTACAAACATTACTCTTTATCCACCTTACACCTTCTCATTTTTTGTTCAGTCTTCTACTGTTGCTTTTATTCTGATATGTGTGTAAACTTATTTAACATATTTATTACCTGTTCTTCATTTACATACATTCACAGAGTACACAACAACAACAACAACAAAGTTAACAGAACATCTACACCTCCCCATACAAAAATGTATTATTCACAATCTCAAGAACCAGTAAAACAGTGAATCTTAACAGTCATCATTATCTCTGAAATAGCACTTGGATAACTATTTCCTTGTTTACCCACTTAATTAATATAATAAAGTATCAAAATGAGCATTCCATTTAATTAACTGAAAGTAGAATCAACAACTGATTCTATGCTACTTCCCAGCAGATTAACCCTCACTGAGGGTTAATAGACTTGGACACAAGCGTAGAACCAAACATACTGTAGTATTCTGTGGGTCTGAAAAGGCAAGGCTTTATCTGACCATGAAGCCTTGGTGTTGGAGATGGTTGACGTGGTTGCAAGCAAATGAAGGTTACGTAAAGATGGGAGAATCCATCATAACTTTAAAAATAATAATCCGCAGAGGTGTGTTCATGGGTCCCTTAGATCATACAACGTGCCTACTGTTTTTTTTTTTTGCTTTTTTAAAGACAGTCCTCAGGACACATCTTAGAATTCAGAGGTCTGCAGATTCCAGAGCATGACCCTGTTCCAATCTGCAACTTGATTCGAGAGCTGGTCAGATGAGTTTTCTCTGGAATGTGGACCCCCTGAATTCCTGAAGCACTCACCTAATGAAAGCTTGTGCCACAGTATATTTGCTGCTCTTTAAATTGCTACAGGATTCTTAGCTGTCTAGCCACAAAATGAACAATTTCACCTACATTTATTTTAAATACAAAGTGAAACTGTTTTTAAAAAGCAGCTTATTCTGTGTAATAGATGGGGAGATAACTGATTTGTTAATCAAACAAATCTAGATACCCTTCTAGGCGCCACAGTAGTGTTTCTGTCCATAGTCCACAATGCTCACAATTACCATTAATTCTGATGCACTGGCACCACAGTTATAACCTATCCTCAACATTTATTTCCTACTACAGATAGCGTTAGAATTAGGTCATAAAATACGAAAGTCAATGCCAAGGCTTCACTTGACTTTAATGGGGACTAGATTAATATATTCATTCACCTAGCACCAAACAAGAGATAAATTTCTACATACTAATTATTAACACATGCAAAGTAATGGTAGATCTTCAAGACATCCAACTACCCATGGCAGCACATAAATTCTAAAGCTCAGGTACATTTACTGAATGAGAAGGGAAAGACTGCATAGCTCAAGAGTATTTTTATTGCAAATCTGAGTATTTTCAGAAGATAAATCATACCGTGATGGTTGCAATCTGTTTCACAAGTGAGCTGTTAAACATAAGAACTGATGACTGCAAGGTTGAATTTGCTTGGAACAATAATTATTTATGACACTTTATTACAGCATAACTCATAAACATATGGTTACCTTATTAGAAATTAAAATTCATTTTCATATAACTCTCAGCATGATATTACACCAGCATAACTGAAGCAACTCCAGGGGACAACAAATAATCCCAGTTCAACTGTTCCAGGGCTTGACAGTTGCAATATGCAATTTCAACTAATTCTCTTGTAAATACACAGGCAGGTTTTGATAACACAAATCCATCCACAGGCAAGTACAGGCATAAATGTTATTATTTCCCTACCAGCTTTTGAGACTGCATAATTTATTTCTTTGACACAAAGTACCATTAATTTGTTTGACATTTGCTGCTTTTTTTTTTCTTTTTGGCCTTATAGCTAACATAGTTTCTCCACTTCCAGATGTGCAATTGTGCCTTGTAAAAAACAACAACAACCTCCTGACAGCATATACAAACTAATTAATTAAATGAATAAAATAAACATTCAGATAAACTTGGTATAGTCTGGACAAAATAGAAAATTCTTTCCAGTAGCACCTTAGAGACCAATTGAGTTTGTTCTTGGTATGCACACGAAAGCTCATACCAAGAACAAACTCAGTTGGTCTCTAAGGTGCTACTGGAAAGAATTTTCTATTTTGTTTCGACTATGGCAGACCAACACGGCTACCCACCTGTACTTGGTATAGTCTGGATTATGCTTCCTCCCTGCCAAAATTGTGGGGAGGGGGAATACACAGAAGGGCCGAAAGTTCCTTCAAAGACTCACCAGTTAGTTCCTTCCTATCAAGCTCTCAACTCCTAAATCCAATCTGGTAACGCCTGCTTTCAAAATCACAGCTAAAATTCAACACTAGGCTTTCCCATCACCTCTAAAACCTTTTGATTGTTATGTTACTCACTCTTGCTTCCTCCAGCAACAGTACCCCCCCCCCCACTTCTTTTACCATGCAGGGGTAAGAGAACAACAAGGAGGCAACACCAGGAAGCCAAAAATCCCTTCCATCCCCTGCTGATGTAAGCTTACTATTCTCCATAGTAAGTGTTATGTCTTCAAGTGATAACACCACACCAACCCTGGCAATAATGCTCTGTAATAGCAGAGGAGAAAATGGCACTGAAACTCAAGAGCTGCTCTGCGTTATTAAAAAAACACATGCTTGGCTATGCTGAGAAGACAACTAACTCCCTGCCACATGCCCACTCAGACACATCCTGACAGCATCCTAAAGATCGTAATCTAAGGACTAATAACAAACAGAGTGTGCATTCCACTTGGCTGTAACTATGCTTTCCCCGGCTTCCCACTCAGGGGGCACATCTAAAAAGCAAACTTCCTCCCACTCAGGGTCTCACCCTGGATCATGCCTTTGGGCCTCTTCATTTCTAGGATTCAGCCAGAAACACAATTTAGGAACAGTTTTACCATTATTACCCATATGTCCCATGCTTTGTATGTGGTAAGTGCTTGTATGTGATACACTTGGCATATACATTCTGTTTGTTCCGTTATATACCTAGAAATCCCTTTTCGAGAATCCCTTCTTTTTATGTGCTTTTGGGTAGGATTTTATGTCAGTGTTCATAAGATTGATTTTAATACTAGATGCAAAGAAGATTCAAACAAATCGTTTTTTTGTACAGTTTGGTAATGACAGAATTTTGATTGTACTTTCATAAAACACATTCCGTGGTAGGTGAGAACTTTTGGAGGAGGTTTAGTATGTAATAAAGTGTAAATTAGATACAGAAAATTCCAATTTATTTTTTGAAGTGCTTTTGTGGAGTTAAGACGGACAAGCAGAAGGATGATCATTAAAATAAAAATACATGGGGAAACCCCAGCCAAAAGTCCATACATCACCACTACAAATACTATAAGTACAAATATATCACACATCACCACTACAAATATGGCTATGTGATGCCATAGAACATTTACTTTTACCTCTAGAACCGTAAAATGATATTGTACTGGTAACAATGAAAGCACTGTGCCAAAAATGGAAGGGGAAGTAGACTGTGGAAGCAAAATTAATTAATTAAATTAATTAATAAGAGACTACCTATTTCACTATAGCTCCTTCCCTTTAAGGTGTTCTCATTCAGCACCCTTTATCTGAAGACATATTTGACTAAATGCACAAATCACAACACACGGTTATCAACTAAGTTGATCGAAGACTTTAAACATTGCTCTATTTTTAATTGAGTGGTAACACAAGCCATTTGGGGTACAAGTGATGGTTAAAACATTCCCACTTGAAATGTAATTACTGAAGTTCTCTTTAAACTAAAATGTAAATAGGCATTTTAATAGTATTCTAAACTGTATTTGATTTACTTCCCATTGATTACATTATTGCCTTAGTAATTAGACATCACAGTATCCTTTCTGTGCTGATGTTCTTCCACCCTAGGTATTACTATCTCTTGTAAGCTATAAAGTGTGTTGGCATAGCATTTGGGAGAAAGTGGGTGGTATTCAATGTCATACATTTCCAGTTGTTCTGTCTGCACAAGCATTTCAGCTCTTCTCCTCCTGTGCACTGTTCTGGAGTTATCCTAACCCTCCCCCTCCGCGATACAATTTTTTTTGGGGGGGTGCAAGCAGGAGGAAATGGGGGGAAAGCCCCCTTATGCAAGCAGAAGTCCTTGTGCTGGACTTCTGCTGATAGGACTAGTTAGGTGAATCCTGCCCAGAGAGTCTAAAACTCTATTTTTTATACAGGTAGATAGCCATGTTGGTCTGATATAGTAAAAAAAAAAAAATATCATTCCAGTAGCACCTTAGAGACCAACTAAGTTTGTTCTTGGTATGAGCTTTCGTGTGCATGCATACTTCTTCAGATATACATAGTCATATTTGCCTAGCTTTGAGAATTATAAAATGCTCTTTAACGAAAATACACAAGCATGCCCACACCAACCAACCAAAAAAAAAATAAAAATCCAAAATGGGGGACAAAGATAAAATGGGTGGGGGTAAACGTTTGAATGAGACTGGGCATCTTCATTGGGCACAGGATGCCGACAGTCTTGGTTGGTGAGGGAAATTGGTGGGATGGACTGGGATGGATGGATGAGTAGCACTCCATTTGTTGTAGTTCCCCATCTGCTTTATATTGAGGGCCATTTCAAAATGATCACTATTGGGCAAACTCAGTGGTAAGAATACGAGTGTGATGCCTTAGATAACTCATTTATTGGCCCTTTGATAAGCTGACTGTCAATTAGTGCTAAAAGATAGAGAAAGGTGGTATTTCATTGTCAACAGAATACTCGACTAAGAGCACTTAATTCTTTTACATGCTCATTCTGAGCTATAACCAAAGGAACATATTTTTCATTCCGTTTGAAATGATTAATCAAGAGGTGAAAAGATCTTAGTTAATGCCAATCATTTTTTTCCTCAGTCACTCAATTCCCAAGAACAGAATATAATCAAAATCATTACCAATTAAATGTGCAATTTAGCAGAATGAAGCAGGACTATTTAGGAACAAAAATAGTACAAAACACTATTAATTCTATATTACTTGATTGTGATTATTTTTCTAAATGTCAATTAGATGTTTCTACCAAAGATTAACAGACAAGCTATTGAATATGATTTTATGCTCAGAATCCAGCAGTCTATTTAATGAAAGGGGGGCTAAGAAGTAAATAAACAGGAAATGTTGCTTTTACTTCTGCACAGCACCAAAGATAACTGAATAAGTAATTGACCTTTCAAAACAAGGACTCCAACCCAGTCATCCAGAAACCAAGTGCACCTAAGAGGTTTCCAATTAATCCTCTAATTTAAGTCCTATGTCTCTTTTCTATCAAATATAGATAAAAGGCTGGAAATCACTCCAACTGAAGCAGCACCCTCTGCAGAGAGCAAAGAGGGCCAGCCTCCTTATTAGGAACTAAAGGTCAATAAAAGAAAAAAGTCTCTGTAATATCTACTTTTATTTACTTTTTGTCTTTCTCATCTATAAAGACATGGAAGAGCTGAAATGAGAATGGAAAATGATAACACTGGCAGACTTCAGCAACTGGGCTTAGTCAAACATTCACTGGGAAGTTTCAGAAACTCTAGAAACTTTAAAATTTTGGTTAGATCAAAAAGGGATTATAATAAATCTTTATTACAGTCATAGACCAGCAAAAGAGAAAATAAAACGATAGTAGATAGTATAAATATTTTTTAAATATCGTCTTTTAACAATACTATTTCAAATCCCGTATTAGATTAAAATTAAGCTAAAATTTAATGGGAGATAATTCCATTTAAGTATTATCCACTATGGCTTGGTGGACGGCTTTATCGCTGTTGTTAGTTGATGTCACGACGCGTCTCAGTCTTGCCGCATCGTAACAAAATTTGGCTACAGTCATAGTTCGCTCTGGGTTGGTGTCCTCAATTAAATATCTAGTCAGCATTTCAATTGAACGGCCTGGTAGATTTTTTAACAGGGGTTCGATTAACTCCTTCCTCGAATCTCGATACAGAGTGCAGTGTAGAAGAACGTGACTAATAGATTTGATTTCCTTGTGATCACAAGGACATAGTCTCTGTTCTATCGGAATCTGAAGATATCTACCAGTTAGTAACGCCGAGGGTAATGCATTAAAACGAGCCCTAGTAAACGCCCATCGGTGTCTCGGGTTTTCTAACGTCTTTAGATAGATAGCTGGGTGGTTTGGGATTGGCAAATCAGCAGTAAAATAGCAGAGGTGATTCAATGTAAATAAGCGTAGAATGGTGCACAATGGGGCAAAACAACAACAACTATCTAGTTTCACATACAAGTTCAAGAGGCCTGAACTGTTGGTGACTGACCAGGAACAAAACCTCAGGATCATGGCTCAATGAAGATGTCAGATCAGATGTGAAATGGGTAAATGCCATGCCAAGGATCATTAGGAAAGGGATTGGATATAAAACTGCCAATGTCATCATACTGTTATACAGGCATGCGGCATGACTGGACTTGAAATACTGTATACTGTTCTGGTCATCTAACCCCAAAAAAGGAAGTTGTAGAGCTGGAAAAGGTTCAGAAAGGGCAACCCAAGTGATCAAGGTGTTGGAGAAACTCCCTATCAGGAAAGGTTACAACTGTAAGACCCTCCTGGGTAACTGGCACAAATATGAGTAGCAACTGCCACCACAATCAAGAAGCATTCAATATTTTTGACTTTACAGTCATACCTCTGGTTATAATCAATGCGGGTTGCGTTCACCACAGGATACGAACGCGCTGAACCTGGAAGTACCGGAACGGGTTACTTCTGGGTTCAGCGGTTCGCGCATGCGCTGAATCGTGCTTTGCCAATGCGCAGAAGCGCCGAATTGTGCCACGCACATGCGCAGATGCGGCGCTTCATGTTGCGTTCTGCTCAAGTTGCGAACGGGGCTCCGGAACGGATCCCATTCACAACCAGAGGTACCACTGTATCGACATTTTAGCCCTTGTTACAGCTTCCTACTCCTTTCCCCCAGGCAATTCCGGTCCTAATCCCCCACACAGGGTCACAAAAACAAGGCCTTCTGCCTATACTTGTGCTTTACTGTGGTTCTCCACTGACATGGTTGTTGTAAATGGTCTCTGTTCAATGTGGTCCCAGCAATCCTGGACTTCTGAGCGTGGCACCCAGTAGCACCCTTCTGCAGGCTCTGAGACTTGAGGAGACATTAGTCCAGCTGCCTTCTGGCTGGCAGTCTTCTGAGCCCAAGTGTTACAGCCAGTGGGGTAATCCCCAGTTGCTTCTCCTCCACTCCCCCAAAAGACAAGGTGGCAGGTGATGCCTTTTCCCAAGACCCCATGTCCCTTCTTAGAGACAGTGATAGCTTTAGGAGAGCTGGAAGCTTCTTCGTGTTGCTGTTTTTCTTTTGCTTGTCAATCAGTCAACCCCCTCTGACTGCTGTGTCTAGGCTGCTTAACCTCAGGAACTCCAAGAGCTCCTCATTAGTCTAAGCTGGTGGTAGCTGTTCCTTGTTCTACCCCTATCTTGGTTGGTTTGACTGAGGTGCAGAAGACTGGAGCCTTCTTGAAGGGACAGTCACAGCATGGCCATTGTGCCCAAGACTCTTCACAACATTTGGGGCCTTTTAGTTTAAAGAAAATGAGAGTACAGGGGAGGGCAGGGGAGAGGAGCATTAAATTGTGCACAGTATGGAGAAATACTCCCCCCCCTTATTACAGTAAAACTCTGAGGCATCTAATGAACAATTTTGGAAGATTCAGGACAGCCAAAACACTACGCACAGTTAAAACTGTGGAATTTGCTCATACAAGATGCAGCGATGACCACCAACACAGATGGATTTCTGTTTTTAGGATTTTTCCACTGGAGAAGAATGAAAAACTAATTTTGAAATTAAAATCCATTCTCACAAGTGAGGCCGCAAACATATAGTCGGGATGCAGTTCCTATGATGCACATTGCAGCACACACTCCCCTGATTTACATTCTTAGAAGTCTAAATACCATATTTTTCCATGTATAAGACTAGGTTTTTTTCCTAAAAAATAATGTCAAAAATTAGGGGGTGTCTTATACACAGATAGTGCCGAGAGTGTACTGGTGATTGGTTGTTGCCACAAAAATAGGGGGTGTCTTATACATGGGGGTGTCTTATAGACAGAAAAATATGGTAAGTTAGGAGACAATATAGCAGGGTGTACAGCAGTTTTGATTCATTTCTTATATTATAATTTTGTTCTGACATGGATACCAAAACCTGAGTTTCAGAACATTTCTGCAGAATATATTGAGTAACAATGCATATGTGGCTAGGAATCCTTCATAATTTTTCTGTCTGGATACTACTGATACCCTACTGTGCAATATCGGGAGGGAAACAGACAATTGTTATGAAAAAAGCAGCATGAGATGTATCCCTTAGGGGCAAATAGAGAATTAGGGCAGGCAGACGATGCAGAGAAACCTACAGTAGTCTACAAGTCAATTGATTCAGGAGACATGGATGCAACATCCAGCAGTTACTGCAGTGGGAGAATATGTAATTAGAGGAAAGGAGAGCAGAAGCCACCCAAGCTGCTGGTGCCTTCAAAGGCATCCGTGATACAGTCTGAAACTCTGTGATCCATGGAGGAAGGACTGCAGATCAGAGGAAAGTACACCACTTGGACAGAGATGTGTGCAATAGCACTGTCAGCAGCCTGCACTCAAGGGGAGCTAAGGACTGATGCCTGTTGTCCATGACACAGATAACATGTCTGGATAGAAAAGAAAATGTGCTTTCTACAACTTGAAGAGAATGGGAACACAGTGAAATTATTCTAAGTGGCTGAGTCAGAATCATGCTAGATTCCCAAATAGGATAGAGATAGCCAATTCGAAAGAATAGGGAACTACAGATATAGAAACGGATACAGTACATAGATATGCATGCATACAACAAAACAACCAGGGGAAATCTGAGAGGAAAAGAGTTTTAATTAAAAGCTCTGGTAACAAGCATTTCAAAATGATTAAAAGCTTGTAGTCATGAACATCCTATTTGAAGGATACCTGAAAATTACCACCCTTCATTTTATGAATAATCTTGTATGTTTTAAAACCTTGCAATCTGAAATGCGGTCATAGGACCTGCACTGGATGTTTAACCCTTCCTCTGTGCTATTTTACAAACTACACAGAGCAGGGACAGGGAAATATGTACGGGGGATAACTGTGTTCTATTCACATGCAAAGCTACCTAACTTGCACTTTCTGAACAAATACCCATGCACAGCTAACCTGTGAAATTTGCACTTTTCCACATGCTGTGATGAATACAAAATTCATGCACTGAAGTGTGTGCAAACATGCATGTATAAGTAAAAATAAAATAGAAGAACAAATTACATTGGGGGAAATTGCTTGTAAAATTTGAGTATTTAAATAAAATGTATTAAAAATGGAGTCGAGTAGACCATTGTTCTACTGTACAACGCCATTTCTTACATTCTACCATTTATTTCCTATGTATATGTAAAGCTATGTTTGATAAAAAGTGAAGGCTTTCAGTATTTGAAAAATGAATCTGCAAGGATGTAGTCCCAATTCCATGTTTTCTAAATTAGCATATTTCTGTGGTGGGGCACTTGCAAGAAAGGATCAGTTGTGTAAGGGAAAGGCACTTAACCTGTTCCAAACCCATTGATTATCCCATGTAAACACCCCTACTATTCCAGTTATATTTTTGTGAAATATCAGTAACCTGTGGTCAGCATGTCCACAACTCAGAAACATCAGTGCATCAATAGAAAGTGCTTTCTGCAGCCTGAGAGAGAACCTACTGAAATATTTTCCAGTGGATAATTCTGAACCATGCTAGAATCCTATCTGTGTAAAAGGTTGGTAGTTCACTGTGAACATGAAGGACTAAACATTTTTTTTTTTTTTTGCCTTGCTAAGGAAATGGAAAACATTATTTTTAATTAAAACCTCTGGGGAAAAGCAGCTATCCAAAATATTTTTGATGTGAAATTGTTTGTTTTTTCTGAACAACTCAGAGAAGTTCCATTATGGGGTAGCTATATAACCTTAGTTAATGAATTGATAAATAAATAAATATGAGCACTCTGCTTAAAGTACAGTGCCTTCTATTAGCAAACCCAAATAGTCCAGTGCCTGTCAGCTTGAAAAAGAAACAGGGCCAATAGAACATGTGAGCTTCAGGTACTGAATACTGATTGCCATTGATCCAACAGAGAGATGGAAGACTCTAACACAGTTTCCGGTACTGTGTCCTACCTTCCTCACTACATAACTATAAAAAGTTTGTATTTGAGACTAGCAGCCCTCTAATGCAGTAGTTTTGAACCCCTAGCCACCATGCTGAATCAGGCCAACAGAATGTTTTCTCATGGGCTCCAGCCCTTCCTCCAAGGTCCAACCATTCTTTTAAGAAAGCAGATGTTCAACCTACCTTCAGTGTAATCCAGCTGGCGAGTCACAGCAGACACTCTTGGTTCTCAGGACCACCACCCCTTTTCCCATGTGCATATATGTGTGTAAGAAGGGTGTGTGTGTTGAGCATTACAAAATAGTGAACCCAGGAGACAGAAAACAGGCTTGGAGAAGGGAGGGGACCTGAAGAAAAAGACATCTGGTAAGATCGCTCCCCAGCACCTGCCTCTACAAATGCAACGTGTGAAGAGGGTAGCCTTGAAGTTTATTAAAAGTGCAAGGCTTCTTAAAGGGTAATACCATTGCTGCATTATAGAAGATCTGGGGTGGTTAATGGGGAGAAGATAGAGGATGGGTGGATAGATGGAGGAGCAAGAGATTGCTTATTATCATTGCTATTAGTATTATTATTGATTCAGCACATTCTGAACTAGGATACAATTACTTTCAGATCAGCTGGAGACAGGAAACCTTGGATCTCAAAAGAAGCAGTATGAAACACTACTTCTATTTCAATTCCTCTGAAACAATGGGATGAAATTCAGACCATTATCACAGCAATATTTATACTAATTATCTCTTGCTCTAGCTGTCTCTACGACCACTTATGAATACATTTGTGTTTTTTAAGTAAATGTGGCATGAGAGCAGTACTATGCTAAAGACTGCTCTCAAATGAATCCCTAATATAGCAGCAAAAAGGGAGCATTTTCACAGCAACTTCCTATGTTATTGGTTCCAGGTAAAAAGCAAATAAAAATCCCAAAGTATGTGTATTTGGGGGGCTGTAACACAACATCTGGCCCAATGGATGAATTTTAAGCACTCCAGAATGGCAAGAATTTATATTTGATGTCCCGGTGATACTATTCTTTCTCTCTTCTCTCACACCCACCATCTGTGAAGTAGAACTGTGGTCTTTCTAGATACAGAAGAACCTTGCATACAAAGACGTAACAGGTCCTGATGCATACATTCACAATAAAATGGTGCTGAAATAGCACGGTGGAATAACAGGAATGCTTGAGCATTTGGAAGCCCAGATTAAATTATTTCTCAAATAAAAGTAATTAAGAGCATCACACAAAGTGGACATTCCTACAGGAATCCTGTTAACTATCATGTGAATCAGTCTATTTATAAAATAAGTGCAGCCATGTTGGCTCATTAGATTAAAAAAAAAAAAACCTTTATTGGGGCTAACCAAAGCTTTACAAAACAGTCATCAGGCTTTGTAGTAGTTTTCTTCAAGTCAGATATCATGTTAAACAAAAATAGGAAAAGATCCATATGTATGTTTTGGAACATGCAATTTCAGATTAAAGTACAGTAGAAACTTTGTTTTCATGATTCACTAGACGATATATGGGATGGGATCAGTGTCCTTTCACATGGGTTGATTCACAGAATCATTGAATCACAAAACTTCAGAGTTGGAAGAGAGCCTGAGGGTCATCTAATACAATCCCTCTGCTGTACAGGAATATGTAGCTGTCCCATACGGGGATCCAACCTGTAACCTTAGCATTGTCAGCACCACACTCTAACCAACTGAGCTACCCAGACAGATTGAGCCAGAAATACTGTCATAAATACGATATTTTTTTTGTAATTTGAGATTTGTTTCTTATAGCTCAACGCTAGCCCTCTTCGTCCATGCATGTATGGGGAAGAATACTAGTAGCTTTTCAGACCAGCTAAGCAGAGCTGATACCCACAAATCTCTTTCTGATGAACACTCCTTAGTTTTATCTCCCTGTTCCAGCAATATATTTTAACAGCTTGTCAAGTGTGTCATCTCTTCTCCATTTCAAATATAGATGGATGGAAGCCAGCTCAAGAATAATTCTAAAGAAAGCACTTTTTAAAAATGGAAAAGATCCACGAAGGCCACGCTCATAAACACTAATGCCATAAATAGAGAAAACCAAAAAAAAAAGTACAAGCCAAAGTGAATGCCAGTTTATCACATTAATATATGTACAATACAAAACATTCAGAAGTCTTCCTAGAAAACTGAACCATATAGAGAGAGGGGAGAAAATGTATAGGGGGGCAGGAAGACAGATGTTCAACCAGGACTATTTAAGGCTGTTCTTCTGGAGTGACAGAAGCAGCAGCAGATTACATATCTCCTCATTCCCAAACAGCACAGGAAAACACACATTCTACCCATTATCTGATATTCTACCTCTGGACATTACCTAGAGCAGGCATGGCCAAACTTGGCCCTCCAGCTGTTTTGGAACTACAACTCCCATCATTCCTAGCTATCATGACCAGTGGTCAGGGATGATGGGAACAGTAGTCCCAAAACAGCTGGAGGGCCAAGTTTGGTCATGACTGACCTAGAGGAATTGTGTCCTATTCTGGTGATGAGTGGAACCCTACAAAGCAAGACAGGATTCTGGGGGAAAGGGAGAAGAACCCAAAGTTGTAGTGTCAGTCTATCAGGTCATCAGACAGCATATCAAACTGGAGTTGTAGGATCTTTGGTATTTCCAGGCAGAAAACTCTGACATGGTGTATTACTCAGGTGAGATGCAATATCCCTCCCTGGGCCGGAAGCCTTATGGTGTAGCCCTCAGGCTTGGAACCTGTCAGGGAACTGTCCCCAAGGTGGTGGAAGGGCTCTCAGGATGCTACAGAGAGCCCCAGTCCCACCTGACCAGTAGCACCTCCTCTGGCAGCCGAGGGAGCAGCGAGGCTTCGAGCAGGGAGGGGCAGGCTTTTCAGGGTATGGAGGGAGAAGGCTCTGAGGATGCTGAAGAGCCCTCACACTCCTCTCGCTCAAGGGTCGAGGAAAGAGACACGCAGCTTCCAGTGCCCTAAAGGCGTCGAGGGGTGAAACGAAAGGATGGGAGGTGGGGTTTCCATATACTGATGCTATTTTGTTGGTGTCAGAACCGGAAGGGGCCATTCCCGGATTCTGACGATGCTTGATACAGACATGAACTTATTAGCTCTGCACTGTACATAGTTTGTACAATAAAACTCTTAAAGGAAACTCTGAGTTTTGCCTGCTTACTCATGAGCAACCAACAGAGGACCTTACAGAACCTATCACAGTTAATTCCCATTTCATGTCTTGCCTTTGCTTATGAGCAGGTATAGTTTAGCATGAAGACCATGGTCTAAAAAGAGGGCCAATTCTCATGGAGTGGTGTCTCCAGGGGAACTAATGTAGGGATCTCTAGCTCAATCTCGGGGTCCAGCTTGGTGTTAGTGGAACTGGTCCTCCTGATCCAGCTAGCTTCTCCTTCGCCATGTTGGAGTACTAGCTAGTACCCCCATGATCATGGTCATGAAAGCATAAGTTGTTCATGCTTCCTTTTCCAAACATGTCCAGCAAATGTCTGAAGCACCCCAAAGTGCTGGAGAATGAAGATAAGAGAAGATACATTTCAGACCTCCTCATACTTTTATTCCTGTGCTGGTGCCTTATCTCTTTTTCTTTCCAAATAATAATAATAATAATAATAATAATAATAATAATTATTATTATTATTATTATTATTATTATTATTATTATTATTATTTATTTGTACCCCGCCCATCTGGCTGGGTCTCCCCAGCCACTCTGGGTGGCTAACACAAAAGGATAACAATTTTAATCCAAGTTTTAAAGTTTAAGAAATGACTTTAATCCAAAACATGGAATTTTACAACACCAAAAGCTTTGGGTCCCCTTTAGGGACGTCTCATTCCTGTTTTAAGCTGCAGGCTAAGAAATTATTCAATGACAACTTTTGATCAATTAAATTGAGACTGGACAAAGAAGATTCACAATGGGAGAAAAAAAATGTATTCTGTTTGAGGCACTTGCCTCAACCAAACCAGGGTTAGGTACAAGAAAAACTGAGTCTTTCTAAATTCACTGCACTCCTCATGCATTAGCATTGACACCAAGTGAGGCCTTTCTATTTCGTTACCAACAATAGGTCTCAAAAAGCCATTTATGAAACTCAACCATTTCCGATCAAGACCAGGGAAACAAACAAAGCCATTTTCATTACATGTTTCATTATTACATGTTTGAAACTTCAGCACTGAAGGATCATGACAGATTGTATTCCTATGCTTGTTCAGCAACGCAAACCATTTATGAATGGCAAATGAGCTAGCTTGTCCAAGGAAACCCAGGAAAAGAGGAGATATTGACAAAAATTTCCTGTATGTAATAAACAGGATTGCTTTGTAATGAGTATCCACAGGAGCACCTCAGCCACAGAGACAGGTTTTTCACCAAGTTAATACTATGGGGGGAACAGTATTTGCAACTCATCACACCTCACAAGATGCTATCAACAGTCACAACAGCTTACTTATTTATGTTTAAAATGTATATTCTGCTCTTGAACGGAATACCTCAGAGCCGTCCACGTCATTAAAAGAAGACCATAAAACCACTTCTAAGCCTACTATCTGTAGATATAGTGATACATGGGTCACATATTTAGATCAGCCGAAAGGCATGATGAAAACAATATTCACCTGTTGCCTAAATGTACTATTATCAACTGTTATCAATTTGGTCTTAAGGTGACACAGATCATTCATGTCTGGGACAACACACTTGCCATCAGCCTAAGCAGCAGTATTACTGGAATTTATATATTGCAAAGACAACACGCTAGGAAGTCAGTTAGTCACTTGGGAACTTCACAATGAAGTTTCCATCTGTCTGGGTCATCTGAACTTTCTACATATAGAATCAAATGAGGATATTATCATTTATACTACCATGAAGATTGAACTTGATAATGAGATGCTCTGTTCTGCCTTTGTTTTAACAGCACATTTCTCACTAGACCACAATGAAGTTACTTTGCGGAACACATTATTTACCTTCACAATAGGCAGAATCCCCTTGGACAGAGATATAACCACTTTTGCATTCACAAGTAGCTCGCGTGTTCCAGTTCCTGCACTCTGAGTTTTCACCACATCTGTGTCCTTGTGCACAAAAATTATGACCTGAAATATAAAGCACATTCAACAATGTATCAGAGTGAGGGAAAGCAATAAAAAGCTTAATCCTAAATCAGCAATTATACTATTTAATTTAGATAGGAATCTTAGCAGTAATACAAATTAATCCATACATTTAACAGTGTTTCACATGTGTTTTTTCCTGAGAATAACATTTAACTTCCACACTAACATAATGTACTTTACCTTTCATAGAATTTTAGAATTGAACAGACCCACAAAGGTCATCTAGTCCAATTTTCTGCAATGCAATGCAGGAATATTTTGCCCAACATGGGAATTGAACCCACAACTCTTAAGATTAAAAGTCTCATGCTCTACCAACTGAACTATCAAGGGCCTGTGTGCTTAATTGTCCATATTTACACTGATCTTCTACTGAAACTAATCACACCACTTTTAAGAATGCTGTCATAACAGATCCAAAATTCCATAGCATGAGAATCTTCTGTTAAGGGCCACATTTTCTTAATGGTACTCCACTGAGAGGCCAGATGCTGTACGGGGGCACAGCCAGAGCTAACAATGATGAAAGCTTGAAACAAAAGTGTTCTGGATTAATTAATCTTAAATAAAGAACACCTTGCTTAAACTTTCATGAATAGATTAGAATTCTCAATCATATGCAGGTATACTCAGCAGTAAGTCTCCCTGGAGCTTTATAAGGTGGGCTCTCAAATAAATATACAGGGCAGAGGATTTAGCTAATGTCCCATCAATGCAACCCCTGTGCAAGGACTTCCACTTGAGAAATGGGGCTTTCCATCCTCTCCTCCAGCCACTCACTCCTACCCCTGAAATTGGCTTTTGGGGGGGGGGGTTCATGCTGGGAAAACAAGATGCAAAAAGAGCTTTTAAGCTCTCTGCTTTGCCTGCATTTAACCTGCAGATTTTCAACCAGCCGACCTTCAATCACATATGGTTGAAATCACACAAGTTAAATGTGCATACGATGTGATTTATATTAATATAACAGGTCAGTACACATTGTTCCAGGATGCAAAGAGAAGCAATTCCTTAAAACTTTTGTGCACTACACACATACACACAAATATAGAACCCTACCAACTGATTCTCAAAGAGATGATGGGGAGATGGGGATGGAATTCTGTTACCCAATGCATACAACCAGCAAAAAGCTTTTTTTAAAAAAATAAAACCATCAATGTATATTTATCAAATAAAATGCTGCCCCTTCAAATTATTCTGAACCACACAGAAATGAGAAGACAAACGCTTTCAAAAGCCAGCAAAAATATGGAGGAAACCACCAGGAAAGAAGGCATTCTGAAGCAAATCTTCAAAATGAAGTTTTTAAATGAAGGAAGTAGGGATCTTTATATGACAACAGCATAGATGAGAAGGCAATAGAGCATTAGCTACAACAACAAACAGTTTAGAACAAATGTGCAAAGCATTCCCCCATACACATAGATGTATGTCATAAATGCATGTAGTACCTTAACAACATTTGAAAAACAAATAGACTTCCAAAAGGGAATCACATATACCCTAGATCTTTGACAAACTAGGTGACCTCTATTCCTTCTTCAAACATTTCAGGTGAATACTCTTCCAGCATTTAGAGCAATTTTTCTACCCTTGGCTTTCCTTTGATGAGGGCATTCTTATGTCTTTATTACAACTGCTTCCACAAGATTAAGTTTTGCTTTTTAAGTTATTTGATTGTGCAATGACCCATTTATCATTTTAAGCTAATTATAATAGTAATCAAATTCTACGCTTCAGGGAATAGGTAGACAAGCTCATTTCATGTTGTTAAATAATTGTACAATTGGCTTGGCACATATCCTTCCAAATGTGTTCCTCCAATTAGGAATACCGTAGGTTACAATTCTCAAAAAGTCAAATAACTTAACAACCTCAGACCTGCTCCAAAGCTACTTAGTCTGAAAATCCTTGCATACTCACTTGTAAGTCCCCATGAACTCAAGCAAATAAAAATATGGTTGGAATTGGCATGATTTTTCTCATAAATGTAAGCCAGCTGCTTTATTCCATATGCAATTTCTTCTGATCATCCCAAGACACAGGATCACATTAAGAAATAGGCGTATGGCCTTTACGTGGCAGTTTACATGACCACATCAATCTGAAAAAATTCTATTATGTTAACAGTGGAGCTTATCATGCACACTTCACATGTTACTTTTCTTGAAAAGCTTGTGCCTGTGATCAGTCAGGAGACATCCAGAGAGCATAAGTGGGTGGCTTTTATGTGTGAGCTGGCTCTTAAAATGCCAATGGGATGGGGAACCATTGTTGGGATGTAGTCCACAGTGTCTTCAGATTCAGCCTGATTCATTGACTTCACTCCAGTATAGCAATTTAGGGTTTGTTTGTTTTTTAAAGGAAGATTTTTCCTAAGCTCATTTATTATCTGAGGAGGAGATACAGGGAGAGAGAGAAAGGAGGGAAAGAATGGACAGTGAGTATGTGTGTGAGAGAGAACAAGGATTTGAATGAGTGTGTGTGCGCGCGCATTAACTGATGGGGTGGATAAGGAATGTTTGGGGGGGATTAAAAACGTAAAGGGAAGCCAAAAGTGCATGCTCATCTGTGGTCAGGAACAGAAATTGGCCTGATGAATATGACTGGCATTCATTTAAATCATTATTGTTTTTAAGTCCACACATTATAGGCAATTAATAACTTTTTATAATAATAATTTATTATTTAATATCCCGCCCATCTGGCTGGGTTTCCCCAGCCACTCTGGGCTGCTTCCAACAGAACACTAAAATGCAATAATCTATTAAACGTTAAAAGCCTCCCTAAACAGGGCTGCCTTCAGATGTCTTCTAAACATTGTTTTGTCATTTCTTTTACACTGAGATTAAAGTAAGTTGCAGAAATAGTTACATGTAGTATTTGGCAGAAGCCGAACTGCAGTGGAACCGAAACAGTGCTGATTGTGACAAATACAGGTTAGAACAGAAATCACTGCCTTCTTACATCCCTAGGTGGGAGTAACAAAGAAAGAGTGTGTGGTGGCTCTGCCCATGTATGAGAAAGGGTATGGGGTGATATTGAGCTTTACTTAAGATTATAATCATTTCATTATCTCTTTAAATCACCACCATCCCATGTCTCCCTCCCTCTCCCTCTCTTAAGATCATCACCTGTCACCCTGCCACTCTCTAAGAGAGAATGGGGTGGTGAGGAGCTTAAGGTATACAGGGTATGGGGCAGCTCTGGCCCCACCCTACACCAAAACACTGCCCTGGCGTTCAGTGGGAAAAGGCTCTCCTACATTTGCCATAGACCCCATGTAGTATCAACGTTACTTTAGAAGTATTGAAAAAGAAGTACCATTTTTAATTTGCAGTTGTCTGTACGTAAATTTGTTTGCACTTGTGTCCAGAACTATTTAGCTATTTATTTAGGCAACAGAATGGTCAAAACAGGCAGGATAGCAACAACAGTCTTTACTAATATATAAAAACACTTCCAAGTCAGGCTGCTACATTTAATTTATCTGTTAAGATTGATTTACAAGATTTTAATCAATTAAATATATGTAACATGTTTGTGAAAAAATACTATTTTAATAAAAGTGCCAAAGTCCAAAGCTTTAAGTTTGTAAATCAATCAAAATCTCTGGAAGAAAAGAAGTTGAAATATGCATATAGGCACAAAGCACTGTGTTGCACAAATATGTTGCAACTGAATTGCAATAGGCGAGCACAGAAATAATTAAACAGAGGCCAGCAGAACTGTATTTATTTTTCTCACAATAAGATCATTTCATGGTTGCTCTCACATATATTCTAAGTAACACAAACGACTCTACATGCATGTATTTTGTACTCAATAAGCTGCTCCCAAGGACAGTACTGTATGTAAATTCTGAAATAAGCCTTTGTAAAGTTGAGAGCCCTGTTGCTACAATTCTGCATGCAGCAGACCTGTTAAATTTATACTTATCAGCATCTTTCTGGGACTTAATAAAACTGAATTCTAGAGGTGTCTCAGAGCCCCACAGCAATGCATGAGAAATGTCTTTATTTTTTTGCATCTGAGGAAACAGAACTCCTTCCATTCTCTTTATGCAAAATTGTCTCATGTCCAGTCTTGGGGCTAGACAGGAAGAGATGAAAAATATGCTGATTGAAGAGACTCATGAAGGTGCCAATGAAAGATATTATAAACCTGTTTTATATAAATAGTAAATGTAAAGGTTAGCAGAGCTACATTATTAATAAAATGTTTGCTGCACTTCAACCTCCTCCTACACACACAAACACGGATGTTGAAGTAAACGGGGCTTGCTTCTGAATAGACATGCATAGAATTGCACTGCAAAGTACTAATTTGAGCACACTGAGCAACTTCTAACCTGATTGCCACCAAGGTCAATTTAAAAACCACAGAACCTATTTTAATATATAGTGATTAAAAATTATGTTATTCAAAAATGTTTAACCATGTGCTTTTTTCTTTTCCTTTTCTTTTACTCTTTTTCATATTCAAAGGTTGAGGACATAGAGACAAAGGGAGCTACTTTATACTGAGTCAAGCCCAGGACTTTTTTTCAGCTGGAACTCACTGGAACTCAGTTTCAGCACCTCTCAGGTGGGCACCATTGCCATTCTAAGAGAATGGAGGTGGTGTTCATGGTGAGTTTTGACACCTCTTTTTCTAGAAAAATAGCACTGAGTCAGACCACCAGTCCATCTAGTTGAATACTCCCTACACTGACTGACAATGATTCCCCAGGAGTTCAGACAGCCCTACCTGGAGACACGGCCATGCAAAGCTGGCAAGAGGTCCAGGACAGATGGGAAATGCAGGCCGCATTTCAATAATCTTTACCAAAGGGTTGGGTTCCCCTTTGCTTCTACCATGGGGAGCTTGGAGTAGGCCCCCTCAAAATTGCAGGCCCATTCCAATTGGCCAACCTGCCCCCCCTTCTGACTTGCCTGGAGGTGCTTGGGATTGGCCCTGGTACCTTCTGCAAGCAAAGCAACAGCCCATGTTTGTAATCCAAGAAACTGAGTAGCAGCAAAAATAAAAAAATAAAAAATAAATGATTTTGATTTGACACCCAATGGGAAAAAAATGCACAATCACATCTGTGACTCCAAGTTACATAATCATAATCTATGATAGTGCAGTAAATTTCACCAAGGATGGGAAAAAATAACAAAAGCATGATTAAGATGCAATCAAGAAATTGTTCCACTGCTATATGGTCTTTGATGACTACATGATAAACAACAACAAAAATGTTAATGGCAACAATAATTACATATGAATTCATCATGACTGTGGGTGGTCAGGGAAACAAAGCAGCTCCGCTTTCAAGGAGAAAGATAATTTTTGGCAATTGTGCTGTTTGAGGCTTAAAGACATGGGAAGGGAGTTGGAATAGGAAAATTCAAGAAGAAACCCACAAGGCCCCAATACAGCACTTGTGGGTTTAGCTTTGCACTGGTGGCATTGTTTGGGTTGTAACTCTAACTTTAATGTCAGAAGGTCGGCAGTTCGAATCCCCACAATGGGGTGAGCTCCCGTTGCTCGGTCCCTGCTCCTGCCAACCTAGCAGTTCGAATGCACAAAGTGCAAGTAGATAAATAGGTACCGCTCTGATGGGAAGGTAAACGACATTTCCGTGTGCTGCTCTGGTTCGCCAGAAGCGGCTTTGTCATGCTGGCCACATGACCTGGAAGCTGTATGCTGGCTCCCTCGGCCAGTAAAGCGAGATGAGCTCTGCAACCCCAGAGTCGTCCACGACTGGACCTAATAGTCAGGGGTCCCTTTACCTTTCTATACAATGTTATCAATGTGTAGGAAGTTATACATGCTTCACAGACTGTATCTATACAAACTGAAAAAAAAGTAAATTAACTTCCCTGATTTCAAAATGCTCTACAATATCCCCAAGGAGCTTTGATGTCTGACCAGCTAATGCATAAAAGGCATCCAAAACAACACCATAAGCCTTACAGTAGGCCTTTCAGATCAAAATCAAACATTCTTTTAAGGAAGACACAATAACTATTAACAATAACTGCCAATATCCTACTTACCTTTGCAAACACTGCAGCACTGATTCTCTGGGAGGATGTAATCTTTTTCTGAGCAGTTCAATGGAGGACAGGTCTCTGTTACTTTTACTAAAATTCCATTCTAGAAATAACAATGTTTTAAAGAGTTACACTGATGAAAATTCCACGGTTGCTTCTACTGTCTGTAATCAGAGACTGACATAAACAAAGGCTGCATATATATGAGACATTCAAAGCACATTCCTCTTCAAAAGAATCCTGGGAACTGTAGCTTGTTAATGGTGCTGGGAACTGCAGGTCTATGGGGTAAACTACAGTTTCCAGGATTGGACGGGGTTACACAGCAAGGTGCGTATACAGCCAGACTATGACAAAAAAAAGTAAGAATGGTACTGGTCTGACCAGCAGGGACCTCACTGCCCAACATGCCCAGACTATCTGTTCTCTTTGCAGAAGAACGTTGTTGCATTAGTATCAAACTAGCATGGAAGTTTTGATGAGTGAAAGATTAAGCATATCAATTTGAGAGAGAACTGTTTTCCCTCTAAAGTTCAGTAATACCTGGTTGTCATGAGATGTTCACAAAAGAAAAGCATGGGAAATGCACTGACAGCAGAACCTATGATACTTCCATGCAAAATGGGCAAGGAAACAAAAAGGAAGGCAGCTCTGAAAACTAGCTCTATTATTTCCACAGCTTGGAAGCAATTAAAAAGCTATTCATGCCTTCACTAGTGAAAAGGTAGAAAACATGTAATGATGATGGGTTGCCCACAATATTATCTACTATGGTACAATTGATACTTTGTTCTGCAGCAACTGAAATGAAAACCTGACTTACCAAGTTACTTCAAAAATGCATTGCTACTCTAGGCTCGCAGGCTGAGAATCAGTTAAGCACAAGGAACCATTGTTATCCTTACCCCTTCCTGACTTACAGCAAACACGTATGAGTCTTTTGCATATGATAGATAGATATGCCAAGGGCAATACCAACATAGCAAATAAAATGGCAGCTGCTGTGCCAGTATTGAAGCAATGGCAGGGTTAGATACTTCATATGCTATGTGATAAAATCACAATTAGCACTAAAGTGAAGATCAGATACTCTTATCACCAGAACACAGTAGCTCATATCTTGTTTTCTGCTAAGCCTAGAGGCTTTTTGGAGTTTCTTATAATTCCTTTCTGCACATTTGCCCTGATTTGCGCCAGGGACTCAGCAGCTGCCCTCCATGCCTAGTCAGCAGCCGAGAGACAGATCTCAAGTGTTTCCCGAACTTCACAGTACCCCGGGGAGAAAGTTAACAAATAGCAGCCCAGCAAACAAACAGAGACCCTCTGGGTGCAATGGAGGATCCAGATATTATTGTTTTGAGAAGGAACAGAGAGGAGAATCTGATGCAGATGAAAACTCTTCTAGATGTCTGATTTTGTAGCCCTTTCAGGCTACTGTTGCTGTTCACTGTTATCATGAAGGTATGGACTGTAGGAATCAGCATGCTAGATTCCAAGTGTGCTAGGTTCCCCTGCCTTGTGGTCATTCTCATGGCCCTCCATGAATTGCTTTGTGAGAAGCAGGGGTCCTCCTGTATATCTGAACATTCTCCACATATTTAATACTTGATTTTCATATTTCACACAGCAACCCTCCAAAGAGAGCTAGTGCACTTACTCCTGAACCACCAGCATCAAAACATTGAAGAGTACAGAGTCAAAGCAGTAATATATTTCACTTATTAAAAAAAAATCATGGTAAAAGTTATTGTTTAAGCTGAACTGAAATTCATTTGCAAACATAGAATATAACACAAAGTAAAAGTAAAATGTAGTAAAAAAATAGCTTTAATTAACCACATGGGGCTGGTTCACATGGTCTGAAATATCATCCACTGCTGTCGATAAAGCCCTCGAGCTCAATTCAGGATTGGGCTCAGAAAACCAAACTATTTTCCCCAAAGACAGAGAAAATCACTTGGTTTGTTGCTCCCCCACTTTGCAGTGCATTTTCCTGTCACTTTCCCAACTGAAAGGGTCTTCTTTTTTGTGGATCTGTTGTGCTATCGCATCAGAGCACTTTAATCCTACTTTAGTTGTGCAAAGCTAAATTTCTGGCATGTGCTTGAATCCCTTCCGCAAAATAGTGACAGCCTGCAAGCACTGAAAGTAAAAATGGATTAGAATTTATGACTCACGTCTAAAAAATGTTTCTTCTGTCAAAAGCATCTGAAGCAGTGAAGGTAATATTGCACACACTTTGCTATACCATCCAGGGCATGCAATTATGGAGATACCACAAATGTTTAAAAGTGAAAGAGTGAACAATTGCAATGTAAGTCCTACTGCAGTCATAATGCGTGAGACTGCAGTCTTAGAAGGTTAAAAAACTTACACGACATTCTTTGCAGTTCTTGGTTAAAATCCTCTGACCTTCTGCCAACACTTTTCCTCCATAGATGCATTTGGCTAGAATTTTCAAAATAAATAAAAACATCAGTATTCAGTAGTAAGTGCAGATCAATTATACAGTTTGGTACAAACAATATTGTTTTAAGTCAATCTAGATGCACTGTGGTAAATATGATGTACTCATTTTCCTTTCAGTAGCAGCCAGTGTTAATTGCTCACATTTATTTTGACTATAATAGTAAATTCATTACAAAAACTATTATCTTGAACCATTTCACAACTCACTCTGACAAACTAGGCTACTCAGTGACCTGAAGTAACAGGAGAAGCAGAACAGATATTGAACTCGGTTCATTAACAGAATTAGTCATGGCAGTGACATTCTGTGGAGCAGGCACAGTACATTTGTATTAAGATATGCCTGTATGGGCAAAGTATTGACAACCTGGAAGGACTTACTGGATCACAATATATACCGTAGATTCTGATTTATCTACACCATATCAAGACAAGTGAAAACAGAACTGTGCCCCTGTGTAATTGGAGCAGTGTCTGAAGTGAGCCACAGGTATTCATTAACTATCATAATTTATTAGATCACTGCTGGAAATACAGAGCTAACAAACACATGAAAAAGGAAGACACCATACAATGATGACTATCTGTAACATTAAAATTAGCTTCTGGAGCATATGGATCTAACTTTTCTTTGCTGATTGCCTTTTAGAAACTTTTACAGATGAACTAAAACTCAAATATTGTATTTCTTGCATACTTTTAATTCCAGAAAGTAATGCATATATACAACAGACTTGATAATTGTCTGTTATGCTATCCTTTCCCAAGCAGAGGCCCCTTGAGCCATGCCAGATACAGTGGTACCTCAGATTAAGAACTTAATTCGTTCTGGAATTCCGTTCTTAACCTGAAACTGTTCTTAACCTGAAGCACCACTTTAGCTAATGGGGCCTCCCGCCGCCGCCGCGCCGCCAGAGCACAATTTCTGTTCTTATCCTGAAGCAAAGTTCTTAATCTGAAGCGTTATTTCTGGGTTAGCGGAGTCTGTAACCTGAAGCGTATGTGTCAGGTCTGCGTTTGGTTACTCACGAGTAAGCAGGCATGAGTCTGAACTGTCTTTTAACAGTTTTATTGTGCAAACTATTTACAGTGCAGAAAAACATGACTGTATCAGTCACTAGCAGAATCCGGGAGTGCCGGTTTCCGGCTGTGACCCCAACATAAGAATTTCGGCACCCCAAAGCGCCGCCTCCCCTGTCTCCTTTTGACCCCTCTGCGCAACTGGGGCAACGGAAGTGGCATGCTCCCCTCAGAGCGAATCTCACGAGGGGTGCTGGGGCTCTCCGCAGCATCTCCAAGCCCCTGTTTCACCTGGCTGCCTCCAGCTGGCCCCTCCCCACTGGAGGAGGCACCGCTCTGCCCGCTGGAAGAGGTTTTGCTACTCAGAATGTGCCGAGGCTCCCGGTACCCTTCCGTCCCCAGCCCCGAGGCTGAGGGCAGTTTCCTGACAGTATGTAACCTGAAGTGTATGTAACCTGAGGTACCATTGTATAGCTCCACGAATGAGGAAATATAATTCCTTTAAGGATGTAAATAAAAAACATTTCTCAGTTCAGGGAGAAAAACCTGGAACAACTCAAAAGGCCTCTGTTTGCAAAATATGGGTTGGACTGCTGTAAAAAAGTCGGTCATGCCAGATATAGCTCCATGATACTTGCCTTCTGAGGAACTACAGATCTGTATTTTGGTAGAGTAGTACTGGTGCCAGAGACAAAAATATATATAGTGTGACCAAAGTGCAGATCTCTACTCAAAATGACAGGCACTCAGTTCTTAAACAGACCCTCAGTATCCTTGAGATTTTGGGTACTTTCAAGCCAAGTATCATTTCTGGCAAGGGAATGAATATTAGCTCCAAAATCTTTATTTGGTTAGAAAAGAAATTGGCTTAGACACTGTTACTTCACTGGGTACATATGTAATAAGGTGCCCAGTGCTCCAAATTATTAAAGCGAGAGAAACTAAATTCCTCCAGGTTGTGTCATTAATACAGATAAATGAAAGCTTCAAATATGTTGTTGTTGTTGTTGTTGTTGTTGTTGTTGTTGTTGTTGTTGTTGTTGTTGTTGTTGTTACAATTATGTGATTTATTATCTGCCCTCCACCCTAAAGTCCCAGGGCAGGGCACATTAAAACACATTACAACACAAAATAACTTACAACTTATACCCGAATGTTGCTTCCTAATACCACAATGTATTACAATCTCCAGTTATGACTTCCTGACACATTTGCATTACTGTAGCCATAATAAAAAAGAACGTCCTCTTTAACTCCGGTAAAAGAGGAACACTAAATAACATTGCTCTTTAAATCATTTCAAGAACTTCAAGCACTGCAGAATGGGACAAAACCTTACTTTTCAACCTTTCAAATTGTATCTATAATTTTCCTTGGTAACAGTCATGCAACTAGGTCTGAGGTAAAAACGAGAAATAGGAAAGGTGGTAATAGGCCTAGGGCGAGCAGAGGAACTAGAAATATTACAGCATACTGAAATTTTATCCTCAGCAGTTGCACTTTACTTCTACAAATTCTCCCCATATTCTGTCCATCAACTTCTAAATGTTACACACAGAGTGTATGCTAGCAACAAAGAGGGTGTGTGTGTGTAAATCCTATAAAATATCTTCTTTGAAATCCATCTATACCACCACATTTTGACAATCAAAGTTTCACTTATGTGATTTCATCTTTGAAGAATACAGCATGTCAAGAGTATATAATGATGACCTGCCTCCCAGCTAGACATGGCATGCAGCCCAAAAGGTTTAACAAACTACACTTTTCAGATTGTTAAACTGGCAGCTGTTGGTTGGCAGGTAAATAGGGCAACATTGATAAAGGATTAAGTACCAAATCTTTAACATTCCTAGCTGGGGTGCAGCCATATCAAAGTGACAAAACTATATCATGCATGATGAGGAAATTCTCTGGACTGACATCAACAAGCAGAAGTCTGCAATACCTTCAGTGTATTGGTCCCATATATAGGATTATGTATTTAGGCCATTCCACCATGATACCAAAGAATTTGTTTCAGAAGACCTGTCAACATGGGTATGGTGTGATTCAATAGCAGATAGTGTGGTTAGGCAGTGGTGCTCACCTGATCTCCCATTATCTGTTGTTGCTGCTTACCAGGAATGAGGGTAGGAACACTCTACAGATTGGCTCTAATGGTACATTTGCATGGCACCAGGCTCCTCACTGTCACACCCTCTATCAAGCAGCAGCAATTCAGCAGGAGGCTAGATGAGCACCAACACCCAACAGTACACTACTGATGTGATTAAGTCATAAGGTAAAGGTAAAGGGACCCCTGACTGTTAGGTCCAGTCGGAGACGACTCTGGGGTTGCGGCACTCATCTCGCTTTATTGGCCGAGGGAGCCGGCATACAGCTTCCGGGTCATGTGGCCAGCATGACTAAGCCGCTTCTGGCGAACCAGAGCAGTGCACAGAAACGCCGTTTACCTTCCCGCCAGAGGGGTACCTATTTATCTACTTGCACTTTGACATGCTTTCGAACTGCTAGGTTGGCAGGAGCTGGGACCGAGCAACGGGAGCTCACCCTGTCGCGGGGATTCAAACCGCCGACCTTCTGATCGGCAAGCCCTAGGCATACCCTTCTATATTAATATATAGATATAGTTGTGTCTCTTAGCCTATCATTTTTTAAACAATTGGTCTTATTGAGACTCCCTATTTTCTGTTTTGAACTTTGCATTTTGTCTTATTCGTCTGTTGACTGTAATAAACACCTGGCTGACTTTTGTGTGGTAAATGTGGCATTTTTGCAGCTACAGCTTGTAAATCATCATCTTAGAAAATATAAAACCTAGATTTTGTCTTGCTGATGTGTTCATGGGCACAGGGCTGGTGGAGGTATTTTTAAGCTTCAAATATGACAGCCTGTATAACAAGGCTGGATGTAGACAAAAAGGGAAGAAAAATCTGAATAATAGTCAGACTTCGCCAGAAAGACATTTTGATCTCAAAAAGTATGTTCTGTACTGGAGGGATTAACTAAAGATAACAAAGAAAAAAAGAACCCTCCTGAATTTTTCGGGTAAGAAATGCTAGTTGCTTTAACTCATTTTTTAAAATAATGGCTAATTATCTGCTCAATAAGCCCTAAGGAAAGACAATTACAGTTGATCATACTGTCAATGACTGTATGGACAAAGGGCAGAGAAATCAATCCACACAGTATCATCAGTATAGACAGCTTCAGTGTCTGGAACAACATGGACCCCCAAAACTGTCCCAAGTATATCATTCTGTCAAGATTTGCAATCAATTTTAATCAATGTTTACATCTATTTCTTCTAACAGGCTTCCAAGTACACCAACAAGTTGAGATGGGTGTCAACCAAAAAAACACAAAAGAGTAAGTTTGTTCATTCATTCATATTTTAATTAGAGGACATGAAACAAAAGAAAAGATTCTTGTGACTATATGGTTAAATTCAGTCCTAATGCTAAACCATGGTCTCCTTCTAGGCCCACGTGTTCCCTCTCCCCTTTCCTCCTTCTGCACAGAAAGAGTTCAGAAGCCTTTGCCCCCCTTTCAACATGGCTTATCATTTCATCTGAACCAGGAATCATAGTTTGATGCTAATCATGGTTAGTTTCAACAAACCAGCTCCACAACCCATGATCTAACGTTGGATTATTTTGAAACATACTATTAATCAGGCTTCCTCAACCTCAACCCTCCAGATGTTTTTGGCCTACAACTCCCATGATCCCTAGCTAGCAGGGCCAGTGGTCAGGGGTGATGGGAATTGTAGTCTCAAAACATCTGGAGGGGCGAGGTTGAGGAAGCCTGCTATTAATCATGTTAAACCGCAATCCCTGATTCAGATGAAATGACTAGCAAAAGAACCTGGGAGATGGCTAGGCTTATTCACGTTGCACAAAGGCCTGAATCATCTGTAAAAGTAAAATTTTAATAATTATGAATGTTAAGTCCATTACATGGTATGAGCATATGTTTTAACTCCAGGATGCCTCTCTCCCAGAAAATGCAAGGCAGAGTCAAATTTCAAATTACTTCCTAGGGAGTAGGGGCTTCCCAAATTGAAGTGACATCACTCCACAACTTTACTACATAACTAACAACAACAAAAAAGCATGTAAAATCAGTATGACTGAGAAACAGAAGAGAGCACAATACCTATACTTACACTTGCACAATTTGCAGCACTGGCCTGTTAAATGGACCGGAAGGCGATCTGGTGAACAGTTCAATGGTGGGCAGGCCATTCGCCGGCACTCCACTACTCCACTCTATAAAATAAAAGAAAAATAGGATTAAAACATCTGTATAAAGCAGGGTTAGCCAACATGGTGCTCTCTAGATGTTGTGGACTACAACTCCCATCATCTTTGGCCATTGACCACGCTGGCTACAGCTGATGGGAGATAGGAGTTTGAAAAGCTCTGCAGGGTACCACACTGGCTATCTTTGGTATAAAGTAATGCATATTGGGGGGGGGGGCGGGAAGCATTCTAAACTTGCGGAAAAAATAATTAGCTTAGATATGAATATTTAGATAAGCTATATTGCAAGCTACAAGTTCACCATTCTGAAACAACCATAATCATATCCCACTGCTACCTATGCAAACATCTATTAAATTTTAGATATAAATTATTTCCCTTATTCCACCAATCACTAAGTGGGTTAGACAATAGAAGCCATCTACCCATTTCTACAAATACAAAATAACACCTTCACAGTCTCTGTCAATCATCTTCATTTTAACAAACAGTTTTCTATTTTCTTGAGCAAACAAAACCTCTTCTCTGATAGTTATCAAATAATTTCAACAGTACAAGATTTACATACTAATCAACTTTTGTTCCTCTGATGTTGAAAATAATAAATACCACGAACACAATATACATGTTGTTGTCATGCAAAACGCAACTCGTGCATACAATTAAGATAATGTCTCCTTCCCCACAAACTTCAGTAATAGAATTCTAAATTGTACACAGGAAACACCAAAATGTTCCGTAAAAAAAAACAGAGCCATCTAAATACAAGAAAGAAACTGCTTTTAGGCAGGTATCATTTTTTATTCCCTCCCCATACTCTGTACATAATGCTATGCATAATACCAATAACTAACCCTCCAAGTTGACATTATGTACTCAACAAACTTATACTGAATTGTAATGAGTCACCTTACCCCCATATATAAGTTAAAAGTTTCTTACTTTGCAAGTACAATTCCTGCAGTGATCATCTTCTACCCATGAGTCTTTGTCTCGATAGATCACTCCATTTACTTGACAAGTCTTCTCGCAGTGACAGTTTTCCAACTGACTAAGCCTCATTTCTGCATAATTTAGCTATAAATGAATGTTACTTGATTTAATTCATGGAATTCATACACATGGGCTCATACAAAGGAAAGTAAAAGCACAGCTTAGTGATCTTCAAAGGAATTAGGTTTTATCATACTGACAAAATCACATGAAAACAGCATGACTTTAAGCTGGTATGAATCAGCCCAGATACATAGAAGGCAGTTGCATATGCTTTGCTAGTCTATTTAGTTCAGTCCAAATTAAAGAAACCTCTGTATATGGGATGTGGCTCTCAGGACAACTGTCTAATCTGTTAACTGGCAATCAAAGTAACACCATGTCTGCAACACATAATTATTAACTTTTAAAATAATAACTACTATGTCTATAAATAACAACTTAGCCATTTAGAACTTTAGTGTCCAATTCTTGGCTCTTTATTCTGGAAAATGTTAAGAACTGGGAAAGTTCAAAATGCTATGATCTGTATACTAAATCCACTAGTCAAACCCAAAGCATGACGCTCATAGATGTAGCTCTTTCCCTGGTTCCCATCTGGCTTCTTGGAATTTATGCAGCAGAATAAGGTTTGAATAGAAGGCCATGGAGAGATGGACTGGGAAGTGCCAAGGGAAGTGACTTGTAATGGATTATACATGATATATAAAATTATGCATGTCATGGAGTAAATGGATAGCAAAAAGTTTTTCTCCCTCTCTTATACTGCTGGAACTCCAGGGCATACAATGCAGCTGAGTGTTTGAAGATTTGGCACCGACAAAATGAAGTACCTTTTCATGCAGCATATAGTTACTAAAAAATTCGCTCCGTCGAGCAGCAGTAATGGCATTAAAAGAGGATTAGACAAATTCATGGAGAATAAGGTTTTCAATGGCTACTAGGGATGGTGGCTATGTTCTACTTTCCACTGCCAGAGGCAGTATGCCGTTGAATACCAGTTGCTGAGAATTGCAAGTTAGAAGAGGAGTGTTCTCAGGCCCTGTTTGTGGGTTTCGCATAGGTATTTGAGAACGGGAAATTGGACTAGATGGGACTCTGGCCTGATCCATTGCTTTTCTAGTGTTAAAACACTTCCCCACCCCTTCCTGTCTGAAGCATATGATTCAGGCCAACTCTGCATACATTCACAACATACCACACATCCAGCAGTAAATATGAATACTCCTGATAGGAGCCATAATTCAGACAAGGCTCAGGGCCTTACCACTTCCAGCGTATGTTTTGAACGTTTACAGCACGTAAAGGGACATAATGGGTATTACATAGAAAATGTATTTTGAGCAAAAAGGTTGCACACTGCATAAGCAGCTTGGCCTCCGCATAAATATAGGAAGAGCACACGGCTAACATTTGTGCTCTCAGAACCATTACAAGTATTCTAGAAATACTTCCATAATTCCAGAAATAAATGAAACAACACCTACCCCTATAAAAGCAAATGCAAGGATAAAGTCCAGCACACTTTTGCTTTCAATTAGAAGGTTTGTCCGGGATGTTGGTGGGGAATTTTTTTGGGTGATTTTGGATATGCTGCTTAGGTAACTTTTAATAACATTTTGAAATATTAAATATTTGTGTTCGATTTGTGTATCAGTTATATTTTATCTATATTGGAAGTTCATGGTTGCTGGGTTGTCGCTAGCTATAACCCAATGGTGCATGTATGACACTGTGGGGTCTTGTGTAGCAAATTATGCTTTCTGTCGTGTGGGATAGAATGATTTTGCAGGTGAATTAATTGTTAAAAGGCATGGTGGTAGTCATTAGGACATGCAGCTTTAGAAAAAAACAAGAAAATTCATGGAGGAAAAGACTTATTATGTATTTGATGTCATGTTTGGAAACAAATTGCATTTAAAACTGAACAGCAGATATTTCTGTTGCAGATGCAGGATTCATACATGGGACAACAGGCTTGGCCAACTCTTCAGTCTCTGTCTTCCTACTTGCCATGGTGGCAAGGGGAGGTGCTGTGCAAATTCCATAGTAATCAATCATAATAGTCTTCCTTATTGAAATAATTTGATCCTAAACACTCCAGGAGCAAAGTAGCAATCTTTAGGCCTTTAATCAGATTGAGTACTCAATTATTGAAAGACCAAATCTATGTCAATAAAAGAAATCTGAGGCAATTTGTACTTATGGGTACAGAAAGAGGGGCTTTTCACCTTTTTATATTCTTAAAAAGAACAAAAAGTCTACTTAAAGGGGATAAAAGGGGCATTTAAGGATGAAAGAGAGCAGGCTCACCACATAATTTCATCATTAAATACATAATCTAGTAACAATGTATAAGAATGATTTGTTTTGTGCCAGGACATCAGTGTCACATCTCAGCCTTGAAGCATAACCAGCAAATATCAAAAAATGAGACACTGAGCATGAGACACTCACCATAAAGCGACAACAACTTGATCACACAGGTGTGCAATTAGGGACAAAGGCTTCAAGCTTAGACATGACAACTGATATGTGTCATTTTAGAACTGAACCACCAAGCTTCTATTTAGCAATAAATAAAATGAGCAATTTTGCATTCTGCTTGCTTTTCTCTGACAATTAAACAAACAAGTGTGACATGTTCCCACTGGTCCATGAATGCAACAAAATACTAAATTTATGTACTGCAAAAGGCAATGAAACAGCAGTTCCTGGGAATATGGAATAAGAAGGTAAAGAGCATTCCACTTGTAGGGGTGCTTGTAACCTTCAGAATGTTAATTATGTATTATCTAGAATTAAAAAAATATCAGCAAGAAAAATATAATTAACTGCAGCAAGGACAAGTCACTCAATGCACTATGTAATTGGCACCTACTAAGACCACCAGCATGTCTCAGAATAATTATCCCACTTTCCTGAAGTAAAATGAACTGAAATTTAATATTTCTCTTTCTCCAAGTGATCAAGTCCAAAGCATGCTGATTAAGACAGTAGAATTAAAACATGAAGATGGAAGATCAGAACGGAAAGCATAGACAGTATGGGGACATTAAAAGGGGGTATACTGGGGGGGGGAATCAGTGTAGAATGTACAGTACTGTCTTGTGCAGTTTTCATATAAACCAAAACCAAAAATAAACAAACAATGCAATTGCACTTTTAAGTTCCATTACTTTAAAAAGGTCAATAGTGCATGCTTATTCAGAAGCAAGTTTCATTTTGTTCAATAGGACTTACTCCCAAGAAAGGCATTATAGGACTGCAGCCTTAAGCATTGGTCCACTGAAATCAGCAGGGCTTAAGAGGGCTTATCTTTGGCTGATGTATGCTCCACATTTCAAGCCATCAGCTTTGCAAAGATTTGAAACAGGCAGTGGCCATGACTGTGTGTCTTGCTAACCAGTGGTGAGCAGGAAGAAGCCATAGCAAGCCTTGGGTACACAGCTGGGAGGACTTCAGAGGCTTTTAGTTTGACTTTCCCTTAAAGTAGGCCTGTCATGTCATCTAGACCACGGATCATGCTTTATGCCTGGTTAGTTTAAACAACCTAGATTTGAGGCACATGGTTTAAAGTTGATTTGGTTTTGACCCTGACCACAGTTATGAACCATGATGACACAACAAGTGGGCTTTAATACAGTGACTCTCAAACAGTGTGGTGCACCAGGAGAGGATGGCAAGTGTGGTGGGAAGATTAAAGAACAATCAAATAAACATTTAAACATTTCAGTGTAGTGCAGCATAGTGTAGCGTAGCATAGTGTAGCGTACTCTGTGTGTGTGTGTGTGTATGAAGAATATGGATAGATATCTTTTCTAAATGAGAGCAAGAGCATCAAGTGTGATTGAGGACAATCCTAGCTGTGATCCAGAATCGCTGTTTGAACAGAGTATGGAAGAAGACTCGTTTATAATTTGTATTCTGGAAGTGTGCCCCAGATAAAACTGCTTTAAGAGAAAGAGGGGGAGGAGGAAGGAATGCTAAAGTCATCCTTGTCTTGTGGGAAGATAATGGGAGAGCACTTACATTTGAGGTTTGTTCCTGCTCATGCATTGCTAAACTATGGTTTAGCAATTATGTAAAAACAGAGCCAGTATGTATACACAATGTTTTGTTTTATAATTGGCATTTTAATGCTATGAAAAGTGTGTTATTATAAACAAGATAAGCACATGGAACGGTGGGATTAAATAGAACAAGTGAAGGCAGCTCAGAAACAAACATCTGATGAGCAGCCACTGCTGCCTGACTGCTGGTAGAACTCCAATCCCCATGACCTCCAGTTCTCATCATCATGCTATCCCATGCAAAAAAACAAACAAACAAAACCCCAATATTATGTAAGAACTGAAGGGTTAGATATAGAACAGGTTATTCAAAATAACTGGAAGAGTACAGTTTTTTATGTGTTTTATTTCTATGAGAGGAAACGAATGACATAGGAAACAACCGTGTTTGACAACTATGCATGCCTATCTTGTTTTCTTATTCCATTAGGCAAGCCTCAGCATCAGTATTCAACCATATGATTCAAACAAGAAAGGAAAAATGCATTATTTGTGGATCAGTCACTTATTGTTCAATTTATAGCATGAAATAAATCCTTGACATAATGATACATAAACTGACAAAAGATGAGAAATGTGTACATGGTTGCCCAAATATGGGAAGCAAATGACAACTTGGATGTAAAACTGGGAACAAAGGTCAGGTACCTACTTTTGCTGTCATTTTAGCCAGAAGTTCTTGTAAATCCATAATTCCTTGAACCAGGCTTAAGAAGTCACTGCAGGTTGGACAGGCTCAATAAAGGAAGGAAGGAAAACAACAGATAAAAACCATATTATACAAAACAATCTACCATATGCTTAACTCAGTAGCTATTGGATTCTAGCATTTGTAATACAAATATTACAAAGATTATAAGAAAATGAAAACATATGGACATTTTAATAGAAAATAAAATTTATAATTTAAATTGGGTTGTCTCGCACATATAAGACATATTATTGGAAATATTGGAATCTTATAGTAACAGAAAAGCATGAGCAGAAGGGTTGTATCCCACAGTCCGCAATTCAGTCCAGTTTTCTCAGGCTTATAAGCAATGCAGCCATCACAAATCTGAACTGATCTGGTGTGATGACAGTAATGTGCAGTCTTGTTCAATGCAAACTAGAAAATGGGGGTCCAGAATTTGTTGGCTTTCCCAATGAAGCTGTCATCTAGGTCACTTATAAGATCAGTTTACAGGTAAATGAAGAGAAAATAAATATGCGCAGTCGGACATATGAAGGAGTAAAACAGTTATATCTATAACTTCCTAGCCTGCTTTTACTGAGAAACGTTGGCAAAACATAGTCTTAGTTGTTCAACTACAAAGTGGTACTTCTCAGGAAGAATGCAACATTGTTGTGCAACAAATGAATAGGCACTACAAAACACTCCTTTTTGTTAAAAGTATTTTTATAAACTTAATTTTAAGTATATATACTTAAAAGTGCTACTTACTGCGATTCAAATTAGGGCATTGGGTTATATATCCATTAGGCATGAAGATGACTTTCACATCTTGAATGATACCCTTTGTAACAGAAGAGATAGCTGGTAATATAGATTATAGTCATACAATTAAAATTGTACAAAATAATTCACAATTTATGTCTTGATAAGGCATAACAAATACAATCATACTGATTAACAAATTAAAATCATATGAACTTTTAAAAAAGATACCACTGAATGGACTGGTAAATATATAATTTCATTTTTCAATTAAAAAAAACATAGCTTTTGATTTTTTTAAAAAATTCTTGGGTTGGTTTTTATGATTCATGAGTAAGTGAAGTTAAGTACTCTCATAGGCCAGAATATAACATTTACCACTAGCTAACCAGATAACATTTACCACTAGCTAACCAGAGGTGAACCACCTAGCAGTTCGAAAGCACGTCAAAGTGCAAGTAGATAAATAGGTACCGCTCCGGCGGGAAGGTAAAGCGTTTCTGTGCGCTGCTCTGGTTCGCCAGAAGCGGCTTAGTCATGCTGGCCACATGACCCAGGAGCTGTACGCCAGCTCCCTCAACCAGTAACATGAGATGAGCGCCGCAACCCCAGAGTCGGACACGAATGGACCTAATGGTCAGGGGTCCTTTTACCCTTCACCTTTAACCAGAGTTATGCACTTTTAAGAACCAATTGTACTGGTCACTTTAGCTTACATATTTCCTGTTGAAATTAAAACAACCCAAAGTACTTAACTTTCATTTGACTTCATTCACTATTTATCAATTTCATATTAAAAAATGAGAACAAAATACAACAATATTGTCGGTTTATACTGCTTGATCTAACAAAACTAGTTGACAAAATATTTACAGATCTTAAAAATAGAAATAAGGTTAATATTATTGATTTGGGGAATACATTCAGATCAGGTATGTGTTTTAGAGCCCCCTCTGGAACCCCATGGTAAAACATAATAAATAACGACTGTTCCGGCAAGTAAAAAATTCTGAACACAAAGCCTGGTCAGCCACAGGCCTTATGACTTTCACTTTATATGAAAAGTTAAGTGAATTTATATTTCACTTAATTAGTTTTACCATGCCCTTCAAATAATATTCCTAGGGCATTAAGTAAAGATCCAGACTCAACACCACAGTCCAGAGTATGGCTAATACGAATGCTTAAGTCTCACTATTTTCAATGGCACAGAAACGAAAAGCATATGGTGAACTGTAGTCAGTCATACACAAAGATGAGCAATGAAAGCCCTATGAACAAAAACCTCTAAAAGGTCTATTAGAGAGCAAATGCCAATGGAACCATTCTAGTCTGAAGCCACTTTCACAAGGTGACTCATTCATAGTACAATGATTCCAGAGAAAGGTTTCTCCACCCCTCTTCCGCTGATTAGCCTCAGTGTGATGTGATGCTTTATTCAGATTAAATAGGCACCTTAAAACCAAATGCTGAGGTCTTCAGTCCTTGTGCATGTCAACATATGTGAACTGGATAACAAAAAAGGCTAAGACCCTTAGCATTCAAATAAATTTTGATAGACATGCATGCAGTAATGATGAACTGGATCTAGGAGAGGCACATAAAGTGTACTGGAAAAACACACACACACACACACACACACACACACACACACACACACCACTTTATGTGGAAAAGTAAGTTTACAGTCAAGGTTATCCTTTGATAATCAAAATATTGGTTTGATCAGAAACTGCAGCCATTATTTCAGCTCCAGTACAACAGAAAAATGGATGCTACTGAGCAGATGGAAGACATCATATCCTGCTCAGAATAGTGAGCTCCTGCTATAAATAAAATATAGTGCTCCAAGATTTGCAGATGCAGCAACATTTAACATTTATGTGCTCATTGTGTCAGATAGCAAAAAGGTAATCAGCAAGCAGCAATTCCTGCTTGTTATTTCAAGATCAAATATTAATTGAAAATATTAATGAAAATAACTATCCAGAACATTTATTAACCTTTTTATCTATGAGAATAATGAAGTCATATGAGTAATGAGACAATACATTGTCGGTTGGTAGGGATAACCTCCAAAGCAATCTTTAATATGATTTTGAAAATGAATGCTAGTGAACAATGTATTAAAACTACAGACACATGGATGTCTAAGGGCAATGTTTAAATACTTGCCCTAATACAGCATGGATATATGTGTATGTAGCTGATGTAAAGTCATATCTGGGTGTGCATCTCAATTTACACTAAAATGCTCATCTAGGCAGTACGTACAAGGCTTCACTGACATCGTGGCCTGGGGAGTCCAAGTTGAAGCAAGCCTAATTAATAACCACTGAGCACACCAGGTGTGCATCACAACCAAACTGTTCCACCTCACTTTAGTAAGATTTATTCTGCCTTTGCTTAACATTAAGCACCTGTTGACTTGTTCCACAGGTGTATAGCCTTACTCAGTGCTATTTTTCTGGGAAAAGGTGTGGAAACTCACCATGTCCGCCTCCCTTATTCTCTTATAATGGCAATGGTGCCCACCTGAGTGGTGCTGGAACAGAGTTCCAGCAAGTTCTGGCTGGAAAAAAAACCTATTTGCTACATAAATGAATAAATGTTAAAAATATACCTATCACAAATGCTCCCCACCCACCATTTGCTTGTTTGTTAAGCATTAAATTTATTTAGCATTTTCAGCTGAAAGAGGGTGGTGGCAACACACAGCCTAGCTAATGTCATTTTTTGTGCACTGTTTCTAAGCCTTGAACGATATGTTTTAAAAGGTGTGCTCTTTTCATTATGCATGCCGAAAAATACACATGTATCATTTTCATTCACTTCTAGGTTTTAGATGCCACAATGGTATTAATAATAATAATAATAATAATAATAATAATAATAATAATAATAATACCCTGCCCATCTGGCTGGGTTTCCTCAGCCACTCTGGGCAGCTTCCAGCAAAATATTAAAATACAATAATTCATCAAATATTAAAAGCTTCCCTAAACAGGTATGCAACTACCAGAATCTGCTTTCAAGATGACTAGTCAAATAAAGGGCTTTTTTTGTCAGGAAAAGTCAAGCTGCAGTCTATACTCTGCCTTTGACTTCAATGGATTATGACAGCGACAGCTATAGCACTATCCCGTTATATCCACTGAGATGACCAGCTAGCATCCTACAATGCAACAGCTGCTGTGTCAGGGCCTTATGTCAGAGAACGTATTGCACAGATTATAGGAATTGCGAATATTGTCTTGTATTTGCAATAATATTACATATCATTGTAAAAATCTTCTTTATGAAAATTCACCTCCGTAAAATGAGAAGAGCATTTTGGGGGGCAAGAGTAATGTTGACAGAAATGACATACTGCTAGAAGGAAGCACGGACATACGAGAAAAGTCATGGTGAGCATTAAGCGAGGGGGAAGTGTCAGGTCCCTTGACTTTGTGCTTTCGTACAGAATTACGAATCGCCATATGCCAGCCCACTTGTGGAAGCAGCTGAGTGACACACAACAATTCCCTTCTGCTACTGTGGCATCTAAGGGTCAATTACCGTAAATGGCATTCCAATGCACGACTGTTTTAGTCAACAGTTGCTGTTGCTGTTTTTGATCAAAGCAGCTGAGGAAAGCTGCCATGTTAAGTGGAAAATCATGAAGAGGAGACTTATTCCCCCTCATCTTTGCTTCCAACACCTGAGGTGACAAGATTATTATTCAATCAATCAATCAATCAATCAATCAATCATTACATGCCCTTCACTCTAAGGTTCCAGGACATGTTACAGCATTAAAGCTCAATATTGGAAACAGTTTAAAACAACTTGCAACTTATTTCTACTTGCTCATTAGCACCAGCATTGCTAGATGGACCCTTATAATAAAACAGTTAAAATACAGTAAGATCCATAATTAATACACTTCATATAATCAGTGGACAAAACTATTGACGCAGGCTCAGAAATATCCCAGTTTATAAATATATACTCAGGATGGATAACTAAAAACAACACAGGTGTCTCTAAGTGCTCTAATGCAAAGAGTGTGCCATACAGGTTTGGACTTAACATGCACAGTGAGTATAGCTTCAGAGAGAAAGGCAAGGCTGAAGATGTGAGAACTGGAACAGAATCATCAGCCTTCTTGGTTACATTTCTCCCTTGCTTCTTTTAAGTAAGGTGCTTCAACTATTTTTAACATGTTATATGGTTTATCTTTGGGATGCCTCTTTACTCTAATTCAGTCTTTCTCAAACTTGGGTCCCCTGCTGTTGTTGGACTACAACTCCCATCATCCCTTGTTAGCATGACCAGTGGCCAGGGATGATGGGGATTGTAGTCCAACACCTGGGGACCTAAGTTTGAGAAACAGTGCTCTAATTTCTTTGTTTTCCTACTCTGGCATGGGCGTACTGTACTACTACTCTAAAGTACTCAAAAAGATATCCTATTCCAAAAAAAAAATCCTCCTCATCTACAAGAATTATTCATGGGATTGTGTTGTGGAAGAGGCAAAAACAGAATGCTCGTAATTCATGGAATTGTAGAGTTGGAAGGGACCCCAAGGGTCAACTAGTTGAACCCCTTGAAAAGCAGGAATCCTGCCCAGAGTCATCCATGGGTGGGCTCAAACCATCAACCTTCTGGTTGGTTAACAGCCAGATACACTGACCTATTCCACCAACTTCCTTTATGCTTTCCTAAATCATTTTACGATTCATCTTCCTAAAAGGCTCAGCAACATGCTGAACAATCTCACACACCCCTAACTTGAACCACATTAATGTTATGTATGCATTTGCTGGACCTGTTTTGGGGGTGCAGAGCTCTATCAAATATGGGGGGTAGCTGTGAGATTTTCCTTTAGTGTCAGATCTTTTTTTCTTTTTAACGAAAAGCACTGAAAATTAAAAGGAATAAGACAGGAGGTCACCATCATATGGGGTGGGGTGTCCCCTAAGAACACCACTATCATAGGCCATGGCATCATTCACAAAGGGAACAAAAAGAAAGGCAATAATAACCATAAAAACCATAAAAAATCAGGCACTGCAGATACAATAAACCACAATCACGTCCCCTAAAAATTATTTGTTGCATATGATAGAATAGCAAGGGATTCTCAGGTAAAATGTGCCAGCTTAAATGTCCGAATCACCTTTGCAATTGACCACTATTTTATCTAGTTCTTTTCTCCTGATCTTCTTAGCTGCCAACGCATATAGTGCTATTTTATAAGCTACGAAGTCCTAAGAACGCAGGAGTTACATTCAGACATGAGGGGAGAGAGACAATGGCATTTCCACCTGCCTTGCCCCAGCCTCAGGAGTCTTTGTAAGAGAGCTGCTCTCTTCCAGAGGAAGAACTAAGGGGAGAGAGACTTTCTGTAGGCAACGGCTACTCCATCTGCCTTGCCCTACCCTCCAGCCCCAGGAGCCTTTCCCAGACCATGACTTTGAGAATAGCAGAAGCAGCTGGGAAGAGAGGAGTTCAGGGATAGTTTGTAAACATAATTTTGTAAGTTGTGTGTCCTTTTTTCTCAATTTGATCCTTTTACATGGTTTTGTACGTTTTGTGGTATTTTATGTGCTGTGCTTTGCTGCTTTTTATTGATTATAGATTAGTAATACTTTATTGTAATTGATGAGTGATAACTGTTTAAATTATTATTTGCTGATGTTTAATTTTACTGTTTACTATTGGATTCTAATGGAGTATTGAATATTGCTTCATTTGATATAAGCTGTTTATTTTAAAGTTATTGTGATTTTTTATATATAGGATCTGATTGTTACTATTAAAGTTTGATGTTTTATTATTTTTACGGTTGTTGGAAGCCACCCAGAGTGACTGGGGCAACCCATCCAGATAGGTGGGGTATAAATAAAAAGTTGTTGTTGTTGTTAGTTTATTGTGTTAGTTTTACTGCTTATAATGCTAACACTTCTGTTCCAATTTCTAGTGTTCCTTTTACACTACAGTACATGTTGGCACTGTGGCTTTTTGATCAATATACTGCCATGTCGCACTAAATTTTAAACAGCAGGAAAGAACTGTATGCCAGGATACTGCCCCAAATTTCATCACGTGGAATTACAGTGCAAAACTCCCGTGATTTTCCAGGCTAAGATGCTTGTAAACAGAGTTTTTCTGGGACATGGAAACAAGCACTAAATTTCCACTAGATTTCCAGAAGTGATTTTTACACTGTGTGAAAGACAATATAAAATGAAGACATTTCCTGGATCAGGAAAACATAGTAGGTGTGAAAGGAAAGAGAAGATTGTGTCTCCTAGTGTGTTTTAATGCTACAATTTTAGAGTTTTCCCATTAAGAACAAAAGCAGAAGATGAACTGAAAACATATTACCAGTTACAGGTAGGTAGCCATGTTGGTCTGCCATAGTCAAAACAAAATAAAATAAAAAATTCCTTCCAGTAGCACCTTAGAGACCAACCAAGTATGTTCTTGGTATGAGCTTTCATGTGCATGTACACTTCTTCAGATATGAAGAAGGTATCTGAAGAAGAAGGTATCTGAAGAAGTGTGCATGCACACAAAAGCTCATACCAAGAACATACTTAGTTGGTCTCTAAGGTGCTACCGGAAGGAATTTTTTATTTTATTTTGTTTTGAAAACATATTAGCAAAGTATGCTGCCACACTCCTAATAGATTTGAAATAGCTATTATCAGTATAATGCTGATAATAATATTCAGTGCTTTTTAGACACAATTGCTAGCACAATTCCTCTGCAGATACAAAAGAAAAATACTAATTCTTCTGTTAACATTCTTATTTCCCTGCAGATCTCTGTTTACACTGAGCAAAATAGGGTTTCTATATGCTAAAACACTGGAACAAATTGGTTTCGAAAGAAAAAGGGGGTCCTGCTGAGTATGTAAATATAAGGACAAGGGATGTGTGTGCTTATAAACTATCAAAATCGTAGGCTTTTGCAAAGTGTAAAGCTTATAAAACTCACAAGCAAACTTAAAAATACAGCCAATTATGTAGTTTTGCCCTGAAGACAGTTAGTAAAATATTCAGGCATCTATAGAGCAAAGAATGTAATGTCAACTTACATTATGATCAATAAAAACTGGCAGCTCATTATCATATCATTAGCTATCCTGCTGTTTCCAAAGCGTTAATGCGTAGAAATATTAATTTATAAATGCATAATATCCCTCAGTTATTAGACTCTGGCTGTCTGTATCAAAAAAGAATTAAAAATGGGCAAAACCAATATAACTATTACTACTCTCCCCCCCCCATTTCCTTTTTTGCTCTATACCCATAAACATATGTTTACCATCTGCAGAATTATGGGAAGCAGCTGAGGTTGAAAAACCAACAGCTGTAGAATAAAATAATGCCATCAATTTCACTTCATGGTGACAGCTCAGCTGTTAGATGGAGAAATAAAGTCCAGGTAAGAAGGCATTTCTCCACCTTAATTTAAATGGGGAGTGGGTGGACAAAAGAGGTACAAACATTATCTGTGTTATATTAAAACCTGCTGCGGTATTCTTACCCATTGCAACTTCTCTTTCACCCCAAAACCAGTTGGGTAATGTGGGTGGGGGGTCTTTACACGTACAGCTGGATGAGAAAGGCATTGGCATCTGCTTCAAACTGCAATGCTGGTGGCACATTTGCTGGTGCCTGGGAGTGGGAGCCATACATGCATGAGTGCCAGAATCATAGCTGTCAAGTTTCGGATTTGAAAATAAGGGATCAGCAGTCCCACTTATCCCGGGGACAGTCACATGTCAGTGGTGGGCGCAGCCAGAAGCAAAAGTGGACAGAGCAGCAATGTAAACTCCAAGCGGGCTCGGGCTCCGAGCGGAGCAAAGAGGGGGGCAGCCATGTGCTCCACGCGATGGAGACCCATCGCCTTCTTGTCTGATCCCATCAAAACAGGACAGGAAGCAGCAGCTGCTCAAAGGCAGCTGGGCTCCGCCCTCCAGCTACTATTGGCCGGCTGAGGGGCTCGGCGGCAACGGATAGGGGCTGATGCAGGGGGAGGAATACAACCCCCTGCAAGCACAGGAAACGGCTTCCACTTGCTTTGAGGGCTGAGGCTTTTCTCTCCAAGTAGGCGAGGTCTTCCCACCCAGTCCCTGGCCAGCAGGGGAGGAGCTGCTTCCATTAAAAATGGGAAATTTAAGGGAAATAAAAAATAAGGGAGAGCAGCGGGAAACTGCTTGAAATAAGGGAGAATCCCAGGGAAAACGGGATACTTGACAGCACTGGCCAGAATTCACTATTAGCCAGTGGGTCCAACAAGCCAAACAGTGCACATGTTTTCAGGAGCAGTAGTAGGAGAAAATAGGAGGGTGGTGAGAGAGGCTTCCTAATGTTTTGTTTTACATATTACCCTCTGTTCTTTGGTCCACTGCATGGGAGGGTAAAGGCTCCAGCAGAGTTCAGCCAGTATCACACTTTAGGAAAGCTTCCTGTAGCCACGGAAGGCTACAAGTCCCACCCCTATCCCAACAACACCTACTTATCTCTTATTTGTTAGCAGGGCAGGCGCGTCCATTAAGGCGAACTAGGCAATTGCCTAGGGCGCCAAAATGGAGGGGGCGCTGGCCAGACTTGGGCGGGGGGCGGGGCAGGGCGGGGCCGGCTAGCAGCAGCTTCTCCGCTACAGCAGAGAAACTGCTGCTTGCCTCTCCACCACCCCCACCTCCCGCTAAAGCAGGCTTTGGCGGGGGTGGGGGGCGGGCAGCGGGGGGCGCCAAAAGGTGGTCTGCCTAGGGCGCAAGAAGCCCTAGCACTGGTCCTGTTTGTTAGAAGAGTACATGTTAATGCCCTCCTAGCTCTGTTGGAAGCTGCGGAAATGGAAGCGGAAATTTAGAGACTAGGGGAGCAAAGAAAATGAGAATGTTTTTGAGTTTGTTACTTGTCTTTCTGTCATAGAGAAGATTTTGGCCAAAACTAGGTTAGCAACAGAATCAACACCATCTCCCGTGGAGCAGGCAGAACTGAGCAGTTCAAAAGAAGGCAGTGCTGGTCTAGGTGAGAAGACCAGCTAGGATGACCAATGCTGTGGGATATGGTAAATGTAAAGGGTCCAGTCACAGACGACTCTGGGGTTGTGGCGCTTATCTCGCTTTACTGGCCAAGGGAGCCAGCAGACAGCTTACAGGTCACGTGGCCAGCATGACTAAGCCGCTTCTGGCGAACCAGAGCAGCACAAGGTAATGCCGTTTACCTTTCCACCAGAGTGGTACTTATTTATCTACTTGAACTTTGACGTGCTTTCGAACTGCTAGGTTGGCAGGAGCCAGGACCGAGCAATGGGAGCTCATCCAATTGCGGGGATTCGAACCGCTGACCTTCTGATCGGCAAGCCCTAAGCTCTGTGGTTTAACCCACAGCACCACCCGCGTCCCGTGTTATAGGGTAGTAAACCCCAAAGTTTTGGATCCCATGTAGGGAACTAGACAGCACCATTCTGGACTTCACTCCCCAAAGTTTTGGATTGAATGTCAGTTCCAGTAGTTCACTGTCCATGAGCCAGCAGCAAGCATGTCTTTTCCCCTATGCCAGGTTCAGCTGGGTATGCCATGAGGCTATCCACCAGATGCACTAGAATAAACCTGATATGGGATATAATTCAGTTCCCTTGTTGACTCGTCCATTTGTGGAGACAGCCAAGCTGCTAAGAGATCATCTCCTAGCCAGGAAGGATTTTTTGGAGGGGGAAGGGCCATATGTTTACATATTTTGATTGTTTCAGGAGTTAAAGGCTAAAGACAAGGAAAAACTGAAGGAGAAGGAGAAGCAGAAGGTCAAGAAGTAGCAAGTGGGATGAAAGGTTATCAGGCCTCCCCACACATATGAGAATAGTAAGTAGTTCAGATACAGCTGTGTGAACTCAAGCCCAAACCCAATATATTGAAAGTAAGGCAGGGTGGTATATAACCTATACTGTACATCTTTTTATAACCACAATACACCTGATTACAGAGAGCATATGATGTATCATTATTGACTCCATGCTCTGATACAAAGATTCACATTTCTTATTCCCTTTAAGTTTATCCAAAACAAGTTACAAAGGAAAAGTTGCACAGAATGAGTGTAAATTGAATTCATGTGTTCATAAATTTTCACTCCATGTAGCTGATCCACATGCAGGTTGAACTATGAAATGGCAGTGTTGCTATGAAAACACCAATGACTGGATATTGTGAAAGGTAAAGGATGAATGTATCACCATATTGCTGTTAACTCATTTGGTTCCATTTTTCAGGCTTACCTTAAAGAAGCCATGTTTCCTGTTACGTTGTCCAAGCCACAGATTGCTTCCTGGAGTCAAATTTGTTTCCGGAGGGTCTATAACACGTTCATAAATCCTGTGAAGCAAAGCGCTACTATTAGCCAAATTCATTTTGGTTAGAATTTTAACAACGTTTAAAAATTAAAACTCACTGATAAACTACACACAGAAAGACTTATACAAGCTGCTATCCAAGGCTCAACATAACAACATATATCACATTTCTTACTTTTCAACAGAAAAAAGAGAGAAATAGAATTTTCAGATATAAACTAAAGCATCACCCCATGAGAATTACAGATACTGTACATGCAAGTATGCAGAGATAGCCCATAACCAATGCATTCATTTACAAGGAAACTGGGCCATAACAACTATTACAATATATTTAATAATAATAATATATTTTTTATTTATACCCTGCCCACCTTGCTGGGTTGCCCCAGCCACTCTGGGCGGCTTCCAACACATCATCCTCACCATCATCATCATCATCATCATAAAATCAAACATTCATAGTAACAATCAGATCCTATATAAAAGTTCATAGAATCATAGAGTTGGAAGAGACCATAAGGGATGTGGTGTAACTCCCACATCCCAGTTCAACCAAGGATGTAGAATCATAGAATCATAGAGTTGGAAGAGACCACAAGGGCCATCCAGTCCAACCCCCTGCCAAGCAGGAAACACCATCAAAGCATTCCTGACAGTTACAATAACTTTAAAATAAACAACCTATATCAAATAAAGCAATATTCAATAATCCTTTAGAATCCAATAGTAAACATTAAAGTAAAGATCAGCAAATAATACTGGTAATTATCAATTACAGTAAAGAATTACTAATTTATAATCAATAAAATGCATATATATTTAATAAATTCATAGCAATCGTAGAAAGCTATTCATCAAAGAGTGGTTGTTAGAGAAAGGACAATGATTGTCATACACAATACTGGACAAAGTATGTTTTTCTGAACATTTCAAAACACGAAGAGTAGGGAAGGGTGGTTATTATATGTGCAATAGGAGGAACTTCAATTATAGTGACTTGAATCTTTATTCTCGAACCATGGCTTCTGCTAGCATCATACAATATAATTTAGCCTTCCAAATGTACACAAGCATCCATAATCTGGCAATGCTTGTCTACCTGTCTTACATCTATTCAACATTCAGTTTTCTAATTTCATAAATCTGCACACAACTCCAAAGTTCAGCAGCCTTCTGAGGTGGAGCAATAGGCACAGATGTGTTTTTTCAATGGCTTATAAATTTAGCAGATAAACAGCAATCCACAGTGAACACAACTTTAATTCATAGTTTGGCAGCTTTGCAAGCTCCAGTTTGTAAATTGTCAGTCTCAGACATTAAAGAAAAAATGTCTTGTGTTTACAAACCAGGGGTTACCATACCATCTGAAAGATTATAAATCATGGGGGTGGGAAGCATGTGTGTATGCATTCAACAGTGTTTGGTTTAGTTTATGGTTGCCATTTTGTTGTTAATGGTCTTAATATTGTTTTATAGATGATGTTGTAGTACTTCATGAATTGTATCATTTGGCTTTTGTTGTAATTGTGCTGTTTAGCTTATTTTAAGTTGTTTTGTTAATAGTGTTTGTATAAATTGTAATTGTTTTGCTTATGTGTTGTTAATTATTCTATATGATTTATGTTGTATTTGTGATGTTCTATTACGTTATTGTTTGTAATCTGCTTTATCTCATTGCAGTTCCCTGTGGCTTCTTATAGTTGTTAAATAGCATGGGGACAACCCTGTAGGACACTACAAGACAATTGCCATGGTGCCAAACAACAGCATCCCATAACTACATTCTGGAAACCGTCATGGACATAGGAGCAGAACCACTGAAGTAGTAGTAGTAGTAGTAGTAATGTACCACCATTCATTCGAAGATCACAGATACCATGGTCAACAGTATTGAAAGGTACAAAGAGATCAAGCAGAATGAACAGAATCACTCCCCCCACCTTTCTCCCAATAAATGTCATCAACCAGGATAAACAAGGAAGTTTTATGCCGTGATGGGGTCTGAAACCAACCTGGATCCTCCAAGTGTGCCTCAAGTTTTACCATCACCACCCTCTCAAGCACCTTGCCCAAAAAGGAATAATTGCCTCTCAGCAATAGTTGTTTAATGCTTCTCAGTCCATGTAGGTCTTCTTAAGGAGGGGATGCCACATAATCTCATTCAAAATGGATGGTACTTCCCCCTCCTCCAGTGAAGCTAATCACTTCCTGGACCTACCCAGTCAACCCCCATGAGTAGCTCTAAGAAGTCAAGATGGGCAAGTGTCAAGAGGGTAGGTGGTTGGTGACACTTCTTCAAGCAGCTTCTCCACATCCTCAGGCCATAATCCAGTACCGACGGATCAGACAGTGCTCAGGACACCTCCCTTGAACTTGATCCAACTGTAGCAGATTCCAACTTTGTCCAAATCTGAGCAATATTGTCCTTGAAGTGCCCCACAGAATTGTTACAGGAGGTCAGCAAGAGTATTGAAGCAATGCTCTCAGATAACAAAAACCCATTTACCATTCAGTAAAGCTCTGCCAGACACCAGCATTTTTCACTGATAATGTGTACACGTATAAGTAATTGATGAAAGGCACTGCAACATATTTCTAAATTAACATGATACAGCCTCCAAAGCAAACTATGAGCCAACACAATCCATTTCAGTTTCATGAATTTATACTCAATCTAGCTTTCCAACTTGTTCAAGCCTGGCCTTACTAAATGTAATCACTGGGTTTGTGTTGTAGCTTGCTATTTGTCTGGAAACACAACATTTCAAGAAACATAAATTACCTATAATTTTTATGGAACCTTAAAAAGAAAATCAACACATAGCTGTGATAAGCCAAGTATACAGCAGTATAGTCCTCCAAACTGATATTGACCAGGGCAAATAAAAGTAGACATAGTAATGTATGGTATAATTTTTTAAAAATCATTTAAACTTTTGGCTTAGGAGCATTCAATGAACTCAAGAGAGTAATTCATATAGTTATGGGAAGTAACTGCTTACCAGCATTGTAATTACAATCAATTCTAATTCTTCAGAATACTGAGGCAAAAAAGCATATTCAAAGTTGGAATCATTAATACTTCAGTATTTTTTTCTCCTTTTGCTAGATAATACCCTTTCATACCGGTAGGTCCCCTTGAACTAATTTACCTCTTTGAGCAATAAAACAATTTTCCATTCTCCAAGCATATATTTTGGAGATCACTGACACTGTGGAAGTATTATTTATTATCTCTATCAGGTTTTAAAGAATAAACACCTCCACTCTTCAGCATCAAATTCCAAATTAAACCTCTACTCAAATGCTGTTTTAGGAAACTAGGGCTCTCATCTTCTATGCATTTACCTAGGGGTAAGTTCCTTTGAATTCAACAATTCATATATAGGATTACACTGTGAGTAAAACCTTTGGCATACTCATTAAGAAAGCAAATCACTGACTAACACACTCACATTAGAGATTTTTCTTTACCTATATGGTATTAGTAGAAAGTATGCAGCCTTTTAAAAACATTGGTCATTATTCAATGAGGAATTCCATCTTTTGTTAACCACTAACAGCCCCAAAGCTTAAAACAAAGGAATGTACCGCTAGTCACAACACTCCTTACAAGGGAGTATTGGATTTTTATTTATTTGACCGAGTAGGGATGTGAAGGGACTGCACAATATCTGTCTTCAATGACACAAAAGAATGATTTTTTCAAAGTAAAAGCACACAAATCGACATGTATTATACTGCAGCTCAATAGTACAATATAAGGAAGACAAATGAGATACAGGTCCAAATGGTTTGTTTCAGGCTTTGGGGGGAATTTAACAAAGAATTGCCCTTTATGGAAGAAGGTTGTAACCAGCCCTCCTTCCTAGCATATTTTGAGAATACTGCATTCATAAGATAGGGTATAAATGGCAAAGGACTCTCTTCATTTTTCTTAAATTGTCATCCTGGTCTAATTACACTTGTTAAGCTTCTATTTACCTTCTTCAGTTATGCATTCAGATTGTGCCTTTTCTCCATGTAAGTGGTTTTTAGGATGCTTGTATTTCCACCCCCACACCACACATTACTAGAGTGCATGTTCTGACATTAAAAAGTTCTGCCATTAATCCATTTTGACTAGTCAGTTTCTAGTCAGATATTTTGTTGATTATAACAGGGTTCCTGATTCAGTATGTTGACTTGATAATAATACAATAGCCTGCTGAAATCAACAGAATGTCTTCACACTCCATAAATGGGATATGTAGAAGTTACACAATAAAAAGTATGTACCCATGTGCATCAAAAAGTAATGTATGACTGAATAACCATCCATTTGTTGGTTGGTTGACAAAAGGTATGTGCCACTTTGTTGTCTCTATGTGATTTACAAGAAATATTACAATTATCAATAAAACCAGTTTAAAACAAAATAATTAAAATTAACAGTAAAAGGGATTAAAACACATCAACAGTATTTTTGATCTGGATTGGAGAGAGGGCATTTAAATGGTGCTTAGAGGGTCCTCCCCACTTATGCAATTTTCACTTATGCATGTGGGGTGCCAGAACGTAACCCCCATGTAAGTGGGGAGTTGCCTGTAATTATAGCAGCACTTTTCCCAGTCGTTACAGTCAAAGGTCTTCTTGCAGACAATCACATAGTTCAATCCCATATAAGGTCATACCTCAGGAAGAGATCTCATCTTTTGTGTTGAAGAGAACCCAAATTCAAACTCTATGATATCGTGTGTGTGTGTGTGTGTGTGTGTGTGTGTCCTTTTTTAGAAAAGGATAATGGGTCAACAAAGTTGGGGGAAATCTCTGCCTGGACCTGTCAGAGCTGGGAAAGATCTTTGCAGTGGTCTGTCTACTTCAATATAAAGCAGCTTCATAAGTAATATTTGTCCACACAAATTGATATACAGAAGTAGTCAGAACTGACCATGTGCACAAATTATTTGTAGATTTTAAAAACTGTCATATCATAATATAACTGATCTTTAAGTTTTACGTGCGCACACACAGAGACATTCAGTGTGTAAAAAAGAAAGAAAAGAAGTTCCAGAAGTTAACATTTCCAGAATCTCCCACTTACTTAACAGATTGACTTTTTATGCAAATATTACTTTGTGAGAGATTAAAACTCTGGTCCTGAAATAGCAGATTGCCTCACTCAAGTTGTTTGAGTTAGCAGTTAATGGCTGCAATCCTTATTTGCATAGAAACTCTTCCAAACTGTGAAGGTATATGCAGTATTTCTTCTGCCACATATATATATAATTAATGTAAGGTGGGGGTTCACAATGAGGTATATTTTTTCTATATTGTATGTTGTATTATTATTCCATATTATACATGAGCTGATTGTGGAACCTGGACTAAACAGCAAGAACACAGAGCTAGAGGTTTGACAAGTATCTCTCCTCATTTTCACTCCCATAGGCCGTTGTGCTCCACAGTTCTGAAAACACTGGTCACTTGTCTCAGATGGGAGAATCATCAAGATTATGGCACACACTTGTCGTGCATAGCAGATTATCTGCTCTGACAAGTTTAACAGCATTTATCAGTAAAAGATCCTGGCTTTTTATTTATCCACTTGTGGACAGGTCTAAAGGGAAAGGTAAAGGGACCCCTGACCATTAGGTCCAGTCGCGGACGACTCTGGGATTGTGGTGCTCATCTCGCTTTACTGGCTGAGGAAGCCGGCGTGCAGTTTCTGGGTCATGTGGCCAGCATGACTAAGCCGCTTCTGGCGAACCAGAGCAGCCCATGGAAATGCCGCTTACTTTCCCGCTGGAATGGTACTTATTTATCTACTTGCACTTTGACGTGCTTTCGAACTGCTAGGTTGGCAGGAGCAGAGACCAAGCAACGGGAGCTCACCCCGTCGTGGGGATTCGAACCGCCGACCTTTCTCGATCAGAAAGCCCTAGGCTCTGTGGTTTAACCCACAGCGCCACCCGCGTCCCTATGGACAAGTCTAGAAGTATAAATAACAACTAGAAAAATAAACAGATTACTACAGAGATTCATGCACCACAGAGATTCTTATAGAATTCCAGCTTCAATATAGTTATAATCCTAATAAAAAGTTTCTAATGAAAAACTTTCAAAACTACTGACCAGTCAGGTTAACATTGGTACCAGGAAAGGTCCTAGAACAGATAATTGAACAGTTGGTCAGTGAGCACTCAGAAAAGGATGATGTGATTATTAAAACTCAGCATGTTTTCTCAAAAATAAGTCATGGCAAACGAATCTCATTTCTTCTTTTGATGGTGTTGCAAGCCGGGTGGATCAGCTGAATGCTGTAGGTGAAGTGTATATTGATTTCAGTAAGACTTTTGACAAAGTCCGTCATGATATTCTTGCAGAGAAGCTGGTAAAATGTGATCTGGATGTGGCAATTGTTATGTGGGTTTGTAGTTGGCTGGCTGACCAAATCCAAAGAGTGCTGCAGGTCTGTGTCCTGGGCCCATTGTTGTTAAACATCTTTATAAACAACTTGAATGAAGGATTTGAGGGGATGCTCATCAAATTTGCAGGTGACACCAAACTGGGAGGGGTAGGTAATACCGCAGAAGACAGAATCAGGATTCAAAATGACCATGACAGATTTGAGCACTGGGCCAAAACTAACAAAATGAATTTCAATAGAGACAAATGTAAAGTTGGGCACTTAGGCAGGAATAACCAGCTGCACAAATATAAAAGGTTATATGATCATCTGTCATTCGTGCTTTAGTTGAGATTCCTGAATTGCAGGGGCTAAGACTAGATTACTCTCAGGGTCCCTTCCAACTCTACAATTCCATGATTCTACACTGCCTTGTTGCTACATAGTTTCCAGTAGCAGGCAAAACTTGAGAACAAAAATGATATGATATGAAGGCCTGTTTTTTCCCATAACCAGAATCTGAAAAACAAGATTTACTCCACACATCTTATTTTTCACCACTGCTTCTGCATCTTTGCTATGATGCTTCCATAAATTATTTCTAACCATCATGCATGACTGTTCCAGCCCTTATATAGATGAAATTTATTTATCAATAATAGAAACATACAACTAAAGAAAACACATACAGTCAACAAAGCAGGATTAATGTCCATAATATATATGGCAAGCAAAGCAGTTTGGACCATATTCCATCTACATATTCCAAGTACCTGTGCCAAATACGCAACAACTGTATTTGATTTGGCCAAGCCTCTAGAAACCTGTACCGGTGTGTACATTCATCACACCTCTACAGTCTGTACCAAGTTCTAATAATAAGTCATGTTTGCCTTTCCCCTGTAGCAAGCAGCCGTAATTTAATATTTACTTTTATTTATTTATCATATTACACAAAAGTTTCTGAGTTGCTTACAATTTAAAAAAAAACCCCACTTTGGTATTAAGGTGGTATATCAATGCAGCCTTCAAGGTTTAGGCAAGGTTTTGCTAAGCTCTGCTACCCAAAGCCCTTCTTAATTGGAGAGGTTAAGGCTCAGTCACAGAGTTCCTATGCATAAGAACTGTCCAATTCAAGCTAACCTCCCTAAAAGGTTTTGCTTTTTTTAAGGGAACTTTTGCTTGTCCTTAAATCATGGGCAAGCAAATTAATATAAAGCAGGAGGAGGCAGAGCAGATGGGAAAGTGACAGTAAACATCATGGATAGTGTAAGGTTCTCGGTTAGTTGCTCATGAGTAACCAGGCAAAACTCTGACTTTTCCTTTAGTAGTTTTATTGTGCATACTATGTACAGTGCAGAGCTAACAAGCTCATGTCTGTATCAAACGTCGGCAGAATCCGGGAATGGCCCCTTTCGGTTCTGACCCCAACAAAAGAGTTTTGGTATACGAAAACCGCACCTTCCATCCTTTCGTTTCACCCAACGCCTTTGGGGCGACGGAAATTGCATGTCTCCTTCATCGCCCCTTGGGCTAAGGGAGTGCAGGGTCTCTCCAGCATCCTCAGAGCCTCGACCCTCCATCCCCTGAAACCCATGCCCCTCCCCGCTGGAAGCCTCGCTGCTCCCTCCACTGCCAGAGGAGGTGCTGATGGTCAGGTGGGGCCGGGGCTCTCTGTAGCATCCCGAGAGCCCTTCCACCACCTTGCGCTGCGCTGGGGACAGTTCCCTGACAGATAGGATATTGTTTCCAGGTACAGTTAGTATACCTTTAGGAAGGAGGTGATCAGGGTACAACCTGAACTTGCACCATTATAAGCACCCATGCTCTGTTTCTAGATTCATTTATTGCAATGCTCTATGCATTTAAAACAAAATTACAAATATTTCAGAGCCCCTGTACTAAGACTACTATTAGCTTGCTGCTTCTTTCAACCACTTGTTTTATCTTGATTCCATATAAAATGTGTTAATACCAGGCATGATTGCTTTTTTAAATGGTGTTTACAGACTGTGTTGGTTTTTTAAAAAAGAAAAAAACCTCCCTTCAATTTTATTTTAGCTGAATTATTCATTCGGCTTCCTATCTCCTGAAAAAGAAGGCATCTAGTTGGTAAAAAGAAAAATCCTTTTTTTCACATGTCCAACTCTTGTCATACTGCAGGAGTTCCCAATCATCTAACAAGAAGAAAGTTATTTAGATAAACATTTCAGATCTTGAAGGAAGTGTTTTCTTATTGAATTTGGAGGGCACAATAGTGCCTGACAACTATTTAATCAAGAAGTTATTGTTTGGCTCAGAGGGATGAAAAATATTACCAGGCCTAAATTTTAAAATGTTGAAGCAAGTGCTTGTTCACATTTAAAGCTTTAAATAAACGAAAACCCGCAAATCTCAACTATAATGACATTTGCAATAGTAGCATATTTTTGGTAAAATGGTAAACACAGTTGGCTCTCTCTCTCACACACACACACAGAGAGAGAGAGAGGGAGGGAGGAGGGAGGGTTTAGCATAAGCTATTTTTATTTAAAAACCAAAATGTAAAGATTCTCAGTTCAACAACTGATCAGAGTTGAATAAGTGCTAAATAGTCCAGAATTGCTTTCTTTTTTAATTAAAAAAATGTTTTTTAAAGAATTACCTGTGGTTCTGGAACTTACATTCTTATACACAAGACTTTGTTTTTAAAGAAATATTTATGCTATAATGTATTTAAATTCAGCTGAAGTTGTGTTAGAACAAAGCAAATAGTATACGTGTTTCATCCATATAATGGCTATACTCCAATGACTCACTTAGTATGTTTGTCAAGCATGTATCTTTTGCCAAGACTCGGTGAGATAAAAGGCAAATGATGTGGTCCAGGGGAGACATAGGTTAGGTCCAAAAGAATACCCTATAATTCAACTGAATACCCTATAAATAGCCAGAGGCAGGCAAAGGTAGAGTTTTGGGGCATAGGGATAAAAATGAAAGGGACAAGAGACATGTGATATGGTGTCCTGAGACCACCCAGCCAAGGAAAGCAGATACTGTAGTTAATTCTTTATTGACTTACAGCAGCTCCTAAGGATACACATGTGCATACACACTTCTTGTGTCTAGGCAGTTATTCCCAGGTCCATGCCCTATAAAGCAGTTACCCCACCAGCTTATATACCCTACTCTAACAGGGTGTATAACCTGAGGCTTCTCCTACATGGAAGTTGTCACTGCTCTTCCCTCTTTAAGCCATTCTTGGCTAGGAGACAGCAGGGCAGGGAATTGCAGGATTTAGCTGATTCTCCCTTCACATGGGCAGCCTCTTCCTCTGCTTCTGATGCATCCTGTGACCACCCCTCAGGCCTTGACTAATTCAACCTGTCCTCCTTCTCCCTCCATGGCTCCTGCCTTGTGAGGGACACCAAATCCCAAAAATCACTGGTCTATTCTCCTGGATCAGCCCCTGACTGCCTTATCTCCACCACACACTTGGGAAAGCCCTGCCAGGTCCCTGACATGTGGTCCAAAATAGACAGGTAGTCAATTCTAGAGGCAATAGAGGTGAAGCAGACAGGGTTGAGTTTTACAGACATCAGAGCCTGGCTAGGACTGTTATTACATAAGACCAGAGTGCCCCTACTGGTTTTCCCTATTTCTCTGGGCTTATCAAGTCTCATGCTTACTAGACGAACTGCAGAGCAGCAAAGTTCAAGTCATCAGTTTCCTCTCTCTTCAAACTGTCCTAATGGCATAAAGAGTGACAAGCTTCCCTCCCACCCACCCCCAACCTAAGTTGGGGTGGGTGGGTGGAAGACCTGCATTTGCAGATATTTTGAACCATACATCACTCGCCTCTCTCTAAACTGTGGTGATAACTCAATGAGACAAAGTTCAGCAGAGTTTCAACCCTGGTTTATCTGAAGACACGAAAACAGCATATCGCACATAGCAAATTGAGCAGCACTTCCCAAAGAGACTAAAAGCTCTTCGCCACGGTAATCAGTATACTCCCTGAAGCTTGAAATTTGATTAACCATGAAATTTGTTTCATCGTAAAATTCACAAATTAGTGAAGAGCTCATGATACAACTTTTAATATGGATTTCCGTGAAACTGATATTTCTATCCTATTTGAAACTGTTTTTAATCCACCTAATTCTATGCAATATTTCAGCATCCTTCTCCATTTGTTATGGCAACTTAACAGAAACTTAACCTGTGCTTGTTTCTAGAAGTGTGATGAGGATAGAAATACTTCATATACTTTTTTACTGATTTTTAATTTCAAGTAACAAAACATACCCATATAAGGAATGCATACAGTAGTTTAGTGTTGCACACAAAAGAAAGAGAAATAGTGGCTGATGGTTGTAGTTTTAGATATTTCAAGAAAGGAATCAAAGGAATGTGTTTCTCCATAACGTTCCATGAGTCAATGAAGGGTGAAAACCATGTCTGATTGTCTTAACAAAGGCAATACAGTGGTACCTTGGTAGTTTAATGGCTTGGCTCCCAAACAAATCGGCTCCTGAATGCTGCAAACCCGGAAGTGAGTGTTCCGGTTTGCGAACATTTTTTGGAAGCCGAACATCCGACGTAGCTTCCGCTTGAGTGCAGGAAGCTCCTGCAGCCAATAAGAAGCCACGTCTTGCGTTTTCGAACCATTTCAGAAGTCAAATGGACTCCCGGAGCAGATTAAATTTGAGGACCAAGGTACTACTGTAAAGAATATCATGTTGTATAAAAGGTGTTAGTCTTTCCTCTCTCAGATCGATATTCCTTTTGTGAAATGGTTAATTTTTCCATAAGCACCATGTCCCATACTTGCAAAATCCAGGCTTCAAAAAGATTTGCATTTAAAGTTTTTTGCAATCCCAAATCTAGCGGCAGTTAATAAATGGAGAATGTTTTGTGTTCTTAATGTGAGGAGTTAAATAAGATAGTAAGGCTAATCTTGGGTCTAGTCCCTATCATTTGATTGTTTGAACATCTTTGTCCCAAAAGGGAATAATTTCTTGGCAAAACCACCACTAGAGAGCCAGGTAAATTGCATTCCCATCAGCGATGTTTTGATGTAATTCGTTGTTGTTGTTGTTAATATTATTATTATTATTATTATTATTATTATTATTATTATTATTATTTGTATACCTGCAAGTCTCTTTTTCCCCCAATTTTATTAATTTTATCATAACACAAAAAGAACACTACACAAAAATCACATACATTAAAAACAACATAACCCACTACCACACCAAAATGCTTATTTAAACCTAACTATTCTTCTATATAACTGTGAGTTGACTTCCTCACATCCTCTCCGGCTGCTTTCCCTGTAAATCATCTTTAGTAATTTCCTTACCTTTTTCTATTCTTATATTAAAACTCTAATCATCTTATCTTAATTTTAATAGCATTACCATTACTTCCTCTATTACTAAACCTTATCTATCTTCTATATCTGTAGCCTATTTCCACCTATCTGTTTTAAACAGTAATTTTAGCATATTTCTTCAAATGTACTTTAAATTTAATCCAATCTTTCTCCACCGCGTCATCCCTCTGGTCTTGGAGTTTCCCGGTCAGTTCCGCGAGCTCCATATAGTCTATCATTTTCATCTGCCATTCTTCAATTGTTGGTATTTCTTCTGTCTTCCAGTTCTTTGCAAGTAGAATTCTTGCTGCTGTTGTGGTGTACATAAAGACTGTTCTATCTTCCCTGGGAATCTCATGGTTTACAATGCCCAGTAAAAAGGCTTCTGGTTTTTTACTAAATGTGTTTTTCAACACTTTTTTCAATTCATTATAAATCTTCTCCCAGAAGTCTTTTACTTTCGGGCACGTCCACCACATATGAAAGAATGTCCCTTCTATTTGTTTACATTTCCAGCATTTGTTACATTGTCCATGATACATTTTTGCCAAATTAACCGGAGTTAGATACCATCTATACATCATCTTCATAACATTTTCTCTCAGGCTATTACATGCTGAAAATTTTATACATCCTTTGCCCAATCAATCATTGTATACCCGCAGGTCTCAGGGCAGTTACAACATAAAATCACAATACAAAAACACAAAATACATATATAGTTGGGATACATTTCCCCTTCCCAGTGGTCATTCAAAATGCTGGAGTCCTTATATTTGGGCTTGTTTAGAAAGTGTATAATCTGGTGTATCTCTAACCAGTCACGTGTTATATCTCCCACTATAATATTCATTTCTGGAGCTGCAAGGGGCTTTTGATTAGTGTAGAAGTGTCTTGAGTTTATATATTATCCCATTGTCTCCCACCTAGCAAATGAGCCTGATTTGGCTGCAAAAGGAAGAGTGTTGAGTTATTGGGACTAAAGGGGAATCAAAAGGTCAAAGTTTCAGTCTCCATTCCTTCTATATGGTCAAATCTGATTTTAGAAAGGGGTTAATGAGGTCTTCTAGTGTCTTGTACATTTTATAATAAGGGGGTGGACGCATAAAGTATTGACCACTATCATCCTCCACTTTTAACCATGGGGCCTGGTCTAAGCCTTGTAAAACCAAAAGGATATTGTGTAAGTTAGCTGAGTCTTTATACCATTTTAGGTTAGGTGTTGCTATACCTCCTTTTTTCTTGACCCTATAAAGGGTTTTATGAGGTAACCAAGGTCTCTTGCAGAGATTCTGGTAGATGTTTATTGTTGAATTTTCTATTATGAGGTTTTCCAGTCTCCTGAACTTCTGAAATAAGTCATTTTTAATGAAGAAGGAGCTAAAGCGAATGATAATGGGAACTGGACTCTTTTTTTTTTTTTTTTGGACAGAGTGTATCCTTTCAATGGGGCCTTCTTGACATCTGGAAGTATTTCCTTTATCTAGGACACAAATGCCTCACATAAACTGGTGTTTCCAAAGCCCTCTGGAGCCCCTTGAAGGCACAGATTCTGACAGCGCCCCTGATCCTGTACATTCTTGAGCTGCAGTTAAATGTCAGGTTGAAATCTCTCTCTCTCTCTCTCTCTCTCTCTCTCTCTCTCCCTCTCTCATCATAGTTCTGTTGCAGTTACGTATTTTTTATACTGTAAGCTGCCTTGAGCATGGTTTGAACTGTTAAAAGGCATGCAAATAAAATTAATATGTAGCTGTGGGAAAGTCCATCCCCATGGTGCCATTCTTGCTTGAAGACCTGTCTGCCACCTAGGAAGAGGTGCCTCATGAAGGTTACAGACTGCCTTACCCCAGGACCACTGGAGAATTAAGATAATTTTAGAAGTAACAAACAAGACCCTCAGAATTATCTTCTACTTTTCAAGATGGAGGCTTAAGAACTGCATCCAACTAAAATCCATGCAAGATGAGTGTCCTATTATTCATATATGAGACATATTCGCAAATTGTGAATATAGATTTAAATCGAGGCCCTCATTAGACAGAAAGATTCAGCCACTGCCTGAAGCAGACATATCACTTTAAAGCTGTTATTGATCATGATGAAACTAAACCACCCATATCCCCCTCTGGTATTGGACTATATGACCTCCTGTGTCAATGAATCCTAACCCCAGGCTATATATAATTTCAAACATCTCTCCCTCCTGCCCTCCCTCAATCAGTTCTAATTTGTAGACTGCAATCCTTAACAACTTACCAGGGTGTCCTATTGAACTATATGGGTTTGAGTTTTTGAGTGGACGTGTAAAAGGACTGCACTGTTAAGACAGTGAAATGCATCCCGAAGTCTATTGGCATTTTTCTCAAATCATATTTTGTGTTTATTGTTTCTCTGTTTCTGGGACATCATAGAAACACAAAGGGGAATGTGTAACAGGAATTTTCTTGAAGGAAATAATCATTTTAGTGCTTTGCTATCAGTTTGCTAAAACCTCAGCATCAACCATTAAAAAAGCATCCTGTGTTTTGAGAATTCATTACCACTTTAGTTTAACATCTAAATTTATGCTGTTAGAGTGTAAAAGCCAAATACATAATATTTGAGGGTGGGATAATGCATCTACTTCCACACTTTAGTAAGTGACTGAATTACTCGTGTGAGCCTTGCTAGGTTTGATTCAAAATTATTCTCTGTCATTATGCATCCTTTCTCCCTCTGCCACATTAGCAGCATACAAATAAGATGAATACAAAACGTCACAAGTAAAGCATAATCCAATATTATCTCTGTTCTGTCGAAGGCACAAACCTGTCCATCAGTATCTTTTCTGCTCCACGTTGAAGAGCTTTGTGACATCCTGCATCTTAAACTACAACCATCAGGTCTCTATCAAGAGGGAACTACAGTACAGGCACTGTCTGTCAGCACTGAACAATAAAAGCTGCCTTACACCAAATCTGACCAATGGTCCATCTAGCACAGTATTGTATACATTGACAGGAAGTGGCTTTCCAGGCTCTAAGACAGCTGTCTTTCCCAGCTGTACCTGGAAAGGCGGAGGATAGAACCTGTGATCTTGTGCATGCAAAGCATGTGCTCTACAACTGAGCTGCTGAGCATCCAGTAAGCAAAGCACAAGTCCCCCTCTAATAAATTGGATTAAATGTCAGAGCGGAACCATGGGAGCCTCACTCGGAATCACAGAATTGTAGAGTTGGAAAGGGCCACAAGGGTCATCTTGTCCAACCCCCTGCAATGCAGGAATCATTTGCCCAATGTGGGGCTTGAACTCATGACCCTGATATTAAGTGTCCAGTCCAGAATCTCAGTCTGTATGAGTAGGACAGAATGCAGGAAACTAGAAAGAAGGCTCCCATATCATGAACATAAGGTCCTAGCACCATTCTACACAATTACATTACTGAGGTGTGCATATTAGATTTCTGGAATTCAAGAAAAGGCTTTCCCCCCATGTTTAAAATCCCCTACATGTAGTGAACAGCTTCAGCATAGCCTCCCACCACCCCCTATTCCGCCATCCTGCATTACACATTTCCAATATACTAGGAGGTTTTTTTTAAGTGAGGGTTAGGGTTAGGATGCTACATTTCAGACTATCAAGTATTAATTAATTAATTAATTAAATTTCTATACTGCCCTTCATCTGAGGATCACAGGGTGGTTTACAGTACAAAAACACGAAAATAACATAACAACAAAGACAGCAATAACACATACACCCAAAGTAGATATGCATTGGATGTCAAATGTTTATCGTTATTTACCATCTGAGGGAGTACCCTGCAACGAAGCACAAGCTTTAGAAAGCTTAGCAAGGAGAAATCTACAACAGCCATACATTTGGCAGTTTGCTCAAATGTATCAAATTCATTGTGCTTGCTCATCCCGAAATCTATCATCTTAACTGCTTAGAACAATTCATTCCATTACACAATGCTGCAAATGTATCACACAGGGAGCCAACAATCACCACGACAATAGAGGCAACCATTATAATATCCCAGTCTTGTAAATCAGTTGACTGCAATATACAACTCTCCATTCACACACAGAATGCCTGTGACAAAACAAGGAATCTAGTCACACACAGCATGTAAGCCATATCCTTGCCTTCTTTCAACCACTGAGCTTCATAATCAAGCTACATCAAGGCATGACCTTTTTTGTTTACTGCATCACTGTTATTCTGGAGAAATACAACGGTTACAAAATATATTAACAAACAATGGCAGTAATTTCACATAGTCAAGGGCCTGACCTAAATAGCATTAATCCAAGCAGCCCCCAAATGGCCATACTACTGTAAGTCTTAAGTACCACTTCTTTCCTTCCGGTGTGGTTAGGTGCTAAGTATTTATAAAACTGCAATGTCCAAGTATCTACAGTATCTTTGCAAGCAAGGAGGATGGGGAAAGCTTGGCCACAGCCTTCTGACCACATTCGCAATGCCCTTGTGACATCCTAGTGGCCCTTTCTGGTGTCATGGGCAATAGCTGCCTCTGGCCAGGGGCCTCAAAAGATGAAAGAGGGTCCTCTGAATATACGTATCAATGATGACTGAGAGATTCCACATATAGCCAGGGCTAATATAGACACTTTGGGTGTTTCAAAGCAGGTGAACAATACTATGAAACAACAAGAGACTTCTTAATGGATTTGAATTACGTTTTTCTGTAAGTTATATATTTTCAATTTCCTATATACTGTATATTTTTCCCTTTTAAACACTATTTTACAGTTCCAGTAACTGATCTCAATTTGATATACAGTATTAGGTTCCAAAGCACCAAGCAGACGTTTAACTTACATATATAAACGTGAACATCTATACTGTATAACTTTCTAATCTAAAATTTTGTGGAAGCATTACTAGTGTGTTCAAGTCCCAAAGAATTTGTCACACGTTTCTTGGAGAATTTTATTTTATGGAATGTAAGATTATCTGCATTTAGCTGAACATTTCCCCTTCCTGTTACTCTTCAGACATCAACTGGGCATTTGCTAATGCCAATAATATCATTACTTCTGGTTTTTAATCAAGAACACTTATTGATGTTGGTCATCTTTGAGTTACACCTGAAATTATTTAACTATTCCCTCAGGCTTTTGAATTGCCATTGGGAAGAGCAATTTTAGGACATAGATAGAAAAACAGATGTTAAAGTGACTAACATATGGACAAATGCATTACGCTGGATACTTTTTACTGAACCCCACTCCTTTGCTAGTCACATCTCACTACTGCATACGGTAGTTAAATTATAACAACATGTTCAAGAAGCCTCATGTTTTTAGCCTAGAATGCCACTAATCTTTCAAGTAGCTTCTCTTTGCATATTTAAGCATTCAAATTACAATTTTATACCACATTTGAATGCCTGAGGTCAATGACTAATCAGCATTCAGGTGTCGAAAGTGATACTACGAACCACTATACTGCATATGGAACAGTTTGGAAAGCATAAATATGGATTGGGGGCATTTGGTTGGCCAGTTTCTATCCACTGTGACTTTTGTATTATTGCTGTTTTGTAATTAAGCTGTGACTTCACTAATTGTATTATTTTATTGTTGATTTTATATTATATTTTACGGTATTCTTTGCACGCTGCCCTGAAAGCTTTGGTTGACAGGTGGCCTGAAGTACAGGGTGATTCATAATGAAGTATATGGTTTCCATTTATAGTAAATGGAAATTGTATACTTCATTATTAATCACCCTGTATATATTATCAAGATTGAAGGGCAGTCTAACAATATAAGTAAACCACGATCCCAGGTTTAGCTTTAACAATAAGCCAAAACTGCATACTTTGTTGACAGTTGTTCACATCTAGAGAGGAGCAACTGGGCAGCATACACTAGCACACTGCTCAATGCCAACAAGGTACAGTATCTACAGTGGCTTATTATTAATTGTGAACAAGGCCAATGTGGCATACAACATGCTAACGGTTCAAAACAAGTGAAAAAAGAGTCACATTCATATTCAGTAGCAAATTCCACCTCTTCTCCTGCAATGACAGCTCAAGGCAAAACCTAAAAGAGGTCACCTATTTTGCATTAGCGCGCAAATGTTGTCCGCGACTGGACCTAACGGTCAGGGATACCTTTACCTTTATTTTGCATTAGCACCACTCACGTTCAAAAGACAACCAACTTATCTTGCTAAATGTAACACTGCCATAGATAAGAATGGTTGTAGCTCCTCCTTAACAACCCTTGTAAACTGAGGGAGACTACAAACTTCAACAGGTATTTTTTCCCCTCAAACTCCAGGATTTTCTTCACCTGAACTGAATGAGCAATTAAAAGGGAAAGCAGTGAACACCACTAAAGGATGCAAAACCTGCAAGTCTACCAACTAAAACAGCATTACTTTCTCCTGTGACTTAATTTGCTCAAAGAAGCTCAGGAAACCACTGCCTTTCATTAAACATTCAGAACTCATCTCCAAGCCTAAGATGCTACTAAGCCATCGTAAAATGGCAAAATTGATATGTGAAATCTGCCTTCCCTAATACTGGATTCCACATGTACTTTCAAGTGCAGCCTTCCACCCACTGAAGATTAGGAAAGCTCAGATACTTTGGCAGCTCTTGACAGTACTCCTGGTTGCCATGCCCTTTGTAAGACACTGCTAATCACTTTCACAGCATTAAGAAATTGACTGAAGTGTCAGCAGAAGACTTGGGTGGAAAAAATTAAGAAAATGTTCAGTTCTCTTTTGTATACAAAAGTTTAGGTAATAAGTTATTTTTTTAAAAGCAGTATATTAGCAGAATGTGCTATTTAACTGGCTCAGGGTGGCAACTGATATAATTATCATGATTAGTGAAGAAGAAGAGTTTGGATTTGATATCCCGCTTTTCACTACCCGAAGGAGTCTCAAAGCGGCTAACATTCTCCTTTCCCTTCCTCCCCCACAACAAACACTCTGTGAGATGAGTGAGGCTGGGAGACTTCAAAGAAGTGTGACTAGCCCAAGGTCACCCAGCAGCTGCATGTGGAGGAGTGGAGACCCGAACCCGGTTCCCCAGATAACTAGTCTACCGCTCTTAACCACTACACCACACTGGCTTAGTGTAGGTACCTTTGCTGCTTCAGGTCTTTCTGAATCACTTAGGCAGCTGACCACTTTGCTATTTGAACTTGCTTCACTTTGACTTCAAAGTACCGGTATGTTTCATTCTCTGTCCCCTAAACTTAGAAACTGGGTCAAAGCAGCCAAACTCCTCGACTGACCTGCCCTTGGCCTGAAATATGGTTGCACAAGTGTATCAACTACAGATTGCCTGTGACATTATTAGTCAAACCACACACATACACTCCACAACTTTCATGCTGCTTTGCTTTGCTTACAATTTAAGTGTTGGTTGAAGAAGAAGAAGAAGAAGAAGAAGAAGAAGAAGAAGAAGAAGAAGAAGAAGAGGAGGAGGAGGAGGAGGAGGAGGAGGAGTTTGCATTTGATATCCTGCTTTATCACTACCCTAAGGAGTCTCAAAGCGGCTAACCATCTCATTTCCCTTCGTCCCCCACAACAAACACTCTGTGAAGTGAGTGAGGCTGAGAGACTTCAAAGAAGTGTGACTAGCCCAAGGTCACCCAGCAGCTGCATGTGGAGGAGTGGAGACACGAACCCGGTTCCCCAGATTACGAGTCTACCGCTCTTAACCACTACACCACATTGGCTACACCACAATGAAAGCGGAACACCACTCAAACATTTGTACATAATATATCAAAGTTGTCTTCAGAACTAGTATTGCAGAAGATGATTAAGTAGAAGGGAATCAAGCCTGAAAATATCATTCAGTAAGGACCTCTATTTCTTTAATCTGAATCATTTGTTCTGCATTGGACCCGACATCCAGTGCTTTTAATCTGGTAAACATCCTGAAAGAATCCCCTTAGCCTAAGCTATTAGCAAATTACAATAATCTATTTGGCATTTGGGACGCGGGTGGCGCTGTGGTCTAAACCACAGAGCCTAGGGTTTTCCGATCAGAAGGTCGGCGGTTCGAATCCCCGTGACAGAGTGGGCTCCCATTGCTTGGTCCCTGCTCCTGCCAACCTAGGAGTTTGAAAACACATCAAAGTGCAAGTAGATAAATAGGTACCGCTCCAGTGGGAAGGTAAACGGCGTTTCCGTGTGCTCCTCTGGCTCACCAGAAGCGGGTTAGTCATGCTGGCCACATGACCCGAAAGCTGTACGTCAGCTCCCTTGGCCAATAAAGCGAGATGAGCGCCATAACCCCAGAGTCGTCTGCAACTGGACCTAACAGTCAGGGGTCCCTTTACCTTTATTTGGCATTTACCAACAGCCGTATTGTGGTTATAACTTTAAAAGCCCAATTGGCCCATGAGCTAGTCAGCACAGAATAAGCTATTTGAAATTATTTTATTGAACTTTCTTATTGGAGGGGTATAATCTTGAGCAAATAAAAAAAAATGCAGAAATCCTTTCTTTCATGCGGAACAAAGGCACTGAAAAAACTACTGGACATAAGCATGTCAAAGAGGCTAACACAACTGAGCTATCAATCAGCATTAGGAAAGAAGCAGTTCAGTTAATTATAGTCAAGACTCTAAGGAGGAAGGATCAAGTTCATTATCTTTTTTTCAGTGCCTCACATACAGCTCTTCAAGAAGTGTTTACAAGATGTCAGGATTTATCTGAACCTGCCTTGCAGGTGTTTGCTACTGCATCTAGAAACACGAAGAGAATTAAACTGGGACGCTGGCGGGACCTCTGCTTCAAAAGCTGTAGTAGTAGTGTGGCACCAGAGGGCAACCACCCTTCCTTCACTCCATGGAACTACCAAGTGTTATCAAGGGAGACAGCTTAGAAGTAAAGGAAGTGCTAAGTACATGGTTCTAGCATGAACAAGTGTTATGAGGCACCCATGTACATATATGAACTATCAACTAGAGCAGGGGTGCACAACCTGCGGCCCTCCAGGTGTTTCTGGACTACAACTCCCATCAGCCCCAGCCAGCATAGCCAGTGATCAGGGATGATGGGAGGTGTAGTCCAACAACATCTGGAGGGCTGCAGGTTGTGCACCCCTAACTAGAGCATGCTCTAATAGGTGTTTAGTACCTGCCAGAAATTTCACTCTCCAGTCTAGAAAGCAGACTGACAGTTCTAGGCTGGAGCCAAGAGCAATCCACAAACAAGTCAAAACCTGGAAGGTGTATTATTCTGCTCAGTGTCACTGATGCTAGAAGGCTGAGCTACAAGCATTTCCCCCCTTCCCCCGCACACCCCCAAAAAATGGCTTGTAGGGGGGTTTGGGAAATCCCCTTGAAGAGCATGTGTGGGAGAAAAGGGATTGTTCCATCTGGCAAGCCTAAATGCTTGTCCTGATGGGAGGATTGCCTTAGTGTGATATTGAACTCCTCCCAATATGTTAAGGTCGAATTCCTCCCAATATGTTAAGGTTGAAATCCTCTACCCACTTACTTGTGAGCAAGCTCCATTGAAATCAATGGGACTTACTTTAAAGTAGAAACATAAAGACTGAACTGTAATTTAATTATCTACATTAATTCCTCGTGCTTTCTATGATAGAAGAAAGAGTGAGTGGATATAATTTTAAATAATTCTAGGAAGGACTGTGGAAATTGCTTTCCAAATTCACTCAACAGAAGGCCATGCTAACTGTGGCTTTCTTCACTCTTTAAAAGGTAAAGGTACCCCTGACAATTAAGTCCAGTCACAGAAGACTCTAGGGTTGCGGTGCTCATCTCGCTACAGTATTTCCAAGTCATGTGGCCAGCATGATCTTATTGTGAATCAAATTCTGTGACGTTTAACTTGAGAACAACTCAAAATTTAGCAGGCATCAACAATGAATCCCCCCCCCCCCCATATTTTGCTTCAAACTGTTCTATTTAACCAGACTTTCCCTCAATTGTATCATTGGTATTTGAATTTATTAATCAGGTGTTTTATTTGAACTTTTTGATTTTTTGTTGTCCACCACTTTTTATGATAAACAGTATACAAATGTATACAAATAAACAAACAGCTCCTTGTAAACCAACATGTACACATTTTAGGGCAAGAAAAGCATTCTAGGAAACGCCACAGAACAGCATATGCTTAAGTGCCCATTAGCAATCCTTTAAGCTCTTCAGCCATAGAGAAAACAAGTGGAAATGTGATTTTTTTTTAATGTATGCTCTTCAAGCATGTACCATATTTCAATGAAAATTCCCCTTGAATGTGTATTTTAGAGACACTGATGTTGCCCCGTTATGTAAAGTAACTCTTAGGAGGTGTGATGCATATTGATCATGGAAAACAAATTTCTCATATATTATGGGCAAACAGTGCAGCACATCATCTCTGGACTGGGGGTGGGGGTGTGAGGAATCCAAAAGGAAGCCATGCTAGTCTGCTACAGCAAGAACAGCAGAATCCCCCTGCACTTGGGCTAAGTGGGCTCCAGTTCATGGAAATATCCGTGTAAAAATGGCGTGCTGTCAGAAAGTAGCTGAAGTCATAGTCCCCTGCATGATTACTGCCTAAAACAAGCTTACATGCAGAGCATTTTACAAAGAAAAATGCTGTAGGCAGCTGAGTTTGCAAGCTGGCTATTTTGCCATTTATCTGTTGTGAGGTTATTGTATACATAAAAACACAAACTTTGTACAATAAAATAAAAATTACATTCAATATAAATATTGAATGTATGATGTTATCTACACCATGCAATACTTTTTTCCATATAATGTACATTTCAAGCATGTAACCCAAATAAATGAATTCTATAATTTCCTATAACAATAAATGATTTTATGTTCCTTGGTGCAGATATTTTCTCCAAATGTTTTTTCAGATAAAAATATTGTACCGCCGAGTGATGGATCACTTAGGCATGTAAAGGAAGCTATCTTTTTACACAATTCATGACACAGAGGGGAAATATCAAAATGACATGAATATCCAGCACTTCAGCCATTGTTTTTCCTAGAAGGTCGACCCTCAATCACGTACAGACAAAATCACCTGATACAACCCATTCCTAAATACCTTAAATAAATTTCAAATGTGATAAATGTCATGTCATGGTCACTGGCCAGCAAATCCAACTAAAAACAGGCAGCCTATGACAAATAAAAAATGCCAAATATCCCCCTATGTTTCCCCCCCAGATCTTGTAGGCATTTCGTTATGTATGATTTATGCCAGTTCAACCAAGACTCTAAGAGGATGCAGTAAAAACAAAATAAAATAAAAAATTCTTTCCAGTAGCACCTTAGAGACCAACTAAGTTTGTTCTTGGTATGAGCTTTCGTGTGCATGCACACTTCTTCAGATACCCGAAAGCTCATACCAAGAACAAACTTAGTTGGTCTCTAAGGTGCTACTGGAAAGAATTTTTTATTTTATTTTGTTTTGACTATGGCAGACCAACACGGCTACCCACCTGTAACAGGATGCAGTAAGTGTAACATAATGCTTTTTAAGTCTTTAATAGCTAATGCTTCAATGTTATTCTCTGTTTTTGTTATGTTGGAATTATGATTTTAGGTGAGTTAAAAGACACTGGAAGCAAAGTTGCTTTACACCTAACATCAGTAAGTATTCTAGTATAAGCTTGACAAGTTAGTTTCTAGTGAGGTTTGGGCTTGTAGCTCTGGAACTGCCTGTGTGCTTCCTTCTACACCCTCAACATCTGCTCTAGCCTATACATAAATAAATGAATAAATGTTACAATATCACAAGTCCCCCTCCCCCCCAATTAAAGTAGACCTGTATCTACTGTGAACTTCTTACAGAACAGCAGAACAATTTGATGCAGTGAATTAGTAGTAGGAGTTCTAAGCAATTAAGGTATATCACGCTTTTAGAAGTTTATGTTTAGAAAAGATTTTAAAGATTTTTTTCCCCCAAAGCACTTTCATTACATTCAAAGATTAAAAAACAACAACAACCATAATAACACCTTCAAGCGATGGAGGTATACTAAGAGAAGCTTTTCTCACTCGGAAAGCTATGGACAGCTCAGCACAGTGCATTATATGTAATCAAGGCAAACATTGCTTGAGCACATATCTACAGAACATGGAGATATATTCAATACCCTACCCCACTACCACAAAATCAGCAATCAGCCTTTTGTTCATAATCACAGGCTTAGCCTACTGTTTCATTCTAATGCTGTCTTCTTTCACACTCACTTTTTCTGCAATTTTCTTTCTCTTTTTCTTTTTTCGCACATACAGAACTTTATGGCAGATTTCATCAAATAATTAGTTTTAGTCTGAAGAGCAGGCAGTTATTCAAGAGAAACGTACAGAGAAGTAACTTTACCTATTGCAGTCGACATGAAGCAGGAGGTGGGATGCACTAAGTGATAACGCAATCTTATGCCACTGTCCATCTGCCAGCCGATACGGAAATACTTCTGTTCTTGACTTTCCATTAAATCTGTAGTGATATCTTATTTCATCTCTCAGGCCACTGCTTTCCAGTTCAAAGTAACTGCATTTAAAAAGAAGAAGAATCAATTTCATTTTACATGCTGTGCACTATTCAGTCATGTGTTCTGTGAATTAATGAAAACAATTGCTCTTGAAAATTACATTTATTATTATGCCTGTGTGTTTATTTAAACATGCATGTGTATGTGTGTGTGGTAATGCACACCCACCCAGAATACAGCCTCCAAATAATAACATCTAGCCGGAATTAAGGCTAGGCATCAATCATGCACTGTTCAAAGCCATTCTCAATACAGACTAGAAATCTTATGCACCTGACAGAGTCTGCTCCCAGATTTGAGATGGCCCACAGAAAAGTGCCCCCAGTGGTCACACCATTTCCCCTCTCCCTCCCTCTCTCATTCAAACTGCCCACTCCGCTGGCACACTAGTCAGATATTTAAAAAGATGCCACTGGTTCAAAAAGAAGTTGATTTCTCTAAACCTAATTGCTGCATGGGGTCACAGCTGAGCAGCAGAAGCTGTGAGCCAGTCATTGCTCATCCTTGGTTTACTGAGATCTATGACTGTAGCCAATGCCTCAGAGAGATGGGCATTTTGGGAAATGAACGAAGCAGTTAGAGACAGGTATAGAGAGCTGCTCAGAATGGCAAGTTGAGATTGAGTTAAAAAGGGTTGAGGGCAGATGCTAGTACTAGGTCCTTGGCAACTGCCCAAGGATGCCAGCAGTTGAAACATGCCATGGCACCTAGGTACTGAAGATTTTCCTTGGCAGCTATTAAAATGCAGGGGGGAGACCTTTAAAAGTTAACATTGGCAGCTTTGAAGGTGAGATTTTGTTCATTCTCTCCCCCCCCCCATCTTTCTGACTTCAGTCTGCTTTCTTTATAACAAAAGTCTGGTAAACTCTTGACAAGGGTATAAACACATGGAATGCTGTGCAATATATATCAGTTACCATTTTTTCCACAAGAAAAAAATATTGACCCGCATTGTGAAATGGAAAACCCTGACAGGCTCGGTCATGCAATAAATTACTGACTAGGAATTTGTGCACAAATGCACGTCTGGCAAAAGAGAGAGAAAGGACAAAAAATGAGTTTGCATCATCTAACACACATCAAGTTTTAACTGCCATTAAATGTATCTAAGCAGCAAAACAAAGTATTTTAATATTAAATTAAATGTTTAAATTAAATATTTCAACTTGAAAATGAACTCGAAGAGAAGGCAAAAATAACCTAGAAACTCATGGCAGGAGCACGCCAGCCTTAAATTCATTGGAGTAAGTGAAGTTAACTGTTTATTAGAAGAAACAGGATCTGTTCAGGACTGCCAGGCCTAATGAGCACAGCAACTCTTCTTCGGCAGGCCTTGCCCCTATGAGGTAGTTGTAGAGACTGAGGGTCCCACCCCCTTCCCACAGCTACCTAAGTCTCCTCCTCTACCAGTTTCTTCCCAAGCAATCTGAGACTATGACAGCATGCCTGTCTTTGCTCTTCTCACGCATACCCCTCCTAGTCCTGGGAGACCACAGAGGAGGGGAGCTTATCAAAGCAGGAGGGGGAGACACCTTTGCTTCCTCACCTGCCTGACTCTTCTTTGTATCTTGGCCTCCCTCCTCTCCTGCTTCCACTTCTGGACATCTCTCCGCCACAGGCTCTCCCTGCTCTCTGAAACCTGTTATGTCTTCAGCTTCTGACACCTTGTCTTTCTAGTCTTTTCCCTCTTCTCCCTCTGACCACTCATTATTACCCCACTGCCAATCACCGGGCTCTGAACCTTCTTCCCATGGGGGTTCCCCATCAGGTGCCTCCCACCATTCCTCTGTGTCCAGCCAGGCCATGGCACTCATCAAAGCAAACCCAAACACAGTGATTCTACTGTCCAGGGCATACAAATGCATGCACCAACAAATTGAAGACACATATCTGGAAAAAGTTCCATTTTCTTCTTTAAACAGAACACATCAGCAATGGGGAAAACAAACTGGGCTCTTAAGAGTGGTCAACGGTTTTCTGTCTAAAGATGCCCTCTGTTTTAAGGAATATCCAGTCAAAGTCTGGTTTGAAGATAACAAGGAAGATCAGGAAGTATGAAGTTATCCATCAATAGTTAGGACCCAGACAACAAAGTAGGCATACATGTCACCTGGACACAGACTTCCCCACTATATTGAGATGTATTGTGTTTTCATTTAAACTACAGTAATCCTTTCAAAATTTGCATCTATGCATATAAATTAGCAGATGCAAAATTTATGCATATTGATATTCTCTGTTTACCTTTTTTGTGAGGAGACATACAAATCCCCCCCCCCAGTGTAAGTAGCCATCCTATGGGCTTTCAATAAAGGAGGAGGAAGCTTTGATCAAGGGATCAAACTCGCGGAAGATCTTTGTAATCATGAGGAGTCAGGTGGCATATCTTCCTCCCTTTTCCATCCTCAGTCTTGAAATTAGCAAAGTAATGCTTATCTATGGTACATGCCGAAAGGAAGATGTCCAGCTGTAATAAGTTGCTGGTGAGGAAGATACAATTAGTTGTGAACCTTCAGCTGCCAATGATCTTAGCCAGGCCACAGCCAGGTGGAATCAATCAAACCTATTAAGTTAACTATATAAACGAAGGAATGGAGGGGACCAATTGGGCTTCGCCACAGACCAGGTGCTGTGGGTTTCCTGGCATGGGGGTCTCTCTTGCCGCTCCTTTGGGGCCCCGGGCGGCAGAAGGGGAGATTGTGCTTGGGCTTTTATCAGGTATGCTACATTTGTCTGCTGCTGATTGTATCTAGAAATAAAAGCATATTTGTTCTTCTTCCATTGGTGTGTTCATTGGATCCAGACTCCAAAAGAACCCTGCCCCTTGGCGGGACAGGGAGTTATAACTATACACCTTAAAACTGATTTTATGATTACAATTTATTTTAGTTTTGCTGTCACTCCGCAACAAGCACCGTCAGTCTTAGGAAGCTAGAAGCTGCTTCCAGCACTTTGCTGTCAAAGAAATCAGTGAGACAAGTACTGTCAGGGAAGCTCCATTCAGAACTTAAATGGTTCATAATTGCCTTCTCTTGTCAAAGAACAAAAAGATCCCTTGTTGGGCTCTTTCCCCTTTTTTCTTCAGAAATGCTATACAGAAGACAAATTAAGAATAGAGCCTAAAGTAGCTCATAGAGAAAAGCAAGTTTTAATAGTCTGGGAGCCACATATTGTTCAAAGGTATTTGTAATCCAAAACCACCTGGAGTTGAAAAACCACTACCTTTTCCAACATTTTACTCCAAAAAATGGAACATTAGATACTAGGTGATAATTATCCAGAATTATCCAAGTCTCCATATTTTGTTTTAGTGTTTTAAACAGGGTTCAAACACTGCCTATGACTGTCCACCCCACCCCAAAAGTCATTACACAACTCTAAAGTCCAAATGGCAAGTCCAGCCCTAGCAGGTTTTAATATTCAGGAAGGGCAAGTAATTTGCCCACTTCATCAGACTACACAAACTGAAATCTATCCAGGATGAAACACCGTAATTTTTCGTGTATAAGACACCCCATATATAAGACGCCCCCTATTTTGGGGGGCTCCAAATTAAGAAAACACCCCCTCAGCACTACCTGTGTATAAGGCGAGCCTCAATTTTAAACCTAATTTTTTGGTTAAAAAAAGAACCTAGTCTTATACATACATGGAGAAATATGGTAACTAGATGGAACCCTGGCTGCATCCATCTGATTGTTAAATGATGGCACCCAAGTAAGAACAAATGCAAGTGGTTTTGTCTGCATAATATCTGTGCAGTATAATGCAAATAAGTCACAATGAGTCTTTGAGGGTTCCATCAGGTCTCCTAAGCCTACATACAGCAGGCCTCTTATTACTTCAGAAAGCTCCACTAGCCAGCACTGTGCAGATCCAATGGCAGCAGAGAATAGTCATTCCTTTTAATAAAACAAAAAAGCTTTTTCTGTTTTCAGAGTTCAAAACTATTGCAACTCAATGCTGATTTGATTGGAAATGTGTTCCAGTGAACTAAATGTGGCATTACCATACTTAGGATGGGGCATTAAAACCACCTGTTTCTCACCTATTTCTATATTCCAAGAGTACCATCTTCTGCATGCTTACTTACTCTGTAAGCTATGGGGTTGTATTCTTAGGCCTCAGCTCAAAGCTCACTTACTAGGGAGCAAGAACTGCTGCATTTGTGGCACTTGTTTATGAGTAACATGTACAGGCAACATGCATCTGATCAGGGCCTCACACCTTTGCTTCACACTAGGTCCGGTAGCAAAGTATTGGATGGACAGAGCAGAATTGGTCATGTGGCTTGCCTTACACCAGACACGTCCAACAGGTAGATCGTGATCTACTGGTAGATCACTGGACACCTGTGGTAGATCACTGGTAGATCACTGGCTCCCCTCAACAACTTTTACTCCCCTATAAAAAGCTCAACAACTTTGACCTGAACCCCCCAAAAAGGGCTTTCCTTCCTAAAGAAGCACAGCAACTTTTACCTGAACGCCTAAAAAATGGGGCTTTCCTCCTCCCTAAAAAAGCTCAATAATTTTGACCCGAACCCACTAAAAGGGGGTAGATGACCGCCAGTTTTTAACTGTGATTAGATCGCAGTCTTTTGGGAGTTGGCCACCCCTGCCTTACACCATACAAACTATCTTGCTTCCTCATGTTCACCAGAAGAAAATATCCCATGATTCAACTTTCAGTCCTATCAGCTAAGGATGGGAGATAAATTATATTCAGTTCACAATTAAAGGTGAACCTACCTAATTTCTACTTTCCAAACTATCCATGCACTGAAACACAGCCCTTCTGAAAATGACAGATTCGCTCATCCCCACTGCCAGTTTTTGTATGTCCTTCATCTCAAGCGGCAAAACATCTTTGGCTAGCCCTGTTTGGATTGCTATACTAGATAAAGAAGCACTAATAAATGGTCTACTCTTCACTGTTCTTGTGTCTAAAATGTGTTACAAATGTTATATACACATTACATATACAATGGGCATAGAATCAGATCTTTAAATAAAAATGACGGGGGTCTTTTGACAGTAGAAACACACCTATCCAGTTTGGGCTTTATTGTTTCTTGTTTTTTTATGTCCGAGTTAACAAGCAAGCATAAGGCAAGGTGAGCAGAAGTCACCAAACTGGTAATGCACAAAAGGGAAGAAGAACCTTTATCTCTTAACCTTCATTTCTTCTTTCAAGTTCTTATAGCTATTTTAGGCAAAGCAAGGAACAAGCATTTAAGATACTCTACAGGGACCACAGCAAAAAATGAAAACAAGTTAGGTCTTGCAGCATTCAACGTTTCCAAAAAGGGATTTCCTGCTGCTGAACACAGTCAGTAAGGCTAAATGGAGGCTGGCTATTACAGACAATATATGCCATGCTGTTCTCCAGAAGAGAAAAGAAAAACCTCAACAGCTAAATATCAACCAAAAAAGACCAAATTATTTAATTCTTTCTCCCTTTTTCTTGGTTCTACTATTCTATAGACTTTCTTAAACCATGTCCAAAACGTTTTTGGCAAAGATTTTGCTTGCCATGGTGACTGTTTGAAGTTGTAGGTCATGACTTAATAACATCCCAAGAGGTGCTTTGCCCAGATAGTGTTTATCTATGTACACTCTTTTTTTTACAGATTATATATAGGAAATCAGAGTACAAAAATATGTATTTCTTCAGAGTAGACTGCAAAATAACTAGGTGCTTTTGTTATATGTGGCAGGTAGATGAATTCAGCACACTATCTCAGCATTTGAAAAACTGCTTCATTGGGATAGGATAACACAAGCAGCTGCCTAGACAATGGAATCATTATGTCTTCAGGCAATATCTATGTCCAACAAAATCCTCCCAGCTTACTGTATTCCTCCCAATGCAATTCTGGCAGGCTAGATGTAAGAGGTGATTCTACCTAGCAATCATAGTAAGTATTATTTTTTGAGAACACCACAATTCTATGTTGCAAAGGCTTCTAAGGAGACACAACTATAATTTATCTGTGCATTAACTATTCAGCTGAACCTACCAATCTAAACACAACCAAAGTGGTTCAGAGCTTAAGACATGGCTCTTCACATAACTTTATGAATGAGCTGAAATAATAGTTTTGCTACACATTATTTTATCTAGTGCTGAAGCACCAACTCCTTTATGCATTTTTTTCCCTACTGGATTGTGAACATAGCTGTCAGCAATGGTCTTTATTCTTATTTTTCAGAGTAATCCTTGCCTACATATCTGGCTAAAAGTGGTTAAGATGGGGTGAAGGTGTCTCTGCTGGCTGGGAGCAACTTCGTGGATGTGGTAGAACATCTACTATGGAGCCCCCACCCTGTTCCTGCGAGTTAATGCCAGCAGGAAGCTATGCAGGTTTAGATCTACAGTTGATAGCATATTTGCCAGCATTAAGCCCCCAAAACAGGGCATTTCAAAGGTTAAGAGGAGGCAGCCTCACTCCTTCAAGAAAGTACTCCCAAGATCAGACTTCTCAACTATGTCAGCTTGGAGCTTGCATAGTTAATCGCCCCCAAACCCCCAAAGTCAATTGGGACACTGCATGCATATTTTAAAACCCAACTACTGTACCTGATAGAGTAAAGAAGAAACAGGAGATCTGAAAACAGGAATATGTCATGTGACAAAGGTATTTGAGAGCAGAAGCAGTAAAGCAGTCTAGAAATGTTGAGAAATGCTGTAAAGCTGCACAATCACTCTGTATACTGAATCACTGTGACTCATCCTGAGGATGACTCATTCTCTGTATAAATGTATTGTATCTACTTGCAGACAGATCATGTCCTCCCTTCAAAGAGGGCACGTGTTGCGGTGTGGCCTGTCAACCAAACCCTTGTGTTGTGGGTGGGAGCGTTTGGACAGCCACAACACCCTATTGGTAGGTCCCTCAATGTTGGGTATAATCTGACCAATGGGACGCTAACAAATAGGATCGAGGGACTTACATTGAGGGACCTACATAAGCCCCATGCACATGTCCCTGAGCTTCCTCTTTGGGCTAGTGCATTAGAACACCTGGTGACCTCTGTCTATATTTAGGGCTTGTGCTTGACCTTGCTATGCCGCCGTGTGTCATCTGTCATTGGGACAGGTGCACGGAAGGCTGTTCAGAGTGAGTCTGGGCCCCGCCATTTTCCCCATTTGGCTGACTGGCTGTTGCCATTTGGGTTTCGCCTGCTGCGTAGCAAATCGTGACAACTTGTAAGGTTGCGGATAGGCTCTGGTTCAGGTGATAGGGGTGGCAGAACGCTCTAGCCACCCCTATGCGAAGGGTATTCCGTTAAAGGAATCCAGGGACTCAATGGTTTGGTCAACCCTGAGAGGGGTTGTGCCTGTGCCCAAGTCCAGGGGGACATCTGGGTGGTGGACTAGCCGGGCACCAGCTTTCCGCTGTTCCAGGTGCTTACCCTAGGCCAGGGGTCCCCAAACTAGGGGCCAGATGCGGCCCAATCACCTTCTAAATGCGGCCCGCGGATGGTCCGGGAATCAGCGTGTTTTTACATAAGTAGAATGTGTCCTTTTATTTAAAATGCATCTATGGGTTATTTGTGGGGCATAGGAATTTGTTCATATATTTTTTTCAAAATATAGTCTGGTCCCCCACAAGGTCTGAGTGACAGTGGACCGGCCCATGGCTGAAAAAGTTTGCTGACCACTGCCCTAGGCTGACCAATGCTGGTGCCCTGGGTCAGCGCTGCCTGCCACAGTGCAGGGAGATAGTTGAACCAGAGCCTATGCAACCACTCACTTGCTGCAATCAATAAAGTTGTGGCCTAAATTCTGCCAAAAACCCAACCAAAATTTGAGTCTTGTGTGAATTTATTTAAGGGTAAGGTGAAAGGTCTACACACGCAATTTGGAACCGGTTAGTTTGGAGACAGTTTTGGAGCCTGTGAGCTGTGGAGCCATGAGTTAGGGTGGAGTCAGTGTGTGTACGGAGCCTGACTCAGAAGTGAAGCCTGTACTCTCTGTATGCTCTGAAGCTAGTTTAAATCTTCTGTTCACTATGCTGTTTTACTTGCAAACAAGTTTTAACTCAGTAATGCTTTTATTCTTTTACTGAAGACGACTCTGCGTTATTAATTTACACTGTGCGTCAGAAAAATCTTCCTATAAAAAACCATCATCAATTTCTATATAAAAAACCAACCTGCAGTCAGCATCAGCAGTAATTTAATAAACCATTCCAACTCTGGCTACCAAAGGCCTTTCCATTTGCTACCCACAGGCCAAGAAGGATAATTGTAGACCTTCGTCATTTCAGAAGTTCCATAACTTCCAAGCTACAAAAATAAAGGGCTTCTCTGTTTGCTAAAGACAGTAAGGGAGCACAAAGCAGCTGCCCATCAAATGATCTTTAAAAGTTTATAGGGCATCAGTTTGCACTACCCAAGTTGCCAATTATTTTCTGCTAATTTCTTTTTGGCAAGGGTTGCTAGTCATCTTAAACATTCACTGAATCCCATCTTCAGTTTACCCTACTTTGTTTTCTTTTCAGAATCCTGCTCCCTTTCTTTCTTTCTTTCTTTCTTTTAAAAAAATGCAGCTGATTTTGCATTATTTTACAAATTGTCATTCCTCCCGCTACCCACCCCAATCCAGACAGAAGGGAGAATTGACTTTTATGGGAAATATGTGTAAATTAACACAGGGCAACGAAAAATGGTATGTAATCCAATTAATGCCACTGGAAACAATGGTGCAGGACTATGTTCCTGAAGTAATATGCTGTACATCTGCCAAGTCAGGGACGCTCAGAACTATGAACACTCAGAACTACAAGGCTGTTGAGATTTTCCCAGTGGTAGTACTACTATATATGGCTTAAATGGTTCAGCATATAAATATTAATGAAGCTTGTGGCTTCTGTCATGCAACTTAAAGGTTAATGGGTACATTTCTGTTTTTCCATTTCTTGAATACTGTACATTCTACAATCTGATCTGCATATATACAAGTGTTACAAAAAGTCACCAAATCCTTTAGGTTTCCTATTAGTGTTTGAAGTAATTTGTGAAGAATCGTTTTTTCTTAATTAAGTTTTCCATTTTTTATTCATTACATTGTTACATGTAAACCTGGCATGCACTAGCTCTGCTTCAATATGTTTTATCATTTATCCCCTCTTTGTGAAGACAGAGGGGAAAAGAATGCAGCACTGTATGCAGGAAAGATTCTTCTTTGGAGAACCCAATTCCTATAGTTCCTGGAAGAACCAACTGCCAATTCTAAACAGAACTAAATCTTGTGATAGCAGACATTTCATAAAATTTACATACCTTTTGCAAAAAGAAAAACCAACCTCAAAGCAGTTTACAATTAACAGCAAAATAGTCAAAAACAACTATTTAGAACATTTTTAAAAATAATAATAATAAAAATACATTTTTTAAAATTAAAACGGACTGTAAACTAAAAAAGAAACCCTGATTGCCTACACTGCCTTAAAGGTAAAGGTAAAGGACCCCTGACAGTGAAGTCCGTTTGCAGACAGTTTTCCGGGTCATGTGGCCAGCATGATTAAGCCACTTCTGGCACATCAGAACACCAAAACCAGAGCAGTGCACGGAAATGCCGTTTACCTTCCCGTCAGAGCGGTACCGTTTACCTTCCTGCCGGAGCAGTACCTATTTATCTACTTGCACTTTTTGGCGTGCTTTCGAACTGCTAGGTTGGCAGGAGCTGGGACCGAGCAACGGGAGCTCACCCCGTCACGGGGATTCGAACCGCCGACCTTCTGATTGGCAAGCCCTAGGCTCAATGGTTTAGACCACAGCGCCACCCACGTCCCTTATTGGGAGCCATTTTTAAAGTTCCTGAATGAGAACCTGTAGCCCTCTAGATGTTGTTGGACTACGACTTCCATCATCCCTTAGCACTGCCTATGCTAGTTAGTGCTGAGAGTAGTTGAAGCCCAGCCAACATCTGGAGGGCTACAGGTTCCCCATCCCTGATACATGTAATACTTTATAAGCAATACTTTTTCGATTTCACAAGTTCTGAATGCTAAGTTATACCAATGCAGAATTTGCCATCTTTTTATGAAAAGATGGCAAATCCTGGACTTACACTGACAGTGGAGACAACTCCCACTGTTGGCCCCAAGTGTTAATAGCTACAAAATCCACAGTTGCACCACTGTGGTCCTAATAAAGATACTTTGGAGCTTTTCCTTATGGGACAAAATAAAGATACCTAGGAGCTTTTCCTTATGGGACAAAATTACCACTCTAAGGGACAGTCATTCAAACACTAAAAAGACAAAGCAGTAGGAAGTCAGGGAACCCTAAAAGGCAGTAGAGGCCAAGAAATATTCATTTAATATAATTATGTACACAGACTCCTGGAGGTGTGAAATCAATTCAGCATTAGGAGGAGAAATATTAACGCAGCAATGAAAACACACTATAGCATTGAAGTTAAACACACATCACAGTACTGTATAGATCTAGTCAAATTAAAGTCCCTTTTATAGTATAACAAACACTGGAGTAGCCATTTTGTGTGTGTGCATACAATTCTCCCTAACAGCAACAGAACATTATCAAGCCCCATTGCTCCCAAGTGCCTTGCTGTGTTTGCAATCAAAGCACACAGCGACAAGGAGTCGCGCTGCTCCAGGCAGTGGGTGACTGGATTACCGAGTTTCAAAGACAGGAACATATTTTACAGGAATGGAGGAAGCAATCCAGTCCTTGGGCTGCCTCATAAAGGAATCTCTGGGACTGCTCACACATTAGACACCTGTGTGCCTTCCCATTCCACTTAGTCTAGCCTTGAAATATAAGGGTTTGTGATGGATCAGTCTCTAGGTGGACTGAAAACTGGAACCAATGTCCACATGACATTTTTTTTCTACACTAAGGAATTTTCTATGCAGATTAAAATAGGCACCCATCGATATATTATGAAGCCTCATACCCACACATTGCTTGAAAGGTCTAAGAAATTAAAAAAGCAAAATAAGGGGGGGGGGGAGATTTTGAAATTGCTGGTTAAAATCAGCACAGCTTTGAAAGGTTCAGTCCATTTTGATTTAAAATGGTATCCAATTGTAGCCAAACATAGATGAAAACCTGTTCCTTGATCTCAGGAACCACCACCCACACTATGGTGATGATATTTTAAGAGGCATGCAAATGTGTATCAAAGGGGAAAAAAACTTTTTCAAAATATATAGTGGATAGTGTAGTTGAAATATGGCATATTCATTTTGCTGCAATTACACTGGAAAGATGTTACTTCAATGTATGTACTCATGACAAAATAAAAAATTGTCCCATGACATGCTTCTCACAAGTGTTCTACAACACAGAAATTCTCTAGGTAGGAAAAATGTCATGTGTGAGTCACCTCAGTTAAGCTGCATATGAAAGTTTGAAGGTAATTATGTGTACCAGATCTCTACAAATCCATGGATGCCCCAGGGAATTGTAGTTAGGAGGAAAATGAACCAGAGATGCTCCCAAGAGTTCAGTACACTGAAAAGAAAAGAAAGGACCACAGTCTAACAGATGCATAATTCTGCCCTCTTCATCAGCATAAGTAGCAACGCTAATCCAGAGATCTAAGAGTAAAGGCAGGGTGAATGTGGAGCTGGCACTGCATTAGCCATTCTAGGCATTTTCAACAATTAAGCATCATGAATAGAAGTGTTAATAAGGTAAGTAACAGGAAATTTTCTATATCAAAGCACTGCCCTTTAAACAAAAAAATAAAAAATAAAAATAGCTTGATGATGTAATCCACCAATCCTTCACCATCTTGCCTAGAGGACTGAACTCAGAGTTGTATAAAATAGCATTTCCTTTTGCTGCCATTCATAGCAGCTCATTTAGATCAGAAAAGAAACACATAAAAAACCTTCAATCAGCTAAAATTAATTTTGTTACTGTCTTATAAAGCCCACCCACAATACAGATTGCAGCAATAACAATTAGCTAAGTGACATAAAATATCAACTGAACACATAGACTGCATTCCTCTTGCTTTGTTGGATTCAGATTTCAGAAGCTGCCTACTTATAAGTCAATTAAGCTTGTTTAATTTTTTTGCTCTGGTTATTTGTAAATTCTTTAGGATTGTCTTTCATCTCTTTATCTAGCCATTTGTAAAACCTGAATACAATTTGCAGCAGTCACAGATTTGCAGCTCCTGGGTGAGGTGGGAATAATACACAGCAGACAATGGTCTTGGATCAGCACAGATCACAGCTGAATTGATCATAAAGCAGGTAAGCAAGGTTGGCATAGGATGGTGACGTCACCTAGGCAAGACTGGGTTTTGATTCTATGAGTCTATGATCTGCTGCCCCTTCCTTGCTAGCCTAGGTAAAGGTAAAGGGACCCCTGACCATTAGGTCCAGTCATGTCCCACTCTGGGGTTGCGGTGCTCATCTTGCATTACTGGCCGAGGGAGCCGGCGTACAGCTTCCAGGTCATGTGGCCAGCATGACAAAGCCACTTCTGGTGAACCAGAGCAGTGCACGGAAATGTTGTTTACCTTCCCACCGGAGCGGTACCTATTTATCTACTTGCACTTTGACGTGCTTTCGAACTGCTAGGTGGGCAGCAGCTGGGACCAAGCAAAGGGAGCTCACCCCGTCGCGGGGATTCGAACCGCTGACCTTCTGATCAGCAAGCCCTAGGCTCTGTGGTTTAACCCACAGCGACACCCGCATCCCATACCCTTGCTAGCCTAGCTTGCTCCAAAACAAAGTCTTGCTCAAACTTTTAACAGCCCCAAGTGGACTATGAGCAGCAGAATCACATGATCACAAAGTAGCACTCTGGACGACTGTTTTTAGCCTCCATTGCAGATCATCAGAGTATCACAAGCCCAGGCCACAGCCATTTCCACAATGTCTGCCAGGGCTCAACGCAGTGAAACACAACTCTTACAACTTTCATCAGCATGTGCCATCCACTAGACATAATGCAACAACTTCAAGTCCCCTAGCTTTCTGCTGTGTTGGCAGTCCTAAAAAACAAATAAATCCAAAACTGACAGATATCAAGGTGCTCTTTCAGTAGGTTCGAAAATATAGTGACACCTGTCTTGTTGAAAGTCAATTAAATTTCCCATCCCAATGTCGATATCCAGCTACCAAAGAAATCAAGATTAACAAGGTCATTTTGCACACTTTCCTCCATAGCAGTGCACTTTTCCATCAGGTTATTTTGTAAAGGAAGACAAAAAGAAAGAAAAGCAACTCAAATATGCTACAAAATCCATAGGCAATCAAAACAGAAGCACAATAATAACGACTCAAGTTCAGCAAAAAGTGGCACTTTAAAGCAACAATCTTTTGGAATGTCAAGGTCTAATATCTGGCTCAGTAATCATGTATCAAATCAGCTCACCTGCAAAGCTAAAGGCTAGTAGTGTGGTCAGAATTATGATGCGGCATCTTTTTTATGTCCTGCTGCAAGAACTGCTTTTGCAGTCAATGCTGAGCTGACCTATAGGTTCAAGTTAATCACAAAACTTCTCCCTTCCTGAACCCACCGCCCAAAAACACAAAAGAACCCTGAAGTCCATCCACCATTCAGGATTCTCAACTTTGGCTACTATCTATTTATGCACTGGTGCTGAAGGTGATAAGACAACCTTAAAAAAGAAGACAAGGCTCTCATATTTTTAACAGTTCTAAAACATAGTGAAATATGACCAGTGCATTTTGTCATGCAGGGGTGGCAAAATGCCCTCTTACTTTCTGATATTCCCTTTTCTACTGTTATTGTGTGTATTGCCAGACCAGATATGGCCAGTAGGTGATGCTTCCTGGTTTCAACGTTTATTGTAGCTTTAAATCTTTATATATTTATTTGTATGAGGACCTCATCATATAGCCAACTTATAATGAGGACATCACTGTCTTTTAATATAATCAGGATTATGTATCTAGATGATAAGGGCTTGTCCCTCACTTCGTTATTTAATTAGAATTTGCCCAACTGCCAGATACCTGCCTAGTTTGACAAGTTACCATGCCCAATACATTAACTGTACTTGTTGTTGTTTAGTCATGTCCGACTCTTCGTGACCCCATGGACCAGAGCCCGCCAGGCACTCCTGTCTTCCACTGCCTCCCGCAGTTTGGTCAGACTCATGTTGGTAGCTTCAAGAACACTGTCCAACCATCTTGTCCTCTGTCGTCCCCTTCTCCTTGTGCCCCCAATCTTTCCCAACATCAGGGTCTTTTCCAGGGAGTCTTCTCTTCTCATGAGGTGGCCAAAGTATTGGAACCTCAGCTTCAGGATCTCCTCCAGCACTATAATTCAAAAGGACTGCCTACGTCCTTAGCCAAAAGGACTGCCTACGTCATGAACTCTCTGTGGACCTTGATCCATGCCAACAGCAGAAATAAGGCCCACACGTGCACCCACTCCCAGGCCCCATTAGAGGAGGGCACCTGCTGATCTTGGCAGCTTCTTCTTCTTCGGCGATCACTCATAGCCGAGTAAGATTGTCTTCCATAAACATGGTTTTAACAATGAGTCCGTAAGTGACTGTGGAGGCCAATTCTGGATCCACATGTCCTTCCAGAGTGGAAACATTGGTTTCCGGGCAGGAGTTGATCATGATGTGGATTTGCCAAGCATGCCTTCCTCTTAGCATGTTTCTCCCTTGCGCCCTGAGTTCAAGTGTCTTCAAAGCCCATGAAACTTTTGGTAAAGGATGTTCTCCAACTGGAGCGCTCGCAGGCCAGTGTTTCCCAGTTGTCAGTGTTTATACTACATTTTTTTAGACTTCCCTTGAGACAGTCTTTAAACCCCTTTTGTTGACCACCAGCATTACGTTTTCCATTTTTAAGTTCAGAAGAGAGTAGTTGCTTTGGAAGACGATCATCGGGCATCCGCACAACATGACCAGTCCAACGAAGTTGATGTTGAAGAATAATTACTTCAACAATGGTGATCTTTGCTTCTTCCAGTACACTGATATTAGTTCCCCTGTCTTCCCAAGTGATGTGTAAAAATTTTCAGAGACACTGTTGATGGAAACTTTCAAGGAGTTGGAGATGGCATTTATAAGTGGTCCATGTTTCACAAGCATATAGTAAGGTTGGTAGTACAATAGCTTTGTAAACAAGTGTTTTGGTTTCCCTGTGAATGTCCCGGTCCTCAAACACTCTGCACTTCAATCAGGAGAAAGCCGCACTCGCAGAGCTCAGGCGATGCTGGATTTGGCATCACTGTTGGCCCTTGTGGAAAGATAACTGCCTAGATAGGAGAAGTGATCAACATTTTTCAACGTTACGCCACTGAGTTGGATTTGTGGCACTGCAGAGTGGTTATTTTGTACTTGTTGGTGCAGCACTTTGGTTTTTTTGGTTGTTGAGTGATAGGCCAAGCTTTTCATAAGCTTCTGCAAAGATATTTAGGATGGTTTGGAGGTCATCTTCTGTGCATGCGCACACTATGTTGTCATCAGCATACTGAAGCTCTGTGACGGAAGTTACTGTAATCTTACTTTGCTTTCAGCCTCCTCAGATTGAAGAACTTTCCATCTGTTTGATATATGATTTCTACTCCGGTGGGGAATTTCCCTTCGACAAAGTGTAGGATCATGGCAATGAAAATAATGAATAGAGTTGGGGCAATAACACATCCCTGTATAAGAAGGCCGTGCTTGGTGCAGACCAACGGGATCTGGACCTGATTAGGAAACCATCTCATCAAGTTGCCTGCTTGCTGCTTAAGAGATCCCCACCAGCTGTGGGAAGTGTTGAGACTTATCAGGGAGCTGCTTCAGACAGCTGTTAATTGGAAGCCGAAGGGGTGAACTACTGAGCTTCATTCTGTAAATTCTAACTACAGTGGTACCTCAGGTTACATATGCTTCAGGTTACATACACTTCAGTTTACATACTCTGCTAACCCAAAAATAACACTTCAGGTTAAGAACTTTGCTTCAGGATAAGAACAGAAACCGTGCTCTGGCGGTGCAGCGGCAGCAGGAGGTCCCATTAGCTAAAGAGGTGCTTCAGGTTAAGAACAGTTTCAGGTTAAGAACGGACCTCTGGAACGAATTAAGTACGTAACCAGAGGTACCACTGTACTTGATTACATGTTACTTGGTGTTAAGTCTTTGCTCATTGTAAGTCATTGCTTATTTACTGTTAAGTCTTTGCTTATTGTAAGTCTTTATATTGTACAGTTTTGTATTTCATATTAATGATTAGACTTTGTTATCAGCTAGTAAACAGAAGTCTTTCTTGCATTCAACAGCTTGTCTGCCCTTCCATTCGCTAACATCCAAAGAACTCTCCTGCTTTCTTAGTGGTTTCCACAGCCAGGTAACAACTAGGAAGCACTACACAAGATTGGGGAGGCAAAACACTGTGAAACTGATACCATGTCCTCTTTCGATTCTGTTTCTCTTCACCTCTGCATGGCAGACCTGCGCTGCCTGAAGAGAACAGTGTTGTTCTGACATATGTTGTGATAGGGGTGACAAGATCCTTTACCATTCCTCTTTCATAATATTTTATTTGTACAGAATGAACCTGCAAGTGTCAGAGTCACTCCTGGGCACCCTAATTTGCATCATGTGCATATTATATCTGTAATTTGAATATTAGACGCATGCAAATCAAGCACATTCACTTTAACATTTTCTCGTTGCAAATGCTATAGTTGTTTCTGCCCAAGCAATCAGTACATGGTATACAGAGATAGATATAATATAGATATAGGTATGAGAAGAAATGGGCCTGACTGTTGGACGTGGCTTACTGTATCAAATCTGGAGTTTTTCTTGACCTGTTGAACTGCCAAACTACGTACTAGCATTCACCCTTGGGACTTTGCATACCAGCAGGACTTGACACCAAATACACCGGGGTTCAGGACAATTGTATGTTATTGATTATTTTATGTCTTATATTGAATTTTATTTTATTACAATTTGAATAGCCAGGAATTCAACTTGTTAAAAGTTCTTCAAAAATGTATCTCAAGCCACCTTGAAATGTATCTCAAGCCACCTGAAAGAAGCTTGTGGAGAATATAACAATCTCCCATCTATACTGAAGCCATGGATAAGGCTCCCCAAGGCTCGGAAACAAATACAAAATTCACTGACTTCAGTGGGTGTTTCTGTATTATGCCTTTAAAACTGGTTCAGCAGTCATTCCTTCAGCTCTTGGAACTCCAGTTCTGTGAAGGGGGAGCTAGTGATCAACAGAGGATTCTGATGCACCACAAATGCAAGATACCTGACAAATTAACATAATAAAAATTGCATACGTACTCTTATTCTGTGTGGAATTTTGGCAAGGCCTATTGTTATTTTTATGGAATACAATGAAACCTATTTGTTTTTATGTAAGCTTTCCTAGATCCCAGCAGGCATTTCTAAAGAAGCCACATATGGCTAGAGAAAGGCAAATATTAGATTATGAGATCTGTGAATTTTATTACTTTTAATAAAAAGCTCATTGCTTAACTTGCTAGTAACTTCCAGCTGTTGTGGTTTTACAAAATAACATAAATATATTATTTTAAAATGATAGAATCCGTAACACTGGAAACCAAATCAGTCAAATTGCCCTAGATAGGTTATTTGTCCTTTTGAGCTAGACTATCAATGAAAATGTGTGGCATAAAATATACAGAGCAATGGATGGGAAGAGGTAGACAAAGCAGCTGACAAAGAAATGTGGGGTGTGGGTGTGTGTAAAAATATGGAAAATTTATTCCTAACTAATAGTGGCATAATTCTAGATATGTACTCTACAGGACTCTCTGGGTGGTATTCAACTACGTTTTACTCAGAGTAAGCCAACTGAAATTAGTGAACATTACTAAGTTAGGTCCATGAATGTTAAACCCTGCTTTGCTATGAAAATGAATGAACAGAGCCCAAAAAAATAAAAATTGACGTTAAGCATGATAAGTATAGCTGAACAGGTCAAGCTATTTATTTATGCAAACTCTGAATAATGAGAGTGTGCCACAAACTGTACCTTCTGTCTGTTACTTTCACACCCATCTGCTTAGGAAAGTTCTGCCTAGTTAGTTACCAAGGTATTGCTTTCAAAAACCTGAGGTAAGTTTTAATCTTCAAGTAAGAGCTCTTACATACAATCCTTGCTTGTATAAAGAAAACCAAGAATAAAATTCAATTTTATCATATGAGCTGTCACTCACAGGCTGTGTTTATTGGACATCACAATAAACCATGGAAATGAATCTGGGCCTCCCTCGGTGTTATATCTGAACCTTATATTGCGGTTAATCTTAACCCTGTTTCATTGAAAAACCACATGGCTCGTTTGAAACAAACCATAGTTAAACCATAGTTAAACACAGCTTGTCAGGTTTGGCTGACACAACCTGTAGCTTATCAAATATAGAAGTACCGGTAAGTGCTTCTGAACTCCTCCACCAGAGGAGGAGAAGTTTGGAGGGGAGTATGTAAGTCTGGGAGAAGGCTGGGTTCATTCCCATCTTACATTAGGGTTTACTGTAACATCCAAACACAGCCACTGCTTAAAGTGGTATAGCCCATAATAGTTTTACCATGTCTTCTGTTGTACAAAAACTGGACCCAAATCCCATGATTTCAATCAATTTATTATCAAATGTGCACTTAGAGTAATTGCCTGATGTAACATGACCTCATTAATTTAAGGTGAACAAAGTTACACCCCCATCATGATAAAAATGGTTCACAGCAAGAGCTGCTGCTCAGACTGCAGAATCCACATTTCTAGCACCTTTGGTCTATTTGATGTTATGCTTCCTTTGCAAGCTTCAGGCATAAACCAACAGAAAAAAGCTGCATCATTTGATAATTTCCAATTTCCCGTTGGTAAATGACTCCTGCCAGCAAAATAACTGTTAAAACCAAAGTATTCTTTTCTTCCTTTTCTAAGATATTAAGGTGACCTTTTAAAATGCATATAATATTTATGTGACAGATGGATGCAATTAATCAGGCCACTATTATATACAAGTCACTTAAGGTATACTGAATTTAGTGAAGACCTTATTGTTGGCTCTTAAGAACTACAGAGCTTATTTTAAAATGAAATAAAACATACTGAAGCAGTAAATAGAGAACTATTCAATCTTAATAAATTTAACATCCATGCTGAAGTAAACCACAATAAATGCATGAAAAACTAAGGAAGAGGAAGAAGACACAAGGGTTGTAACTTCTGGCTAAGTTTACAAGAATCTAAGAGAAGGAAAACAATGGCTGAAAAAAAAATCACTTGAGTCAGTAATTGAACTTAAGCAAACTCCTCAGACCAGAACTACTCTAATAAGAACAAGCAAGTAGCACAAGACTCCAAAATAACAAGAAGATTAAATCAAAAGGAATAAATGAAAAGGAACTGTGGCATTTGAAACAAAGGGACTGGGTTAGACTTCAGTAAAAGAAAAACATTGTGTAACTTTTTAAAGAATATTCTTACTCCACAGAGACAGAATATGCAAAAAGAGCATAAAGCAATAAAGCATGCAAGCTTTGAATACCCCTCTCCTAAAGCACTGGGGTTGGAAAGCCCTAATAAAATAAAAGTATCTGAAGAAGTGTGCATGCACATGAAAGCTCATACCAAGAACAAACTCAGTTGGTCTCTAAGGTGCTACTGGAAAGAATTTTCTATTTTGTTTCGACTATGGCAGACCAACACGGCTACCCACCTGTAACTAATAAAATAATTCTCCCTGATTACAAACTTAGCCTATTAGCCACAACACAGCTAACCCTCCCTCCTCTCCCCAACCCAGCATTTGGTGTCAGGGTCCCTTTACCTTTACCCCCACTCTGGCATGTTCTGCATACAGTTAACTTAGAAAGATTAGTTTCGCCTTTACCAGTCAAATTGTCTGCAGCTTTTTTTTTACATCAATAGTCAAAGCAACACAAGGCACTCTGGTTTGTAGCATCTCATACAGATAATGCTTCTCCTTGGACAAGCCCAGAATCTCTCTGAAGCACCCTGCTTTGGATTGAGATTCAGCTGAATCCACTGCACACCACTAACAGAGCTGTCATAACTTTTTCTGTCATCATACTTCAGCGTAAGTAGTCTCAGGCTATTTTATCTGTGGAAATAACTGATCTCTTTTATCTGTTTTTTCATATTGTATTTCAAATTGCTGTAAATTGCCCTGGATAAATTGGCATTTTGCAGGGTGGGTAAGAAATCTAATAAACAATAACACTAATACTGTTACTAATGATGATGGTGATGAAAATTATAGTATAATTTTATTGTATACTAATGTTTTCGTATCTGTGAAGTGCTTGGAAATTTTGAAATGTTAAGGAGTATATAAAAGGTAAAGGGACCCCTGACCATTAGGTCCAGCTACAGACGACTCGGGGTTGCGGCACTCATCTCGCTTTACTGGCCGAGGGAGCCGGCATACAGCTTCCAGGTCATGTGGCCAGCATGACTAACAGCCGCTCTGATGTTACTAGCCCAGAGATGGAAAGAAGATTAAGTCCCTACCAGAGAGAAATGGTAAACTAAGCTGTTGGAGTATGCTGAAATGGCAAAACTGACCAGGAAGCTCAGGAACCAAGAAGACCAAAACTTTAATAAAGAATGGGGAAAAATTAGAATTTACTTGGGAGACCACTGTAACCAAATGAAAACATTAGCAGGATTGCAATAACACTTGTAATGTACCAAATCTTATGGACAAAATGGAGAGAGAGATAAAATATGGATTACTGAGTAATATGAAGTTGAAAAGGTTGACAGTAAGACCCATGTAGGGGAAGGTGGAAAGTCCAGAGATTTGGAGAAATCTTTAAATATGGATATGTATTTTGTATTGTTATAATTCTATACCTGTAAAATCAAATAAAAAACCATTTCTAAATAAATAAATAAAGGGATGCATTCAATTACAGGAATACCCACAGTTCACAGAAATTCATCCAAAATATTGCTTAATAATAATAATTTTATTATTTATACCACACCCATCTGGCTTGGTTTCCCCAGCCACTCTGGGTGGCTTACATATATACAGTATATGGTTCCATATATTCTGTATATTTGGAAAATGTGTTCAGTTAGCACCCAGGCAATGCTGTTCAAAGTCTTGGAAACATCACGTGCCTCTTAAGTAACGTGCCTCTCCCTCTTTCTTTGCATGTCGAGGTCCCCAAACCACCCCTCAAATGAAACACACTTCACACAGAAATTTAAGTTTAAGGTTTTTTGGCATAATTTTGGCCACAACTTTATTAAAATACAAAATATGTGAGCGGTTGCTTAGGCATTGGTCCAGACTTTCTGTCCCACTGGGGACAGAACTGACATCCACCTGCCTGAGGAAGTCAGTAAAGGGAAAACACTTTGGGGAGAGAATGGGAGCCGGGGGTCTGACCCTCGCCTCTCCCCTAATGCTCCCAGGGGCTCTTGCGTGGGACCTGGCTCCCAACCGGGGGATACGGACAAGCATGGTGAGCCCCTGGATTCCTTTAACGGAATTCCCCGCGCAGCAGCAGCATTGAAGGGGCAGCCATAGCCAACCCTGCCCCTCCACCAACCAATTAACAACCAATGCCTAACCGCCAACCTTGCAAGTTGTGACTAATTGCTACACAGTAGGCGAAAACCAAATGGCACCAGCAAATCAGCCAAATGGAAAAATTCCTACCAGGCCCCTGCCCCAAAAGCAGATGACCCCATGACAGGCATAGCAAGGTCATACGCAGAGGCCTAATAAGGGGGGGGGCGTGATCTGATGCACGCAGCAAAGAGGTATATCACACTGCAAGCCAAGTAATATATAGTCACTGGGCTGTCCATCAACAATTGCAACATAGAAATCCCCCCAACAACACCCAGAGCCCAATCACAGCAGTGGCCATCTATACAATCCCGCCCAGCAACAGAGGGGTGACTTGCTGGCCCCCACCACAACACATGTTCTCCATGAAGGAGAACCCGCTTTCTCAGTGTCTATATTAAACCTAAGGCACTGGCTAAATTAATAAATTTGATCTGCTTCTCTTTTGACTCTGCCTGTATCTATTTTGTACTTTACAGGACTTCTGGAGTTCTGTTGTCATTGCTATTATTAGATGTTTTTATTCATTAACAACCCAGTGGCTTTACTTTAGGGGAAGTACCTAGAGTTACCGTATTTTTCGCTCCATAGGACGCTCCGGACCATAGGGCGCACCTCATTTTTAGAGGAGGAAACAAGGAAAAAAAATATTTTTCTGGTTTTCCTCCTCTAAAAGCCCTGTTTTGTTTTGTTTTTTGTTTTGTTTTTGAGGATCAGCTAAAAGTTTTGCAGCTTTTTTTGCAAAGGGAAAAGCCCTGGGGTTTTGGGGGGGTTTTTTTTGGAGGATCAGCTAAAGGTTTTGCTGCTGTTTTTGCAAAGGCAAAAGGCCTTTTTTGAGAATCAGCTAAAAGTTTTGCAGCTTTTTTTGCAAAGGGAAAAGCCCTAGGGTTTTTTTTGGGGGGGGGGAGGATCAGCTAAAGGTTTTGCAGCTTTTTTGCAAAGGGGGAAAAGCAAAGCTCCTTTTGCAAAGGGGGAAAAGCAAAGAGGAAACGCCCCATTTTTATGGGGTTTAACTCACATTTCTGAAAAATCCTAAGGAAAGGGAGCCATTTCTACTGTTTTCAGACAGATAATCTAATCAGCCAGTCACATGTCCTGGGGAAACAAACAACCTCCCTCTGCAGCACATTCAACAAAGGAGGGCGGGGCTGAAAGGGAGCCGGGACTCTTATCTCTCTCCCGATCTCTTGCTGATCAGCTGCTGAGCGGGTCCTTTCAACACTCCCTTTTCTCTTTGTAAAATAAAAAGCACAATCTGCTTTTGGCCCCTGGGCAATTCAGCTCCAGGGACCACTATTCGCTCCATAAGACGCACAGGTATTTCCCCTTACTTTTTAGGAGGAAAAAAGTGCGTCTTATGGAGCAACAAATACGGTAAATGTGTTGTTGTTGGGGTTTTTTTTTTTTTTTTTGGAAAAGTGGCTAATAAATTGGAGAACAAACAAAATAAATAAAAATGACAGACTACCAGACAAGCAGTTCTTTTTCTCTTTTTGCATGCTTCTCTCTTTGGCAGGGAGTGTCATGCAGAGATAACAGCAGCTCAAATGTGCTTATGAGAAGTCATTCTAAGGCAGGGATGGGGAATCTCTTCATCCCAGCAGGCCAGACCTTTATCTCCCCAACCCTGGTGGGCCACATTTGACACCCACAAATCACCTGGCATCACTGTGACACCAGGTGATTGACTGGTAGGGGAGATAAAGACCTGTTGCATGTCAGGAATTCAAAGCACTGTGCTGGGCTTTTGCAGGTAGCCCTGCATGGTGCTTTGAAGTACCACTGAGGCTGGGTATAACTCCAAGCCTAATTTCTGCAGGGATTGGGGAACTCACTGGATTGGTGTAACTGCAATCCAGTGGGTTTGGAGTTCTGCCTATCAGCTGATAGGCAGCAGCTCAAAACCTGCTGTCCCAAGGAAAGAAAAAATGCTCCTTTTTAAAACTGAGCCATTTTTTTCTTTACAAAGAAGCCTGCAAACCCCCTTGGGAAGTGCTGTGCAAGGAGACTTCCAAACTCTGTGCTTTGCACCAAATGATTGGTGTTAAGGAAGCACTGCAGGAGCGGCTTTTCAGGCACTGCCAATTGAGAGTGGAAAGCCCCAATCAGCTCAGTCCCACCTTTTCCTGCCCCTCATCTGATGGCATCTATGGCATCAGGTGTAGGGCAGATGGGTGTGGCTTGCCCCAAATGACCTTGTGGGCTAAATAAACCCTGGAGGTTCCCCACACCACTGTCCTGCCTCTTTGTATAACAAAAACGAAGAATCTAAAATTGATTAAAACAATATACTTAATTTCCTCACTGGCTTGGTGCCTTAATACAATATCACCATAAAGCATTAAATGGACAATGTATTTTTATTGGTTTTCAGCAATTATTTACATAAGCCACATCTTTCCCCTTACCTGTGCTCCAACTCTCGGATGGACAGAATGACTCCCGAAGTCGATGCCTGCTGCTGTAGGGTGGCCAGAAATGTGAACTCACTTTTATTCCGGAAGAGCTGAATTAACTTCTCACTAGAATGGGGTGCTGCATGGATTTCTCTGTCAACAGCTAAAAAAAAAGTTGGGAGAGAGGAAGAGGAGGGGAAGAAGGATACTGTAAAAATGTTTACATCTGTAAAAGTAAGAAAATGCTTTTCATTTTTGTCTCCTGTAGATATACTCTTCACTCTGGGGGGTTTGTGCCCTGTGTGTCCTACTGCAGCAATCATGTGTAAAAACAGAAAACATCATCTTTATCAGTGTGCCCCATTTGTCACACTGACAAGTTCACAATCAGACATGCACTGATTTTCTGACAAAGTTTCTGACAGGGGATGCTGAGCCACTCAGGTCTGCTGTGAGCAGATTACATTGCTGATTCATGAGGTGTGCTGAAACAAGATAATAAGCTCCCAAATTCAGAGGGTCTGGCTGGTCCCGAGTCACTTGCTAAGCTCAAATTTCAATTCCACTACTGTCTCAGTTACTCTCTTTCCATAATACATCTAGAGAATCTGTCCTTGTACCATATGCGGGCAGAAATGCATTATTGGTAGCAATACTCTATCAACATACTTTTGACTCCCAAATGTATTTATTTTAATACACTGGCACACATAATATACTTACAGGAACAAGCATCATTTCTGGAACATCGCAGTTTAAACAAGCAATATGTAGATGTTCATGCAATATTTATTAGACCACAATCTGATGTTTAGAGATGCATACCACTCCCTATCCAAGCAGGAATAAGGCAACACTCCAGCATTCAACTTAAAGCCACATTTCCTTCAGGTCTTGTTAGTTAGGGATAGGAAAGATGTAATGAAAGCAACAGATGACTTCTATATTAAAGAGAATGAATCACCCACCCTCCAACCTACATTTCTATTTTGCTGCCTTTCAAAGCAACAGCTCTGTCACATATTTTGAGGACTAGTGTCCATTAATTCCATTACTTGTTTTTAAAGCCACATGACATGACACAACAATCCATAGCAGTTTGCCATAGCAGCCAAAATTCACATATACCGGTATATCAGTGATTTCATTTCCATCACAAAATTATACTAAGTAATGGAAGAACGGGGAGAATTCTCATCCCCCTATTCCTTTCCTTGTAAATGATTGATGTATGTCCCTTAGCCATCAGATTTGATTACCCGCATTTTGAAGCATAGCATGAATGTTATGAATGACATAAAATTACCTAATTCTTTTTAAACCCTAGCCTTGGGAGATGTCAATGCTTACATCAAAAAATGTCAATTACTATTCAAATATAGCATATCCTTAAAAACACAAGAACTTCTTATTGAAAATCTTTCCCCACTATCAACCATGTTTTAGCTTTTGCACAACACATACACAGGTACATTTGTTTCAATTTCAATTATGCAATATCCATATATAACTCACAGAGAGGTGGGGAGGAAGTCATGCATATGAGAGCTGAAGGGTGAGGAAATGACAACAAAATAGCAGGCAGCCTGGTTGGGGTGGTAGGCAGATTAACCATGGCAGCTAGCCTGTTTATGACACCATGGCAGCTAGCCCATACCATACCACATACTAGCATTGTTCCAAATATGAGATAATTCTTTCATCAGAAACTTGTTTCCACTAGTGCAAAAAAAAAAATCTTTAAAAGTGGTCAACCAGTTGCTCAACAACCTCAACAAAGTGTAAATGGAGGTGGCTAACCTGTGGTCTATATATACCCTACCAAAATATAGAGTTGTCTTTCTGAATACAATACATCCGAGATGGCTCACATTTTAAAAAATTCAATGCAGGAAAGCCTGTGAGTTTCACGAGATGTCAGCTCAACTGAAGCAAAACTTTGTTAGACAAAGTATACTCCTGTGGAAGAAAACTAATAAATGCATATCTGTTTCTCAATAAACTGATTGTGCACAAAGGCCCTATAAATCCTCAATACCCAATTATTCACTTAAAATGGTTTCTTTAAAATCTAGTACAGTTTTGCTCAACTACATTGTGGCAATGATCCTTTGTACACTCACTTGTAAGTTACTATATCCAAGGGATATAGTAGTAAGTAGTAGCAAATGATAGTGTAGAATTTAAGTGCAACATTGGAGCAAAATGAATGAAAGGCTGACTTGATGTTTCAACATCAGTTAAATGTCAAGAGTTGACAGTGGTTTGTTCAGTTGTTGGAAAGTGCCTGAAAAAATTTAGTGGCTTGCTTGTTGAAGAAATCCGCTCACCCCCTTTCTGGGGGTGCGGTGGCGTGCAGGACAGCTAGTGATTCCCTTCTGCCGAATGCAGGAGAGCTGGGTGCTGGAGAGCGAGCTTCAACTCACACTCCTGGCTTGAGATCTGGCTCTGCACCAGCCTGCTTAATTGGGCAATGGCAGGCTGGCTTGGAGGGCAGGGCACACTCTGGGGGGTGGGCATGACGGAGCCATCAGGCTTCTCTCAGGTCTGCTCCCAGGGGATTTAAACTGCCATCCCCCAGCACCCAGCTCTTCTCATCGGATCAACCCACCCACCCACTCCTTCAGCATTGCATTTCACATATTGATTGGCCTTGCTATGGCAACAGTGGTCACTGTATTCGGGCCTGAGGGTTTTGCCTGTTGTTCAGTCGTTCAGTCGTGTCCGACTCTTCGTGACCCCATGGACCAGAGCACGCCAGGCACGCCTATCATTCACTGCCTCCCGCAGTTTGGCCAAACTCATGTTAGTAGCTTCGAGAATACTGTCCAACCATCTCATCCTTTGTCGTCCCCTTCTCCTTGTGCCCTCCATCTTTCCCAACATCAGGGTCTTTTCCAGGGAGTCTTCTCTTCTCATGAGGTGGCCAAAGTACTGGAGCCTCAACTTCAGGATCTGTCCTTCTAGTGAGCACTCAGGGCCGATTTCCTTGAGAATGGATAGGTTTGATCTTCTTGCAGTCCATGGGACTCTCAAGAGTCTCCTCCAGCACCATAATTCAAAAGCATCAATTCTTCGGCGATCAGCCTTCTTGATGGTCCAGCTCTCACTTCCATACATTACTACTGGGAAAACCATAGCTTTAACTATACGGACCTTTGTTGGCAAGGTGATGTCTTTGCTTTTTAAGATGCTGTCTAGGTTTGTCATTGCTTTTCTCCCAAGAAGCAGGCGTCTTCTAATTTCGTGACTGCTGTCACCATCTGCAGTGATCATGGAACCCAAGAAAGTGAAATCTCTCACTGCCTCCATTTCTTCCCCTTCTATTTGCCAGGAGGTGATGGGACCAGTGGCCATGATCTTAGTTTTTTTGATGTTGAGCTTCAGACCATATTTTGCGCTTTCCTCTTTCACCCTCATTAAAAGGTTCTTCAATTCCTCCTCACTTTCTGCCATCAAGGTTGTATCATCAGCATATCTGAGGTTGTTGATATTTTTTCCGGCAATCTTAATTCCAGTTTGGGATTCATCCAGCCCAGCCTTTCGCATGATGAATTCTGCATATAAGTTAAATAAGCAGGGAGACAATATACAGCCTTGTCGTACTCCTTTCCCAATTTTGAACCAATCAGTTATTCCATATCCAGTTCTAACTGTAGCTTCTTGTCCCAAATAGAGATTTCTCAGGAGACAGATGAGGTGATCCGGCACTCCCATTTCTTTAAGAACTTTCCATAGTTTGCTGTGGTCGACACAGTCAAATGCTTTTGCGTAGTCAATGAAGCAGAAGTAGATGTTTTTCTGGAACTCTCTAGCTTTCTCCATAATCCAGCGCATGTTTGCAATTTGGTCTCTGGTTCCTCTGCCCCTTCGAAATCCAGCTTGCACTTCTGGGAGTTCTCGGTCCACGTACTGCTTAAGCCTGCCTTGTAGAATTTTAAGCATAACCTTGCTAGCGTGTGAAATGAGTGCAATTGTGCGGTAGTTAGAGCATTCTTTGGCACTGCCCTTCTTTGGGATTGGGATGTAAACTGATCTTCTCCAATCCTCTGGCCACTGCTGAGTTTTCCAAACTTGTTGGCATATTGAGTGTAGCACCTTAACAGCATCATCTTTTAGGATTTTAAATAGTTCAGCTGGAATATCATCACTTCCACTGGCCTTGTTGTTAGCAAGGCTTTCTAAGGCCCATTTGACTTCACTCTCCAGGATGTCTGGCTCAAGGTCAGCAACCAGACTACCTGGGGTGTATGAGACCTCTATATCTTTCTGGTATAGTTCCTCTGTGTATTCTTGCCACCTCTTCTTGATGTCTTCTGCTTCTGTTAGGTCCTTTCCACTTTTGTCCTTAATTGTGGTAATCTTTGTACGAAATGTTCCTTTCATATCTCCAATTTTCTTGAACAGATCTCTGGTTTTTCCCATTCTGTTATTTTCCTCTATTTCTTTGCATTTTTCGTTTAGAAAGGCCCTCTTGTCTCTCCTTGCTATTCTTTGGAAATCTGCATTCAATTTCCTGTATCTTTCACTATCTCCCTCGCATTTTGCTTGCCTTCTCTCCCCCGCTATTTTTAAGGCCTCATTGGACAGCCACTTTGCTTTCTTGCATTTCTTTTTCATTGGGATGGTTTTCGTTGCTGCCTCCTGTATAATGTTACGAGCCTCCATCCACAGTTCTTCAGGCACTCTATCCACCAAATCTAAGTCCTTAAACCTGTTTTTCACTTCAACTGTGTATTCATAAGGAATTTGATTTAGATTGTATCTTACTGGCCCAGTGGTTTTTCCTACTTTCTTCAGTTTAAGCTGGAATTTTGCTATAAGAAGCTGATGATCAGAGCCACAGTCAGCTCCAGGTCTTGTTTTTGCTGAGTGTATAGAGCTTCTCCATCTTTGGCTGCAGAGAATATAATCAATCTGATTTCGATGTCGCCCATCTGGTGATGTCCATGTGTAGAGTCGTCTCTTGTGTTGTTGGAAAAGAGTGTTTGTGATGACCAGCTTGTTCTCCTGACAGAACTCTATTAGCCTTTGCCCTGCTTCATTTTGAACTCCAAGGCCAAACTTGCCAGTTGTTCCTTTTATCTCTTGACTCCCTACTTTAGCATTCCAATCCCCTATAATGAGAAGAACATCCTTCTTTGGTGTCATTTCTATAAGGTGTTGTAAGTCTTCATAGAATTGGTCAATTTCAGTTTCTTCAGCACTGGAAGTTGGTGCATAAACTTGGATTACTGTGATGTTAAAAGGACTGCCTTGGATTCGTATTGAGATCAATCTATCATTTTTGAAATTGCATCCCAGTACAGCTTTCGCCACTCTTTTGTTGACTATGAGGGCCACTCCATTTCTTTTACGGGATTCCTGCCCGCAGTAGTAGATATGATAGTCATCTGAACTGAATTCGCCCATTCCCGTCCATTTTAGTTCACTGATGCCTAGGATGTCAATGTTTATTCTTGCCATCTCATTTTTGACCACATCCAGCTTACCAAGGTTCATGGTTCTTACATTCCAGGTTCCTATGCAATACTTTTCTTTACAGCATTGGACTTTCCTTTCGCTTCCAGGCATATCCGCAACTGAGTGTCCTTTCGGCTTTGGCCCAGCCGCTTCATCAGCTTTGGATCTACTTGTACTTGTCCTCCGCTCTTCCCCAGTAGCATGTTGGACGCCTTCCGACCTGAGGGGCTCATCTTCCAGCGTCATATCTTTTATATGCCTGTTGTCTTTGTCCATGGAGTTTTCTTGGCAGGGATACTGGAGTGGGTTGCCAGTTCCTCCTCCAGGTGGATCACGTTTGGTCCAAACTCTCCACTATGACCTGTCCATCTTGGGTGGCCCTGCACGGCATAGCTCATAGCTTCCCTGAGTAATTCAAGCCCCTTCGCCACGACAAGGCAGTGATCCATGAAGGGGGGGTTTTGCCTACCTCATAGCAATTGCCACAACTTGGGTGGTTTAGGCATTGCGTAAACTGAGTCTTGGATGGAGGGGGGTGTTGTACCTTTGGCTTCCCCCCCCCCAGAAACAGGGTATTCCATTATAGGGATCCGTGAAGGGGTCACTTCTGTTCATATGTCCAGATAGGGGCTTGGGCTTCAGTGCTCCTCTAGGTGGTGATCCCTGCATGATGTAAGTAGGAATCTCCACTGCCAGGTTGATTGTTCATGTCATTTTTGGCAGGTGGGCCAGAAATAAATGGTTACCCATTGCCTATGCCAAACCTCTTCAACTATAGTCAATAAAGCTGTGGCCTGATTTGATCACATTTGATGGTGTGGTGTCATTTATTGATGGAGGAAGGGGCCTGCAAGGAAGATGGAAGTGACAAACACTCCAAAATCCTCAGATCACCAATGGATGATTTAAGGACAAGGAAGCAACCTAGAACAAGTTACAACTCTGGCTAATCTAGGCTATTCTGCCAATGGCCTTTCCTCATACATGCTGTCATTTCAGATGCTACTTAACAAGTAGTTCAGCCACAGCTACTTCCAGGCATCCCTAACTATCAGGGACACGCAGGTTTCATTGAAATGCACTGAAATGTATTACCGTGCTGGTGTGCAGCACCCATTCGTTTTAAATAGGACTTTAAAAACTCTCCTGAAGATTGTGCCCTAAAGCAATGTTTTCGACAATGTACAGTAGTGGCACTTTATCCTATATATTTTAAAATTATATAGATAAAGCACAGTAATATAATATTACAACATAATAGATTAGAGTTCCAACTCACTAGAGCATATGTAGTACTATTTCACCGCCATTCTGAACCACTGCCATGTTATGTACTTTGCAAGAGAACACATATTTGAAACAGCTATTTCCAGGAAACATTGTGGTATTTCAGTGCATGTGCCAAAGAATAACAAGCTTAGCACTTGTTATGTTTACTAATCCAGGGCTTGTATTAACAAACCATGCCTGCCAGCACACAGAAAGAAAATGAGAACTCCTCTTTTTCCTTTAACGGAAACACAAAAATGAGCTATGCAACACAGAACTGCTGAACTTCAGCGATACTCCCTCTAGATTAAAGGTGCCCTTTCATTTACGGTGCAATCCAATCAAAGTTAATTCTAAAGTCTCATTATTTCAATAGGGAGTTAATCATATGCCTAATGCTTTCCAATTGCAGTAAATGAAACTTAAGACCTTTTCGACTTTGGCTGGATTATGTCCTCACTTAAGTATTTTCAAACATATGATTAAATCTAAATATCAGGCCTCATATGCTTCAGGAGCCACTGTTGCTCTGGTCATTAACATAGTCTATAGCTCATGGTGGCTGTTATCCTCTGAATCTGGTAAGCATTTAAAAATACACACACACACACACACACACACACACACACACTTAAAAAAAATACAGTGTGCACACATTTCACAAGGTTGTTTGGTCTGTCCTTATCCACTAACAAGACAGGGCCATCTAGTCTCCCTATCATGACCAGGCTATATGATGCCATTGCAAAATTCAGGATGTTGCAGAACAATTAACCCGAGATTATTCAAGCAAGTCAAAGGCTGCTGTCGTGTGTGTGTGTGTGTGTGTGTGTGTGTGTGTTGTTACACGCACATACTGGGCCAAAAACCATGGGTATCTGTAGAAGGGCAAGGGGGGGCAAACTGCTCCACCCTAAATAAGCATAAAACCCAATTCCCAGCTTTCAGGTTTTTAAAGATATTTCTAGCCCTTGTAAAATCTTAAATGCAATGCAAAATTTTGCAGAAACTCAAAAGCTCATTCCTCTTGTGAGAAACTAGCCTGCTCCTGCCTTTTAGTGTTTTTAATCAATAAATTAAATTAGGGACGCAGATGGTGCTGGGGGTTAAACCACTGAGCCTAGGGCTTGCCGATCAGAAGGTCGGCGGTTTGAATCCCCGCAACGGGGTGAGCTCCCGTTGTTCAGTCCCAGCTCCTGCCCACCTAGCAGTTCGAAAGCACATCAAAGTGCAAGTAGATAAATAGGTACCGCTCCGGCGGGAAGGTAAACAGCGTTTCCGTGTGCTGCTCTGGTTCGCCAGAAGTGGCTTAGTCATGCTGGCCACATGACCTGGAAACTGTCTGCGGGAAAACGCCGGCTCCCTTGGCCAGTAAAGCGAGATGAGAACCGCAACCCCAGAGTCATCCGCAACTGGACCTAATTGTCAGGGGTCCTTTTCCTGATCAATAAATGGAATCATATCAGTAATTGATATTTAGGAAAGCAGAGCTTGCTGATTAGGCAAAAAGGCTTAGAGCAGGTATGGCATACCTATGACCTTCCAGATGTTGTTGGTTTCCAGATTCCATCAGTCTCAGCAAGCATGGTCAATGGTCAGTGCTTATGGAAGTTGGAGTCAATCTCATTGGGTTAAGACAAACATTATCTGGAAAAGGAGCCTCTCAATTCATTTTTAACTTTAAAACCTTTTTGTCTGTGTGAGTTCACTGCTGACAGATCGGTAGAAAACAATTCAGAAATCCAGTACTTTCGTGATTGGGCAGAAAGATAACAGAAAACCCATTATCTTTCTAACTTGGGGCTTATTTCATATTAAAAATGTGAATCAGTCCATTAAAAAAAAAAGCTTCCCTATAAATGTAGTTAAAGTTCATCATTACTATACACGTAGTGCAGGACTGTGGCTGAGATAGCATGGACTACGTAAGCCCTGCAAAAGTACTCTAGTATTATTATACCCATTCTGATGGCAGCAGTGTGTGTGTGTTAGAGCAGTTATCTGGTGCAGTGTTGTTACCCAGTCTCCTGATGCATTGGTTTTTAGAGAAATGGAAGGGGTGGAGCTTCAAAATTGATTCTAGCTGCAGTGCCGTTAATTAATTGAAGTTTGAAGTGGGTGAAGGGAGCCAAGGAAAGAAATTAGTTTCAGCTGTGGGGAAAAGATAGGGTCCAATGGTTCAGCTGTCAGATCTACTTGTAGATGGACAGCAGTTCTATCCATCGAGTAACAACAGAGAAATACAGGTTTCTCAGAAACAAGGTCTACCCAAGCCTTGTCGCCAGCTGTGCAGTAGTTGTAGACCTGCTCTCTGATGTTAGTTATGTATGTAATGGGCATCTGTAGGAATTTTTCAGGGAGTGGGGGAGCAACAGAAATATATATGATGTGATTATGGACAAAGTGACTATGACCAAAGGAGGTGTAAGCCTTAAAGTGTTGAATTCCACAATCCATAGCCTCATACTTAACTTTGATAGAGCTGAAGTATACATTTTTGCAATTAAAAAAAAAAAGAAATGGAGAGGGGAAAGAGCATGGATGGGTACAGATCCTTTCAGTTTCATGCACACAGAGTTTTAAGGGCACTAAAAAGTCACTAACAAGACAATCCAGACCCAAGATCCACTGGGATGAGTGAGGAAGAGGTGGACCTTGAGCTGTTCTGCCAGGATTCACTCCAATATCCAGGCTCAGTTGGAGATACGGTGGTGTAACTCCCACATCCCAGTTCAACCAAGGATATGACAGCACAGTTCCCACATTCTGGCTCAGCCAACCCAAGCCCCCAAAAGGGGGGATTCTGTAGGTGGAGCAAGGAAAGACTTGCATCTACTCCAAGCTTCTTTCAGCTCTTGTGGAAAGTGCACAGTATTATCAAATTTTCTGCCTTAAAGCAATTGCCCAAATAGTATGACACACATGTCATACTTCCATCATCTTCACTACTCACTTCTAACTGATGAAACAGGCTCATGCATACAAAAGAATGATCACAATAAATCTGTATTTACATATCACCCTCTCTAAGTGGTGTTTCCTGTACTCCAGGGCAAGCAATGAAGGTCTGAGTATGTCAGACAGGCCCTGTCATATAATGTCAGATATTATAACATTACCATAATAGTGTGAGAACCAACTCTATGGGAGAAACAATCCCTATGCCTGTTATTGACATCGGAAGCAGTCTTTTGAGTGTTCCATATTTACAAGAGTAGGACTACATATGTAGCTCAGTAAAATGCTTAAAATCCCACTACTTGGTTTGAATGGAAAGCAATGCAGAGAGACTGAACTTCATCACTCAGTCTCCTTTATGAACAGTTGATAGGTGGGAATTTCAAGCTTTGTTTACTGATCAAATAAGCTCCACCTCAGATGCTGGATTAGGCTGGAATAATTATGTACAAGATAATATGCATGGAATTCTGGTTAAGAGAAAACTGTATACTTATATGAAGAGGAGGAGGAGGAGGAGGAGGAGGAGTTTGGATTTGATTTCCCACTTTATCACTACCCTAAGGAGTCTCAAAGCAGCTAACATTCTCCTTTCCCTTCCTCCCCCACAACAAACACTCTGTGAGGTGAGTGGGGCTGAGAGACTTCAGAGAAGTGTGACTAGCCCAAGGTCACCCAGCAGCTGCATGTGGAGGAGCGGAGACACGAACCTGGTTCACCAGATTATGAGTCTACCACTCTTAACCACTACACCACACTGAGACATGATGCCTCCACTGACCACCCCCCTGCCATATTAACTCCCTAGAGCTTCACCTTACCGCTCCATGCAACTACTAAGCTGGCTTTGAAATCATCGCAACCCCAATTCTGAAGCCACTTCTCTCTTCTGTGCTGCAGACCTGCTTCACGCCCATTTTCACCTTCATATCCATGTGCATGCCTACCGCCTCCTTTTGTGAAGCTCACCACCACCACACACTACCCCCCCCATGGTAACTTCCTGCATTTTCATCCTCCCACACATTGCAACAACTAAGCATCCTTTTTACCTTCTGCTCAGTTATGAACCATCCCTTCCTATTCTTCAGATGCTGCTGTGCCCCTGCTTTCCTCTTCAACCCCATTCCTATGCCTTCTACTCCCTTCTTTTTTGCAATCCCCTTTGCACTCCCATTTTCACCTTCAGTCCTTCTCACTCCACCCTCCTCCTCACTTTTTTCAACTCTCCCTTGCCCATTTCCTTGCCTCATCCCCATTTCCTTGCCTCCTCCTCTCTCCTGTTAGCAGCATCCTTTGTACAAACACCATGGTGATACATGTTACTCTATATATAAGAGGAAAAATCCACTAGTACTGTTAAGTTGTGAGTGAAGGTTAAGTTTAGTTGCTGTGTGCTGTACATACATGAGTATTTGCTTGTTAATAAAATATCTCTTCTAAATTACTACACTGTATATGGAACTTCATGCTGAATACAATACATGGTACCAGGAGCAAAATATATGGCTGTGGGAAACTACTATGGAATATTTGAACACAAGCAGTGGCGTAGCTAGCTGCTCGGGTGCCCGGAGCAGTGAGCACGCCCAGGGGCTGGACACCCATGGGCAGGGCAAGCCAGGCAGGGCGCTCTGGGCAGAGCCTGCATGGAGTCCACCTGCCACCTCCCCCTCAGCTGCAGGGCGGCAGAGGGGAAGGCAGTGGGCAGATGCAGGCCCCATGCTGCCTTTTGAGCGAAGCAGTGGATGCAGGCACCCTAGCCACTGCGTCACTACTGAGACGCATGGCTCAGGTGTGCTGTAGGCTCCACAGTAAGTGCCACCTCCTGGGTGAGTGGCCCCCAGTGTGCCCCCAACTATGCTGCTGAACACAATAACCTTTCCCAATTTCCTTCTTGCTATACCCACACCTTGTTTTGCACTGCCACTTTCCATCCTCTCTCATGCATCTTAGACCTCTGCCATGGTTCAAAATTAAAATCCCTCCTGCTTAATCCCTTCTGCTTGGTTTCCTCCATGCAAACCTGTACTTTAGTCAAACTTCTGCAAAGATTTCATATGGGTAATTGTATTCTTGCTAGGATATACTTCCCCCCCCCCCTTTTATTCCTTTAATTTCTTAACATTTTGCAAAATCTGATCTTTTTGATTTGAGGCTTTTGTTCACATTGTAATGTGAAGAAAAATATATTTTGGGGAAAGGTGTTAAGCATCATAAAATCCAGCTGTCATAAATATATGCTTTCATTCTTATGTTACACCCGGGCAACGGAAAAGAGCAAATATAATGTTAATTCAGTATGTTGGGGTGCAATTCCATGGCAACTTGCACAAGTTCATTTGCATTGGCTTTGGTAGGAATACATCAATTCAAGTGGCATTTGAATAAGGCTCTGGGACTTGGAGCACTGTAAGCCTCAACTGTAAAAAATAAAATAAAAATAAAGACAGGAGCATGCAGGGAAATCACTGCTTCTATTATCAGTTGAAAATGACTGTCTCCTTCGTAATAGAATGCTGCTTTCACGGATAATATAGAGCAATACTTTATCCAGTCATCTTCAACAAAATATTACTTTTCAATTGAATGATAATGCAAGCTCAGCAAAATACACAAAGAAATAAGGGCATGACTTTCACAAGCCCAGCTAAGGCAGCTGATTCCCCCACCCCCACACATTTTAATCTGAAATGCAGGGGTTATTTTAATCAAATCATTGTGTTTCTGAAATCAGAATCAGGTGGGTACTAAGTAGCTTAGTGAGCAAGCAGTGTGATCACATTCTCCACATCAAAGAGAGGCTATTCAAGAAAGGTCCAGCTTAAGAGGGGTTTATATTTACATCAGCAAAAACTTTCATGAAGCAACTGTTTCTTTAATAATCTTGCCACCATTTTCTGTCTACATCAGCACAATAGATAAATTACAGCTGCCATGGAACACTAAGTCACCTCCACAAAGTTGGGGGGGGGGAATCTGTTGTTTTTTTCAAAGGAGATATTTTGCTACTGTTTGGCTCTTTTCCAACACAACCCTTTAAACTGACAGCTAATTCATGAGGTGACAGCAGTTGTATTTTGCTCCTGCCCGCCGCCACCTGCCCAAGGTAGCAAGAAAGACTGTGCTTATTAACAAATCACAGACATACAGCTGCATGGAATGTTCAACATGTCAGATAATAGGACAACTGTCTTAAGTAAACCTTGAATACTGCTAGACTCACAATTAGATCTAATCAGACATGAACGCACATGAGGAAGTGAGGTAGGAGGAGGGAAAGCAAATGTCATCCCCTTCCCCACCCAACCCCACAACTTAAAAAGTGCATTCCATAAACTGAACCAATCCTATACTGTCTGAGTGATTTGGAACATTGCATTTTCCTCCACTATTCCTGATCAGATACACAGAACATACTGTAAATGCAAATTAAAAACTTTACAGAAACCTATTAAATATTATTCATATATTGGATCTGAGGTTGGGGCCAATCACCTCAACCCACTTCCTCCCTGCCCCTGCCGTCCACAAATATGTTCACTCACCCGGTATACGTTGCCAGAATAGGGCTAATATTGAAAAATGATTATGAGCAGGAACAACCGATTTCAGTACCAGAACACTCTCAGTTTGGCTAATTAAACTATGATCTCTCCATTTCTTTCTTGAAAAGGAACTTCTGCAATATGCACTGAGGCATAGCTGGGAAATTATACAATAACTTTGCAATGCATATCCACCCATTTGCTTAGCAAAGCCTAGTTCCCTTCCTGCCATTCTTCCCCATCATCCAAGAAAAGGAACCCATGGAGATGGCCTACCCCTGGGGTCAACATGGTGTCTGCACTCACAAAGGCCTTGCCTGGCACACACAGTGTTCCCTGCCCCCGCTGAAATTAGGCTTGAAAAAACATCCTGTCGCAGTGAGTATAATAAGTTGTGTTGTGTGTTTGACTGCAGTGTGTGTGTGTGTGTGTGTGTGTGTGGTTCTCTAATTTTCAAAAGTGTCTGCAGACCCAAGAAGATTGGCAACTCCTGGGTTAATCAGGTTACCAAACTTTATTATAAAAAATAGTCTGGCACTGAATGTATTGCCAACCTAAAATCAGTTGATGAAAGACCTATAGTAACCTAATCGGTGTTCAACTCATGATACTTGATTCTTTGCTTGTTTTAGGGGAGGCACTGGGGACGAGGCTCTTGAATTTCTGCCTGCCACAAAGCTGTTAAAGTTTATTTCTAGTATGGAAATACAAATATGGGGAAAGCTTCACCTGTTGTCATTCTTTCTGTCAGACATAGCGTGTCCTCCCTAAAAGAGAGGTGAGACCTGGTTGTGGGTGGGTATATTTGTCAGCCACAACACCTGATTGGTAAGTACCTCATTGCTGGGTGCAATCTGGTCAATGGGGTGCAGTCTAAACGAGCCGAGGGACCTATATAGACCTATGCACGTGACCCAGAGCTTCCTCTTTTGGCTTGTGCATCAGAACACCCGCCCACCTCTCCCTATATTTAGGGCATTTTGCACTTGACCTTGCTATGCCGCCGTGTGTCGTCTGTCGTTGGGACAGGGGCACGACAGGAATTTTCCCCACTTGGCTGATTGGCTGTTGCCATTTGGGTTTCGCCTGCCACATAGCAAATCATCACAACTTGTAAGGTTGTGGATAGGCACTGGTTCAGGTGATAGGGTTGGGAGAACGCTCTCACCATCCCTATGTGAAGGGTATTCCGTTTAAGGAATCCAGGGACTCAACTTGGTTTGGTCAACCCCCAAGAGGGGGTTGTGCCCGTGCCTGAGTCCAGGGGAGCATCTGGGGAGTGGACATAGTCTGTTCCCAGCTTTCCACCTACCTCAGGTGTTCACCCTTGGCTGACCTATGATAGAGCTCTCGGTCAGCGCTACCTGCAAGGGTGCAGGGAGCTAGTCGAACCAGAGCCTATGCAGCCACTCACTTTCTGTAATCAATAACGTTGTGGCCTAAATTCTGCCAAAAACCAAAACTAAATTTGAGTCAAATGTGTCTTTATTTAGGGGGGAGGTCTCTGGGTCTGAACACGGAACTTATTGCTTCTGTGTCTGTGGCCCCTGTTTTATATCTGGGTCCTCTACCCACTACAGAAAATGTAAGTTTATATATGGCACGAAGTATCAAAATTTATGCAAATTTGTGTCACCTTCTGCAAATGGGGCAGAGACCCCAATTCATATATAGTGTATTGGCCCCCCAAATAAACTACTGTAAACTGATACCCAAAATAAATGAATCACAGTACAGTGGTGCCCCGCTAGACGAAAATAATTCGTTCTGCGAATTTTTTCGTCTAGCGGTTTTTTTGTCTAGCGAAGCGGCAATGACAGCCGCGCTCCGCTAAACGGAAAAAAAAGACGAAAATTTTTCGTCTTGCAAAGCAGCCCCATTGACTTTTTCATCTTGCAGGGCAGCTTCCGCTAGACGAATGCCGTTCGTCTAGCGAGTTTTTCGTCTAGCGAGGCATTCGTCTAGCAGGGCACCACTGTATAACCATCTACCCCGCATGATAATTCTGCTGGCTGAACTTTGCACCAGCTGAATTTTCCAGACTGTTTTCAAAGGCAGCCCTCTGTAATGAACAATACAGTAGTCCATTCTGGATGTCATCAGAATACGTGTTTAATGAGGAACAGCTGAAAAGGGCTTATAAATATGTACAGAACAAGTACAGAACTTTATGAGTGCTGCCAAAAATCCAAGGTAATGTTAAGATTAAAGCAAATTAACAGAAGAGAACCTGGAACCTCAAACATATTGTGATTAAACAAACTTAGTCCCATCTGCTCTGAAGTGTACAATAAAAACTCCCATGGTTATAATGAACCTCAACTATGCTCCAAAGCTCCTGTCATAAGACTGCGGAACTCACTTAGCATACAAGTGAGTAGCGTTGAGACAAGAATGCTTCTGATATGTGTGCTGGTAAGATCCTAGGATACAAAATACTTGTTCTGCTGGTCTCATCTGAACTGTACACGTATATTTTCAGGTGCTAACCTTTTAGAAATACACAGGGGCCTTATCACTCCTTGTATTTCAAAGGAACTAGTGTCTAAATGTGTGTATGTAGTTCAAATGATATTTACTTGGATACAAAAAAAGGTATTGTTGAAGCAACTCTAGGTTAAGGGCGGTTTTCCTCTAAAGATTTTTCAAATGCTTTATGGGTTTGGCACTGCTATCTCTACAAAGATTTGTTCAATAACAAACGCAGGGCATCCTGTTGTTGAACAGCACTGCTTTATCATTCATAGCTATTTGTAATAAATCACTTTTTATATATGTTGCTTCAAACACTGATTTTCAAGTATAAGATTTGCCAGTACTGAAATGCTCTGTGATTTTAATATGCAAGCCTCCTACAGAGATGATGTCTCATTTTAATTATTGTTTCGGTTTAATGGGTTTTCATTAAATTAGAGGATAGAGCAATTACCAGGGTGAACAGCTAATGTTTCAAAGGTAAGATCTCATGGCTCTGCAACAAAGACAGAGTTGAAAAAGAGAGGAGAGTGAAGCATATTGCAATATGCTTTTTTAGCCTGGATATGCAAAATTGTCTGGCACTTTTTCTTACTAGACTTAAGCATTACTGTCACACTGATATGCAGACTTGTATAAACCAGTTTACAACAGGCCATCTTTTAACCAAACTAACCAGTCATTGGGAATTATGCTGTTTATTCTGTATGATTTCCAAATTAGAAGGAAACAAACTTGGAACTAAGAAACCAGAAGAATGTCTTATGAAATGGGGTGTTATTGCTTCTCATTTTCACCTTCAACAGCACTTCCCACTCCCAGTAATTTGGGCTGCAATCCCATACCATTGTTTTATTTAAAAACATGTATATATCAACTTCCGTATGAATTCCAAGCTGACCTACAACCTTAAAAGTCAACCAATAAACAAAATGTAAAATCAATAACCACACATTACAACAAATTCATAAATTCAGTAAACAGAACTGTTCTCAAGGCCAGGTATCAGTACCCCCAAAGGGGTGAATCAACGTGTTTTCGGTTGGTGCCCACCTTATTTTTAGGAAAGATGGTACCATAAACCAGGTGCCAGGGCAGAGAAGGTCATCCCCTGGTTGCTGCCAGGTGTACTTCTGCAGGTGCACTGGCCTATATTGGGGCATAGGCATTCCCTTGTGCACAGTGGCGGAGGAAGCCTCTCCGCCGCCCTGGGCGGTGGAGCAGAGGCACCCCCCTGGGAGCGGGGCGTCACGATGCTTGCGACGTGACATCACGACGCACATCGGCTGCACTACGCATGCCCAGAATTTCTGGGCATGCCTAGTGCGTCCGGGCCGTTGCTGCTGCTCCCGCGGTGAGCCAGTGAGTGAGCGGCGGATTGTGGGGCTGCCCCATCCATCCGTAAGGAAGCATGGACGGGGTGGCAGGAGGGGCCAGGGAGTGTCACCCCCCGTCCTCTGGAACCCGGGGCGGCCCGTCCCCTACGCCCCGCCCCTCCTACGCCACTGCTTGTGCAATGATGCCCCAAGTCATTCAGGGCTTTATAAATCAACAGAAATAATATAAAAGATGGCCTGATAGCAAATTGGCAGCCTTTTCACCTTTTCAGCAGAGGTGTAGCATGATCATGATTTGATCTTTGCCCACCACTCATGGCTGGTTTGTCTGGAAACAGACCACAAACCCAGATTTTGCTATGCTGAGCCAAATGATGGCTTAGCTCCCAGTAGCATGGTAACAGCAGAAATGGTGCAACAGCAAAGCAATCATAATTTTAGCCCTGTGCATCAGGACACTGCTAATTTGCTTTTAAAAAACAGTTAAGGGTAACTCTGGTTTAAAATGATGTGAACTAGTTCCCGTTTGAATGTATTTAGATGTCTGCGCAAGAACTAACAAAAATAAAATAACTTCGTGGCAAATGAGTCACCTAGTAATTATGTGCATTAAGTTTTAGTACGGATGAGTAAACAAATGCTGAAGTGGGGCACTAGGACGAAGGCATAACGACAATGGCCTGCATATGCACACATTACTGTATCACAGTACATTTTAGAAAGCCTATCTTTAGGGAGCTATTTTTTTCAAAGTGGTACAGTTTCAACTGTTCACAGCACATCTATAGCATCAGAAAGCATACTCAATTCTATAACCCATTAGTGCAGATAATTTGTATTATTTACAAAGCATTGCATTATTTGCTGGTATTACATAAACATTTTACTAATCATAATTGTTTTTAAAAGCAATGAACACTATGAGATTCTCATTTCTCTGGTAACACTACACGATTTTTCATAGATAGGAAACAGTAAAATTAAGATGATCTAGAAGTGAATCAACTTGTTGATCTCTTATGTTTACTCCTCTGCCAGCTGAAATGCTTGAGAAGGCATAGTACCACTAAAAGCACATAATCTGCTCTTAAATCATGTGAGCTAATCAAATTACATGCCTTGTTAACTAATTAGTTCAGGAGTCACTGACTGCAAGGTCTTTTCCCACACTTTATTGTTATTGCCCACAAGGTGTTGTAATTTTATCACTCCCTGAATAATGTTGCAGTTTGTGTTTTCCAACTTTTTGCAAGAATGATTTAAAAACATTTAATAGTACACAGCAATGAAACGAAGTCAGCAGATCCAATGGCTTTGTGCAGAGAGCACTGGGAGAAGAAAATGATTTGCAAGCCTCATTACAGATTTACTACCCTTCCTGCAGAACCACTGTCCATTTTAGAGATCTAATTTCGGTTATGATAAACATTAATGTCACACTAAATAATGAGATACTGAAATTTTTGCCAAGGCCAGCCTAACAGATATTTTCATCTATAAATGGCATTTTCAGATGAATCTGAAGTTAAAGCTCTATAAAAGTGAAGATTTTAAGATTATCCTCCTAAAAATGGGATTCAACATATTGCATTTGAAAGTACGTTTATGAGGAACTCTGAGATAAGGCTGCCTGAATTTTAGCATTACTGGTAGTTTATGCCTTTTAAAAAGCACTGGTGGAGTAGATGGAATATACCCTCCTCCTTCCACCTGCCTTGCCCCACCACCTGGCCCTGGGAGTCCTCATAAGGGAGCTGGCCCTGGAGGAAGGACTGTGGGGGGAAAGACTTCATCAGGCAAGGCCTTCTTCCACCTACCTTGCCCCACCCTCCAGTTTTTCATTCTCAATGTGTATTGTATTATTTTATGCATTGTGGCTTGCCGTTGTTTTATTGATTGTAGTTTTGAAATTATTTATTGTAAACGTTAAGAGTGGGTTTTGGTTTAATTTTTATATGCTGGTATTATTCTATACTAGTCTAATGATTGTTGAATGTTACTTTATTAGATGTATGTTGCTTATTTTAAAGCTATGATTTATTATCACATTTTTGTATTGCATTAGATTGCTATAAGGTGTACATTTTTTTGTTTCTTCAGCTTGTAAACAGACTTGAGTATTGTAAGATAGAAAGATGGTATACAAATTAAAAGTGATGATGATCCTCAGATTTCACAAGTATAACAAACTTCCATACCACGTAGCATACACATCACCGGTACCTAGGTTCACCTATTTTCTCCTGTAGCATAACATGCAATCAATTCACACAAAATACTATATATATTTACCACATGATGGGTACCAGGTACGTTGTTTTACAATGTCTCTGGTCCTATCTGCATGGCCAGTTCCAGAGTGTATGCTCTTTGGGGTATGCTCTTTGGCATTTGTGCTAGGCAGTGTCGCAAGCCATTAATTTGCCCCCAGTGCTATTTAACATCCAGATGAAGCCGTTGCGAATGGTCATTAGGTTACTTTGAAGCAAAGTGTCAGCAGTGCTCTATTTTCCCTCCAACATCTGGAGTGTCTGACCACAGTGGTAGGCTGAATGACAGCCAATAAACTGAGTTTAAATCCTGGCATGGAGGCCCCTGGTGGGCAAGTGGCTCCTGTGCCCATGAGTTAGGTCAGTTACCTGTTCTGAACAGGGTTGCCCCCCCCCACTGCATCTGAAGGAACAGGTACCTAGTCCGGGGGGTGTTCCTTAGAATCATAGAATCATAGAGTTGGAAGAGACCACAAGGGCCATCCAGTCCAACCCCCTGCCAAGCAGGACACACCATCAAAGCATTCCTGACAGATGGCTGTCAAGCCTCTGCTTAAAGACCTCCAAAGTCACTCAGTGGATAGCAAGGGCTCCTGGGGGTTGAGGCACTGTGGGTCCCCCTGACATCGCATTGGGAGCCCTCAGTCCTCTGTAGAAGGTGATGCTTCTGGTGGTTTGGACTACCATTTATCAGTTTTGTTTGGTAAGATAGCTGTGGCTGTTTCTGGACCAACCTTATTTAGCAACTATGACATTGATAACCTCAAGACTGGATTACTGCAATGCATTCTATGTGGGTCTTCTTTTGGGCTCCTGATTCTGAAATTCAATGCAGCAGCTAAGGTGTGGACTGGGACATCCCATAGACACAATATATCACCTCTGTTGACTGTCAGTATGTTACAGGGTACAGCTCAAGGGTTTGCATTTATCTTTCATAAAGCCCTAAACAACTTGGGACCAGGTTACTTAACGGACTGCTTGACCCCAGTGAAAATTGATCCACTTGGTCTAGTAGGGCATTGCCATGCCAAGTACCAAGCAAAAGTTTTCCCTAAAATCTCAAAGCCACACTGTTCCTGTCCCACATTAACTGATTTTCTTCTGTTTATACTTAGAGAGGATCCTGGAGATATTTCTGCCAATTTCCTGTTCTCTGGCAAATCAACTCTCTGGACCAGTCACAGCCAATCCCAATTCAATCAAAGAGAGCTCATACCGATAGAAAATCCTTTATCTAAGATTCTTTTTTTTTAAAGTATGTTTTCCCTTCAACCATTTATTTGGAAATGGTACAAAGCATTTATTTCTTCACTGTTATTCTAGAAAGACCATTAGCAGCCATTTTAAAACAGACTAGATATTTTGCAACACCGAAGCTTCTAGATTAAGCCATTGCTTAGGCCTCTGAAACATTATGTAACAGACAAATTTTGCAAAAAGATAACCTGCAGTCAATTCAGATTTTAACTGAAGATAAATGCATGGCTCACTTAAAACTAAAGCAGGCTAAATTGTCTTAATATTTTGCTTTGGCAACATATACATTTAGGAGTATGTCCAAAATGAATTCTGTACGAATGCAAACATGAAACCACCTGAACTCATTTTATTGGCTTTGCTTCTTTTCTGTTGATATATGCTTCTAAGTTCAATGGATATAAGGAAGAACTTGAGGATGGAGCTCAGGGCGAAAAACCTATATTCACAGGAACAGGTATGGATTTTCTTTAGTTACTGTAAATTTACTGCTGGACGTATAGCATAAATATGCTCCTTTCCAATGGTATCATTACACATTATATTAGTAGCAATGACAGTAGTACAAATCAGTAAATAAAATCATGGACTGGTTCACTTTATTTACTACCTAATTGTGCTGTGCTGTAGTTAAAAAGCGTGAAGCCCCCCCCCCCCCATTATATAACAACTGCGCTGGGTCAACACAGGAAACTGCTTTATACATAGACCCCCTGGGTCTATCCAGCTCTGTATTTCCTGCAATGATTTAGTATCATATGCCCATGCATTCCTTTTGTTCTTGGGAGAACACTTTTCACAGACATGTTATGTCCTAAAATGCTGCTGCACACCACCCTAATCTCTGAATGGTGTGAGATTCCAGGGGTTCCAGGTGCTTAATACCCAGGGTTTGCGTTTCCTTCAGAACGAGGCAAAGCAGAGACTGCGGCGTCTTTATGATAAGTGGTTTATTCACACATATACACAATCTGAGCTTATGAGGCTGTATTAACACCCTAAGAGGGTCTTGCTTCTTCCACCTTGGGGCCTTGGATTCAAACAGAAATCACACATTGCTGCTTTTCTTCTGGCTCATACCACAGCAACTCTCACCCCTTTAGACTCTGGCTCTGGCATTCTGACTGCCCACAAGTTGAGGGAGGGGCCCCACTCATTTGCCATCTTGCACAGAGACCCTTTCCCTTTGTCTCCCTTAATGGGCCATCACCTGGCTTACATTTTGACATTTGCTGGATCCAGGGGTTAGAAGCCTTTAGGCATAGTCTACTCCCCTCCTCCCAAACTCAAAACACTATAATACACATTTGCTTCTACAAATGGACATACATGCAACATGTGTTCATCCTTCCCCTTGCAGATAGATCTACAAAGGAAAAGAATCCTCAATCATTTCCAGGAATTTTTTAATATATATATTTGAGAAATTCAAATTTCCAAAAAAGTATCATACTAGAATCTGCTTCATTTTTCCCCCCTTTTAACACAATCATTACAATGATGTTTCATTCAGGCACATTAGTTTTTCTTATGTCACCCAAGCACACCACAAATTCATGAATAAAATATGGCAAGTTTTATCGTATCCATTGCTGTAGGTTCATCTGTAACAGTAAAACGTGATCTGTGTACTAACTGCTCCTTTGCTTCATAAAGGCCTTTGTTTCTGAGTACAGGCTCTCATTTAAATAGGCCCAATGCATTTGCCCTCCCCTCCTTTTGTTATTTCTTGCCTTTAGCAATAATGCAAGAAATAATGTTTACTTGTCTTTCCCCCTCAATAACTGCATTTGCATATAGTGACAGTGGTAAAATATCATAAAGACCCACTGTCCCATCAAAAGTCCCATACTAACAAAACACAAAGGATCTAAATTCCATTGAAGAGCAGGAAAAAATAAAAAGACTGCACAATTTCAAAGTAATTCTTGTTGCAAAAAACAAACAGAATCGTAAATAAATGTGCTCTGTATTGCCAAAGACAACTGAAATATAAATCCGGGCAACATTTTCTTGCAAGGAAGTGTATCAATAAATACAGTGTAAAAATGTATGCCTTTAATATGGGCACAAAATGCCAATTATCTATCAGGTATTACTGTAGCCACCTACTAGGAATGGTAAAAGTCGTGGTCCAGTCGCGGACGACTCTGGGGTTGCATTGCTCATCTCGCTTTATTGGCCGAGGGATCTGGCGTACAGCTTCCGGGTCATGTGGACAGCATGACTAATCCACTTCTGGCGAACCAGAGCAGCGCACGAAAATGCCGTTTACCTTCCCGCCGGAGCGGTACCTATTTATCTACTTGCACTTTGATGTGCTTTCGAACTGCTAGGTGGGCAGGAGCTGGGACTGAACAACGGGAGCTCACCCCGTTGCGGGGATTCAAACCGCCGACCTTCTGATCGGCAAGCCCTAGGCTCAGTGGTTTAACCCCCAGCACCATCTGCGTCCCTAATTTAATTTATTGATTAAAAACACTAAAAGGCAGGAGCAGGCTAGTTTCTCACAAGAGGAATGAGCTTTTGAGTTTCTGCAAAATTTTGCATTGCATTTAAGATTTTACAAGGGCTAGAAATATCTTTAAAAACCTGAAAGCTGGGAATTGGGTTTTATGCTTATTTAGGGTGGAGCAGTTTGCCCCCCCTTGCCCTTCTACAGATACCCATGGTTTTTGGCCCAGTATGTGCGTTGAGACAACAGGAGCAGGGACTGAGCAATGGGAGCTCACCCTGTCGCGGGAATTCGAACCACTGACCTTCTGATTGGCAAGCCCTAGGCTCTGTGGTTTAACCCACAGCGCCACCCGCGTCCCTTTTACTAAGAATGGTAGCAAATATGAATTCTAGGAGATAATTCACATCTGTGCCTCACAGAAGGCAATGGGGAAATCCCAGTACCTGTATACCCTAGGAAAGAAAAATAAGCAAGGACCAAAATACCGCTTAAATGTCCCATAATGGGAAAGGGAAAGAGAACAGATACTGTCTGACTGAATGAATTAAGCAGCCTGACTGAAGTAGCATACGACTGAGCTGAAAACAAACATTGATGGCAAGTGCTATAACTTGCTGGGAGTCAAGGTAACAGTTGTCTTTGGGGCTATGTTGCGGACTTGGAGACTGTATTAGCCCAACGCAATAGTGAATAGATTAAGGCAGGTGTACAAAGGCAGTTAATCTTAATTATGGTTAGTTGAAAACAAGCCAAGCTTAAACCACAGTTTATGAAACTGGCTTTTTTTCACTGACTGTAGTTAAGATTTATACATGGTTTAGGATTCAGAAGTAATACTAAACTTCAATTAAATCTAAGACGGAATTGAAAGCTCCTGGCTGCCACTTTTCAGCTGCACCCCAAGAATCAGAGAATGTACAAACTTGAAGCTCATTCTAACTCTAAATAATGGTTCAGCATTATCTGGAAACTGGGCCAAGAGAAAACAAATGTGTCTGCTTCATCTGACAAAGCTTGAGGAGTGCACTATTATTTGCCATGGGGTTTTCAACCATGTTTAATTATTTGCTGAATAATCATCAGGGGTGTATACCCACACATATTCCATCTTATTTTTTTTTAAATAAGCCTATGAATTTGATTACGCTGAGTGACAGTGGCCCTGTTCACATGGTATATTGGTGTAGAAATGTGGGGTGAGGAGGTATTTCACTCATTGTTGTAGCATGGACCTTCAACTGACTCCCACATTTGACCTTCAGACTTTGATTCAAGGGTCTACACAGAGTCTGTTATCAAGTAGCTTGTTCAACTCACATTCTATACAAGTCATGGAACTACTGTATGTTATTCTTTTAGCTTCACTCAACAGACTCAGTGAAACTGCACAAAAGCAACAGTGCAAAGAGTAAGCCACTCTTGGCATAGACTGGCTCACTCACTGAAAAGAAATTACTGGTAACTGTACTCCTGTGATTCAGAGGTGAGAGAGCTCCGGATGCATGCTAATCCGACTAAATGCCAACACAACCAGCAACCTCTATTTGGTCTGCATTAGTCTTCTTGAGAACAATAGCCTCCTCCCAACTGCCCTCCCCTAATTTGGATCAATAAGCTATTTGTAAGACATGCATGGGTGTAGCCAGTTGTTGAGTGGGGGTGGGGGCAGGCATCTGCTGGAGGGGGGGCAGAACCTCAATTAATTGAGTACTTTCAATGTTTTTCAATATTTTTTGTGGATCTGGGCAGCAGCTGTCACCCCTGCTCCTCCATGGCTATGCCCATGAACCCATGGTTCAGACTTTATCCTGTCACCCACAATAATTGAAATACATTTCCAGTGACTGAGAAGCTTCTGTCCAGCTAAACAGTTAGAAAAACCACTAACAGATCCTTCCTCTGTCTCCAAGGAGAGGAAATAGTTAAGAATAAACCCAAGCAACTCTCTCCCAGAAAAAAAGAGCTGGGTAGGTAGAGAAGGCAGGGTGATTATTGTCACATTCTCTCTGCTTCTCTCTCTCTCTTTATCAAAAGCCACACCTGGAGGCTAAAAGCTTGTGCTCTAAGCACCATATGGATGTAATGGGGTGGTTCTTGAATAGCCCCAAGCTGGTCAGGTTTTTGTTTTGTTTTTTGTTTTTTAAAGGAAGGATACATGAGTTCATTTAAAAATACAAGCCCATTTTCTATACAGTAATTCAATTCCCCCCATAAAAAAAATAAATTTGGACAGCAAACAACAAACACACCCACCTAACTTAACAGTCACATTACTGTAGTTCTAAGTAGTATTGTTTTTGCTATAGTATATAGCAATGGGGAGCGGGGAGAAAGCAAATTAGAGAAATAATTAACATATTTGATACAAGTAATAAAAGGGAAAGAATATTTGTAAAATATACAGTATATAACACAAGATACCACGCTAGCAAGGTTATGCTTAAAATTCTACAAGGCAGGCTTAAGCAGTATGTGGACCGAGAACTCCCAGAAGTGCAAGCTGGATTTCGAAGGGGCAGAGGAACCAGAGACCAAATTGCAAACATGCGCTGGATTATGGAGAAAGCCAGAGAGTTCCAGAAAAACATCTACTTCTGCTTCATTGATTATGCAAAAGCATTTGACTGTGTCGACCACAGCAAACTATGGCAAGTTCTTAAAGAAATGGGAGTGCCGGATCACCTCATTTGCCTCCTGAGAAATCTCTATGTGGGACAAGAAGCTACAGTTAGAACTGGATATGGAACAACTGATTGGTTCAAAATTGGGAAAGGAGTACGACAAGGCTGTATATTGTCGCCCTGCTTATTTAACTTATATGCAGAATACATCATGCGAAAGGCTGGACTGGATGAATCCCCAACCGGAATTAAGATTGCCGGAAAAAATATCAACAACCTCAGATATGCTGATGATACTACCTTGATGGCAGAAAGTGAGGAAGAATTGAAAAACCTTTTAATGAGGGTGAAAGAAGAGAGCGCAAAATATGGTCTGAAGCTCAACATCAAAAAAACTAAGATCATGGCCACTGGTCCCATCACCTCCTGGCAAATAGAAGGGGAAGAAATGGAGGCAGTGAGAGATTTCACTTTCTTGGGTTCCATGATCACTGCAGATGGTGACAGCAGTCACGAAATTAGAAGACGCCTGCTTCTTGGGAGAAAAGCAATGACAAACCTAGACAGCATCTTAAAAAGCAAAGACATCACCTTGCCGACAAAGGTCCGTATAGTTAAAGCTATGGTTTTCCCAGTAGTAATGTACGGAAGTGAGAGCTGGACCATAAAGAAGGCTGATCGCCGTAGAATTGATGCTTTTGAATTATGGTGCTGGAGGAGACTCTTGAGAGTCCCATGGACTGCAAGAAGATCAAACCTATCCATTCTCAAAGAAATCAGCCCTGAGTACTCACTAGAAGGACAGATCCTGAAGTTGAGGCTCCAGTACTTTGGCCACCTCATGAGAAGAGAAGAATCCCTAGAAAAGACCCTGATGTTGGGAAAGATGGAGGGCACAAGGAGAAGGGGACGACAGAGGATGAGATGGTTGGACAGTGTTCTTGAAGCTACTAACATGAGTTTGGCCAAACTGCGGGAGGCAGTGAAGGATAGGCGTGCCTGGCGTGCTCTGGTCCATGGGGTCACGAAGAGTCGGACACGACTGAACGACTGAACAACAACAACAACAACACAAGATACAGTATAATGCACTATACTATACCATACTATATAGTGACTTTAAATACCATTATTATTATTATTATCCTGACATTCATATCCACATATTTTGAGAAGGAGGAAATATGTTGTTCGTCCAATCATTACCAAAAGTGATAAAATTAAACCATTCCCCTGCAAATTAACTCCACTTCAAATGGCACCTTCAGCTTATAAGTAATCTTCTCTATCGAGGCTAATTTCCAAACTCTCTTATACTAGTATTTCACAGGGGTTCTGCTCAAGTCTTCCTGAAATCTAGCGATCATTAAGCAGGAAGACATATACTGATTGACTGGTTGATTGATTCCTTGCCCTGTAGATTTATATTATTACCATCAAAGATATTTAGTAATGTCAGTTGTGGAGACTGTCTAGAGTTTTTTGGATTTTTTCAAAGTTCACTGTTGAAAACCTACAAACCATGTGCAGAACCACCACATATGGAAGTAGGTTCCAAACTCCCAGCATCCGTGCCAGCAAGAAATGCCAAAGATGACCCAGATTTTTTAAAAAAGCTTCACAGTCATCATATGCAAACGGTAGGCTAATTTTAACATATACTGTTTGACTTGCATTGCAGGAGTTTGCAACATAAGCCTGGCCTGACTCATAGCCTAGACAAATCCTGATCTTCTATTTCTGCACCAAAGTCCATTTAAATCATCAAAAACTTTCTCCAACAGAAAAGTAGGTCTGGGGGATTAAACCCTTCAATGCTGAACTTGCAGATTCAAATAGCTTTTCTAAAAAAAGTAAGCTGCCCTCAAGCCTGCTCTTGTATATCTTTCCCCACCTAGAAATATACTCACTTGTCTCTACTGAAACCAGTCTTTTCCCTATGTGTGCCCTGCATCCCCCCAAATCTGCAACAGTAGGGGTGAAGGAACCCCCAGAACAGATTTAGGGACACAGGGCAAAGAAGAGGGAGAGCAAGTTCCATTGCACATTCAAAAGTATTTTGGCTGATGGAACGAATTCATTGAATACAGTACCACCAAAGTTCAGAAGCAGCTTCCCAAAGCATCGCTCTGACACAAAGGGTGATCTCATCAAGGACAAAGCTTGATGGAAAAAACACTGAATAACAAGGGATGCAGATAATGAAATGCCATTAGACAAAACAATATGATTTTCCCATCAGAGAGTAGTAGAGAGGTTACAAGAGACCTCTGGCCAATCAGAACTCACAGGCAGTTGACTGAAGTGCCCCTTGTGAGGAAAGGTGGAGACATTTCCCAGGATATGTACATTTACATTAATCCAGTTACTGGTGGACAATGCCTTGCTGTCCAGATACTTGGTAGCAGTTCCAGGGACTAATTAGGCTGGCACTCACACAATCCATTATGCATATTGGTTACTGCATGGAGATTCACCTGTACAGTTGCTGCAATGAAGAGATACTTGGTAAGAACAGCTTAGGCTTCCCATGGGCTTTCCATGAAGGAAATACTGTGGTTTCCTCCAATTCCTTGCAATGATGCTACATTAATCACTCTGGGCAAAGCCAAAATGCACACATTCTCAGAGCACATGTATAGTTCAAACTGAACCAATCTCAGTAAGAACTCAGCAATCAAGGACTTCTGGCCTCTGTCAATTTCTACCAATATCATTGCAACATTAAGTGCAAGCATTAAGTGCAGACAACATGGGATTGGGTACCCTGTATTCATCTCTATCTGAACTGACCATCTTACTCTTCTGTAAACATTCTATTTGGTGTTTCAAGTAGCACAGCCATTTCTACATGCTGACTGACATATTTTTCTACTTTTAAACATAAATTGGGACTCAGTACTATTTATTAATCCCTCAGTTAGTTAAAGGTTGTTGTTGGTGGCATCCAACTGTCTCGAGAGTAAATGGAGTGCGCTATCTGTGGTGAAGTCAAACTGCTGGATAATCATAGTGCCTGCTGTGGCTGCAGACACTGGTAACTCATAACTGCTGCCTCCCAGGTTGTTTCTGCTGTGTTAGCAGCACCAAAATGACCTCTCCTAGGAGCAAGACTGGGCAGTGTATATGGAGGTGCTGGGCTACTGAGACAACAAGACCCCCATCTTTGCCTCGCTGATGCAGTCCAAAGGAAAGCAGAGCAATATATTTGGCACCAGCTTGGCTGCAGGAGTTGCCAGAAGGAGGTGTACAAGACACCATGCACCCTCTCTTAGGGACTCCACTCTGGATTTACTACTTGGCCTTTTCTTCTCTCGAAGATGTCCCACAAGTAAAGGTACAGTGCAATATACCTTGTGATATGGAACAAGCTCCAGGTTAAAGAGTCCAAATATCACACCTCCGTGGTAATTCAAGAACATAACATAACATATGAATGGGGACAAGCATAGACTGGGAAACAAGCCAACACACGCACACGCGTGCGTGTGTGCGCACAAACACACACCATGGCTCTCCTTGTATGACGGGCAGCCTTGCATTTTGTAGGGTTCCTAATCACATGTATATAGCCTATGAACATACGTTTGTACTCCTGTCTCCTAAAAAGGGGTATAATGCAACAGCACTATACACACCTTTCATGCATAAAGTACCAGGCTCAGTCTCCGATATCTCCACATAGGGCTAGAAAGCACTTCTATATGAAACCCTGGACAGCTTCTGCTAGTTATCATAGACCAGAGGTCAGTAAACTTTTTCAGCAGGGGGGCCGGTCCACTATCCCTCAGACCTTGTGGGGGGCCGGACAATATTGTGAAAAAACCCCCAAAATGAACGAATTCCTATGCCCCACAAATAACCCAGAGAGATGCATTTTAAATAAAAGCACACATTCTACTCCTGTAAAAACACACTGATTCCCAGACCGCCCGCAGGCTGGATTTAGATGGCGAATGGGCCGGATCCAGCCCCCGGGCCTTAGTTTGCCTACCCATGTCATAGACAATGCTACGCTAAATGGACCAATGGTCAGACTTGGTGAAAGACAGCTTCCTCTGTTTGCAATCCAAATCCTGCACTCACTATACCGCATTCGGTTACATTATGTTAGGGTGCCAACAGATTGGCACGCTGAAGGGCACCAGCGGGCAGCAGAGAAAGTCAAGGTCCAACAGACCAGGTCAGGAACCAGCCGAGGTCAGGTATCAGCACCGGGGTCAGGAAAAGCCGAAGTCAGGAACAGTCCGAGTCAGGAACCAGCCAAGTCAGGAACAAGCCAAGCCAGGAGTCAGGAACACAGGAACAGGACAAGCAAGAACAACCATGCGCTTCAGCTCAGCAGTTGCAGGTGCTGGTGAATGGAGCAGCCGGCCTTCCTTAAGTAGCCGGCTCATGACTATGCCTTTTACGAGCTGCAGCTGCCTCTAATTGTTCCCTACGTCTCTCAGCTCTACGTTCTGCAGCTGAGAAGGGGGGAAGGGGGCCAGCTGCTTCTTCTCCTCAAAAGGGCCTGATTCTGGCTCGACTTCTTCCTCCTCCTGTTTGGATCTTTCCACTTCCCTGTCTGATTCTTCCTCTTCTGAGGAGTGCCACCACCAGTCTTCTCCAGGTATGAACTCCTCCATTTCCCCAGATTCTTCCGTGGGTGCAGCCTTGCCGGGAGGGGGGGGGACCTTGCCACCACTCCTCCTTGTCCGGCTCAAACCTGACACATTATATCTTAATGCTTCCCACCACACTACTGAGAATTTGACATCACAATAAGTAGGTATATAGCAGAAGTGAAAAATGGAAAAGGCCATTTTCCTCTGCACTACAGATAGAACTTCAGGTGGCAAATTAATCAGAATTTTTAGCAGATAAGAAGCAGGTTGAAGCCTCACAAGAAGCATTTAATTTTTATTCTCTCTGAGAAGTTCAACTCAGTACTTTATTTTCACCACAGGAAATTGCCAGGCTTTAGTTACTACATTATGCCTTGATTATATATGTCTGCAACTTGTAATACTGCATAATGCCTTGTAACTATTTTTATTCATGTTATTTAAAAGGGATGCTGTCAGCTAGGAGATATTTGAAAGTCAGCTTCCTTTAAAAGTGACTAACAAAAATGTGAAATGCTCTTTACTTGCTAAGGAAATGCTTGTTTCCAGAGAATGTACTGCAAAAGACTATATTATTTGCAAATTTTAAAATCCTCAAAAGATATACTCAGTACCAGTAATGGGTCTTCTTTCCCCACATTAACATAAGCCTGCAAAAACATTTCCTATATAAAAAAGGGTTTATTCTAAACCACTTCCAAGATTCTTGGGACCAGCCCTTGTCAACATATGGAAAAAGCAGATTTATAGCCTTAAGATAGATAAAGGACTCCATTTGGTGACAAGGTTATTGGCCAAATAAAAGTACTGGCCTAATGCGCATTTTGTAATTCTTATTTTAGAACAATGCAACTGCCTTTGCGCTCGCTCTCTCTCTCTCTCTCTCTCTCTCTCTGGTGTTTTGGTGTGAATTGGCAGACACAAATTTAGCTGTCCAACAGTGGGATCTTGTTCTGGAGGAATACCTGAAGGTGGGATTCTATCCTGGTTCTGTGTTAATTATTTCATTTTATTCATTTGGAGAAATCTTTAGGAAAAAAGAATCTGCATGGAGCAACAGAATTATTGTTGTTGTTTGTTGTTGTTGTTGTAGGCACAATTTACAGGATGGTCTGAAAGCTGATTTCTTACTCAGTATTGTAAAAGCTGCTAGGAGGAGCTTCAAAGCCTGGCACCTGCACACTATGGCAAATAAAAATGCTCCAGAAATTTAACTGTACATGCAATGGTACACACTGTGTGATAAAACTGTGGTTGCCCCTATGTGTTGTGGACTAAAGAACTGGTGTATATTTCATTCTGAGAACTGGTTTGAGGGGTACAAGCTGGGAGAGTTCACTTCAAATTGTGGAGTGAACAAAATCCTCCCCACACGAATGTATCTCTTTCCAAACTACAACCCAACAGACTATACAGACACTTCATTTGTTATTCCTGCATTGCAGGGGGTTGGACTAGATGGTCCTTGTGATCCCTTCCAACTTTACAGTTCTATGATTCTATGGACAAGGTCCTCCCCAGCAATGGCACCTTGAGAATACAGAACAGCCCTTGAAAGCCCAAGCAGTTTTTCTCTGAGACAGCAAAGCCTGAGACCACTGAATTACTTAAATTCAATGTTTTATTCATTTATTCCATTTTTATCTTGCCCTTCTTCCATTTCTCCATTCACTCCTTTTGTTCTCACAATGATCATGTGAAGCAGTGTCAAAGATAAAGACTAGCCTACGGGCACCCACTGATGTTACTGAGTGGGAATCTGAATCCAAGTAATCCTAGTCTGAGGCTGTGTTCACACTCCTGTTTACTTTGCACTCGCTACATTTCCAGTGCTGGTTTTTATTTTTTCACTCCAATTCACACAAAGTTATCCAAAATGCATATGCATTCTACATTTCGTTGCAGAACACTTTTACCTGATGTGTTGTTTCTCAAACCAGCTTCAATCAGAGTCCTTCAACCTCCCTAATCTGTCTCTAGCCAAGGTGTAAACACATAATGACATTCCTATCCCATTTATGTCCCCTGGTGTGAACAAGAACAGAAATGAATGAAGCCAAGCTGATATGAGCAGCCAAGGAGGTAAGAGCTGTGAAAGGCCAAAAAATGCAACAACTTCACTATACTCTAAGGTGGTGTGAACACACCCTGAGACACTAACTACTCCTGTAGACTTTGAGTTCTCACCTTTGGCACTGTTTTCCACCAAGCCCTTTACAGGTGTGTGCAGGAGAACCTGACCCTGTTGAAGTAAAAAATGAATTTTTCAGCCCTCCATCCTCGGAGCAATTCCCTCTTATTCACTCATCTGTGCACGAAGAATAAACATATACCCTACACACACACACACACAGAGAGAGAGAGAGAGAGAGAGAGAGAGAGAGACCGATTGGATGCCTTCTGTCTCTTCTCAATAACAGCCAGAGGAGAGGAGACAGTGAGTGACAACAGAAAACACAAGTGGTTGTGAGAAGTTTTTGTGCCACAGTCCATTATGACAAGAGAAACTGAACCAAGGTTTGCTATATAAACCAAAAGTATAATGGGGAGGCACATAAACATTGGTAGTGGGCGTGGCTAAAAGTCAGCATTCTCCTATCACTAGACGTTTTACATGAACATGAAATATCTCAGAACTACTGGGCTGACTTTCAGATGTGATTCAATTTACACTTGATTACATGGGAAGAGAGGTGAAGTGTCCTTCACAGAAAAGCAGCGAGCATTTCTCCTTGGGTTAGAAGCCAGCTTGGATTTGGAAATATTTAATGAAACATTTTTGTCTCCAACAGAGAACCTGTGAGAGCACAGATGAATCTTTACACATCTATTTTAACCCCAATAATTTGTCCTTTATGTTACTGAACCCTTGGTTAAAGTTAGAAAGATACAACTCGTGTCTTTTCTCCCCCGCACCCATAAAATTTATACACTGCTTGAATGTAAAAAAACCTCAAAGCAGTTAGTCTTGGATTATTATGTGATACACTTCCACAAAGCGCTGTCACTTAATGTTTTTTGCATATCATTTTAACTGTCTCATAAGTCAGCTGGAAGTAACTTGAATGTGAAGGGTTAACCCTTGGAACAAATTCCTGCCTAGAAGTAAGAGTGCTGCTGCTATTTGGCAGTTTCATGGATGCCTGTCAGCTTGCCTCAGATATATTTTTTTTGGGGGGGGGCAGAAAATGAGAGCTCAGGATTTGGTATATTCATTAAAATCAGAAGTACCAGTTACCCCTCAAAATGCAATGTTTAATACTACATCCAATATGCAAAAGCACAGTAATTATTCCACCCAGGGCACCCAAATGCATGACAGTATTAAAGACATGTATGAGCATATTGGGAGGACTCTTACTGCAAAGCAATCCCTTTGATTGGAAAATAGCTGTGCCAGTTTAGGAAACTCTGAATTTTTCACAATCGTTTTGGGTTTCAATCTGCTCCTTAACACTGTAAATACATATACATATAGTTGCTAGTTAAAGGAATTTCGGGAGTATTATCTACCACAGGGGTAGTCAACATGGTACCTTCCAAATGTCACTAGGACAGCCAATGAACAGGCTTTATAGGAGTTATAGATATCCAATTGTATAAACGTGTTCTAGAAAATAGGGATGACAGTTGTGGAAGACACAATTAAGCATTGGTGCCCTCCAAGTTTTAAATGATGGGGGCCGGAACAACACAATTAATATTTGCTCACTCAGGTAGAACCACCACTGGGCAATAGGAAACAGACTTATTGTATCATGAATGATACAGCAAATCAAAACCAGGCACTTCATGATGGAGCATAAGTGTTTAATGCCTGTCTCCCCTAGCAGTCCCAGGATGTATCCTAAGGGGCTGAATGAGAAGATAATCAAGCATCATGTTCAAGTCAGTCAACAGGTCTACTGCAGAAGTGTGACAGACAAGAGAGACGACCTCAGAGAAGACATGGGACAGTAACTGACTGGGGGCCCATGGATATCTACTTATATTTCAGACCAGGGCAATTAAACCACAACAAGTGAATGGGAGAATCAAAAGTGCCCAGTGACCCAAAACCTCATAGTCTCAATTGGATCATAGTGACAGGTGGTAAAGGTGAACATGCCACTTCTCAAGGTAGGAGAAAGGTATCACAAGAGCCTGTGTTAGATGCATGAAGCCTCCTGCGTCAAATTCACGTCTCTCCGAAACGAGCGGAACATTATAAGATTGTGACACTGTACTAGCACAACAAAATTAGGGCATAAATGTTTCACAAAATGCTTCAAATAAACTTGAATTCTAGTATTAAAGAAAAACAAAGAAAATACACGCTGTCCAAAGCTGATCCAGACATTCAAGAGAGAAACAGCATTTCCAAGCCAATTTATTGGATTTATTTGGAAAGCAGATCCATGTATTCTATTTAAACTCATAAACAAACACATACTAAATAACAGAGCTTGCATTCCATCTTGGGATTTCAGCAATTCAGACTTCATTCAGTTGATTTATAGTGTCATTAGAATCACTCAATAGAGTCACAGCCCTATAATTCACTGAGCCTCTGTTTGTGTGTGCTTCTGTCTGTCTGTGTGTATTTATATATATGACACACAAACAGTGTTTGCGAGTCAGCAAAAGAAAGATGCATCACATAAACGATGGTGGTAACTATGTAATATATTGCTGAAACGTGTGCTAATTCCATTATCAATGAGCCTGGTACAGACTAACCTGTACAATGCCCACATATTTACCGTGTTGGTAACACCTTTCGATCCTTAATATGAAATAACTGCTGTTCATTTTTTTAAAAAGAAACAAAAAGTTAAGTAATAGTATCCTATTTTTGCAATTCCTTTAAGGCGATTTACAAAACACAGAAATACAGCATAAAAAAAATGATGCTACAAATATTTGGGTCTTTTTAGTTTAGAAAAAAAGTGAGCAAGAGGAAACATGATGGAGGTGTATACAGTGATGTGTGGTGTGGAGAAAGTGGACACAGACTTTTTCTAACCTTTTTCAGAATACTAGAACTCGGGTAGCAATGGCCAGCAACTTGAATGGCTCACACAAGAACACGGCGCCCAAAAATACAACATGGAAACCCAACAAAGATATTTGGGTGTACTATAATTTGGGAACCAGCATAGCCGGTTTGTTAGCTATTTGCCTAATGCAGGGTGGTCCAACATGCGGCCCACCAGGTCTTTCTGGCAGCCCTCAGAAACATTTGACAGGCCCTGAGCCCCCACACTGCCTTCCCAAAGCCAGGTAAGCAAGGTGCTGGGCTTTGGGAAGAAGGCACGAGAGCTCTGGCAGGGTCCTGGAGTCCTCCCGCCTCCTTCCCAAGTTAGTGCTTTCCCAGCTTTGGGAAGGAGGTGGGACCCTGCCAGAGCCTCAGTGCCTTGCTTAGCCACCAAATCCCCTTCCCCGCTGCCACACACAGCAAGGCAGTGTGTGGCCTGAAGGTTCTGCGTCAAAGTATTCTTGCTGCCCACTTGGTTTGAAAAGTTGGGCCGCCCTGGCCTAATCTCTAACCCAGACATTTGAACTTAACTGATAACCAGTTTCATGTGGGAGAAGAGGATCTTCCAGGTACAATTTATTGCGCTTTTCTTGGTATGTCAAACATATGTCCGACATTATTTACCATGCGTACTTAGAACATGTGTCTCTAAACATATTAAAATTTATTTCCATGTACAAGGCACAAGCTCCTCAGGAACAACGCATAATTAAAGGAATTTTAGTCTGGTGCTAGGGGACATGGTAGAGCTTATGCCAAATTGACATGGTAACTTTATAACTTATCATCCCATAAAGTTTGCAGGAAGTAAAGGCAGAGATATGACTTCAGGACTTCTCAGGAAAGGGTTTTATTAAAAGAAAAAAAGAAAAAAAAATGCCTTATGTTTAGTTATAAAATGTGAGCTACTGAAGTTTATCCCCATGAATGAAAGGTGTGTTGTCATAGAGTAACTGAGAAGCAGAGACAAGGAACTGAAGAACGAGGTATGGTTGAATGGAGATGAAAAGGAGTCCCCAGAAGTAAACCAAGTCTAAAAGTGGGACATCAATCATTTCCAGGCAAAAAAAGGGCATCCACCAAAAAGGAATGCAAGCACTTTGGCAGATCAGACATTCTTGGCTACAGTAGGATTTTCACAAGGCAAAGACACAAAACAATGTGATGTAGAGACAGAGACCAAGCCTGGAGCCCCAAGAGTCTGAAGGTTGTTGTTGTTGTTGTTCAGTCGTTCAGTCGTGTCCGACTCTTCGTGACCCCATGGACCAGAGTACGCCAGGCACGCCTATCCTTCACTGCCTCTCGCAGTTTGGCCAAACTCATGTTAGTAGCTTCAAGAACACTGTCCAACCATCTCATCCTCTGTCGTCCCCTTCTCCTTGTGCCCTCCATCTTTCCCAACATCAGGGTCTTTTCTAGGGATTCTTCTCTTCTCATGAGGTGGCCAAAGTACTGGAGCCTCAACTTCAGGATCCGTCCTTCTAGTGAGTACTCAGGGCTGATTTCTTTGAGAATGGATAGGTTTGATCTTCTTGCAGTCCACGGGACTCTCAAGAGTCTCCTCCAGCACCATAATTCAAAAGCATCAATTCTACGGCGATCAGCCTTCTTTATGGTCCAGCTCTCACTTCCGTACATTACTACTGGGAAAACCATTGAAGGAATGTCTGTCAATTCTTGAAAGCACTCTTAGTCTAGTATTCCAATGCAGTTATACTTCTGAACTAAGGGTCTTAGCTGAAAAGGTGTTTTTCCACAGGGGCAAAATGGAGAGGAGGCTAGGACAATGTTCTGGAAAAGTAGACTATTAGGTGCTTGATGGAAGTTTTTGATGCTAGGTAGATGGTCATAAAAGTTTGGAGCTGATACCTTACAAAGTTTGTGTGAAAATGAAAATAACAAACAAACAATCTTTATTACGGTCCAGAGACCCAACAATTCATTATAAAACAGTACTCAGTTTCGACAGCCCGCCTTCAGGTTACATAAGCATTATGTACAGACTTAGGAATAGAGATCATTGGTTCTTGCCACCACTGATAGAAACTTCGCCACTGCTAATGTTCTATCATTTGTCCGGTCTTCCAGTAGGAACCTGACATAGTAAGCCTCTGATTTTCCCAGGAAAATATGAAAGAAAAATGGACCATTAATTTTCAGTTTAGAATACTTGAGCTCAGAATATTCTTTACAAAAAATGGAAGCCAGATTATGAATGCAAAAATAATTCCAGCACTTATTTACTGGCAGGTTTAATAGCCAGCATTTTATAATCCAGGGGTGGCCAACTCCCAATAGACTGCAATCTACTCACAGAGTTAAAAACTGGCAGTGATCTACCCCATTTGGGGGGGGTTTCAGGTTTTTGGGGGGGAGTCAAATTTGTGGAGTTTCCTTAATGGGATCTACCTGTTGGACGTGCCTGTTATAATCAATATACTGTAGAGCAGAAAAACTGTGCACAGGCTAACAAAACGTATTACATTTGGGCAGTGTTACAAGCATTAACATTTTCCTGCCCATGAAGAAAATAACTAGAAAAATGCATTGGGCATTTCACACACCGCAATAAGGGTCTAATTTTTTTAGCATCAGGTTAAGATTTTGCCTTTGGAGGGTGAGGTTGGTTAAGCACAGGCTACCTTTCAGTGCTGAAAAGTCCAACGGCAGTATAGAGATACGGTCTTCCATTATCTCGATTCACTAGCATGGTTAAGGAGAAATCTTGCAACTGATCTTTCATAGAGAGCTACTTTAAGAAAAACATTGCCCCCAGGAGAAAAGAGAAGCATGAAAGCCAGGAAGGCATAATTCCACTAGAAAAAGACTTTCCTGTAAAGTCCTTGGTAAGTCAAGGAAAGGGACTTACTGTTGTTGTTATATATGAAAAACCTTTTGCAATCGTTTTCAAAGGCTCCTAAAATACATTGGCTGGAATTCAAACACATTTTGTTGTGGGCAAGTGTAGCTGTAAAAGTCTGAGTACAGCCACAATATTCCTTAAAAAAAAAAAAAAAACTTATACAAGTAATATCAAGCACTTCTACCAAATCATGCGGCAATAAGCAGGCTTCCACAGCAGCTATAGGCAGATGATGCTTCAACTGGTCTAAGAACCTCAGGTACTGGGTCTCTTCAAAGTAAAATGGGATCTATGTGTTAAATAGGTGTTGCAGCTATATTAATAACATTGTTATAGGCCAGTGGGTTAGCCCAAACATTTAATATTTGGTGCCAGAACACAGATCCCTGAAATTTTCTTTAGCACAGTTTTAAAGCTAACAGTAACTAAGATATCGACAAAAGCACAAAAAATGCCCTAAAGTAACATAAAAGTATACTTCAAACATAATATAAAACTATGGTTTCGCATTATGTGAATGAGCAGAGAGGAGCTTTGGGGTTATGTACTTCCTTCTCTCTTCATGTCTTGTGATTCACTTTTTAGAATCCTATTTATAGCAAACCATTTTGCCTACTCCATTTTCTACTATTAATTTTTGAGAACCGCCCAGAGGACTCTGCTGAGGGGTGAGATGAAAATGCCATAATACTTTTTAATAATAAACAAACTGACAAGGTATATGACTAAAAACCAGAATTTTAAAAGTGTGAGAGGAGAGTAACAGATTGTGTTTAGGAGATCTAACATCTTTCATCTAGAAGACAGCTACCCAATGTCTCATCCCCACAGGAAAAACTTCTCCAATGCAGAGTTAAGAGCTTTGTGGCATCAGCAAGTAACAGACAAATCCTTTCACTTTGCCCTGTCCCCTATCTGAATATGTGAAAATTCCAAGTTCTGAATGAACAGTGTTTATTATGGGAAGGCAAGATTACATAGTTTGTTCCTATGGGGGGAGGGGAACCCTCACCAATATTAAGCAAAGACTTAATATTCAGGGATCTGTGTTCTGGCACCAAATATTAATCCAATAGCTCACATTTCAATAATATATTCCCATGATTTGATGGACATCCTGCTACGTATGGTATCACTTCCTTATGTTTTTACAGTATTGTCCTTTTTTAAAGTAAAAAATTAATTCAACAAGTATACATCTTTAAAAAGGCAAAGAAAAAAATATGCGTGGAAAAAACCCCAGCATAAATATAAATTTTAAATACTGAATATATATCACCTTTATCTTAAAAGAAAGAAAGTGCATTAACATCTAATTGTAAGGGGGGAAGTATTAGGGAAAATAGGCAAATGAAGTAAGTTCTGGATGAGGAAAACAAATGGACAGAATACTAGTTAAAGCATTCATCCTCTGCAGAGACTATGTTGACACAGGACCAATCATTAAGATACGTCATAAAGGTCCACCAAATATCCACACAATCTTTAAGCTCTGCAGTTCCCCACAGCAGATACAGATGAGTGGTTTTTTTCATGACTGCAATATGTACAACCTTTTCAAACCAGTTGTCAATAGTGAAATTTTAACCATCTTTCCATTCCTGGACTACAAAGGCGGGCTGCCGCTACAAGATACAGGACAAGTGGTTTTAATGTTACTGAGGAGTTGACGCCTTTCAGTATAAAGAGCCAGATCCGGCTGGATTAAGTTACCAGTAATATTGCTGACTATAACTGCAGTCCAGAAAGTATGGGATCAATGGGCAGGTCCACCTCAGATGCCAATAAGTACCTCTAGCTCCACAGCAGGACTTTTTGACTTCCTCCTCCTCCTCCTCTTCTTCTTCTTTGGTTTTTTAAATGCCTTGCCCTGAAATAGCTTGTCAATGAAGAGCTGACTGAAAATATTCTTAAAGAAAGAGCCAGAGCAGACCGAAAAAATGCATGTAGCCTAAGAGTATAATGTATAATTGTCCATAGTTATACAACTCCATATGCCGGCAAGTTTCATTTGAACATAAGAACTTGTGTGTGTGTGTGTGTGTGTTTCTTTGTTTCTCTCATATGGTTACTACTAAATAACGTGCAATTTCTTCTGACTGGAACACACAGGCTCATGGATTCAGGGGGGAAATAAGAGTGCTAATTATGAAGATTATGACCAGTGGATTTCTTACATGCCCTTCACTAGGGATAGTTGCGGTTGAGATATCAATCAAACAATGTCACTCATATAATACAGGTCTCTCCTCAGGATATTCACCTGAACTTTTTAAAAAATAATAATAATAGCAGCCCTGTTTAAAATATACAAAAAGGACTAAGTGGGTGTCCTGACACAATAAATCCAGTCAGCCATACAACCAGGCACAATAGAGTTAAGCTACAGAACATGTGCTGAGAAGAAAAGCCGAGCGCAAAAGACTAAGCATTAGACTCTTGTGTAAATAGCAGGCAAAGCAGAGAAAGCAGACTTTAAACAGTGATGCACAACAATAAGTGATCAAAGCACTGCTTTGCAGAAAGGAGGGATCACCTCTCAGAGAATAAAGGGAAGAGGAAAGCAGGCTATGCAGTGGATTAATGGCATGCCCTGGTAATACACTGTGATTTCAGAAATCTTGCTGCTTATTTTCCGAATGCTTTCCTGAGAGTGGGGTGGATATTTTTGGCTCTCCACAGAAAGAAGTGTGCTATAGAAGGATTGCTGCCAAAGCCAAGAAAAGCTAGAAAAGTTTCAGAAATGCATGTCCCTGAGTTTTCTCTTCAGTTGGTTGTTCGCTCATGTGTTGTCATTCAGGATCAAACACACTTGGGAGGATAGAAAGCCTTATAGCACCAATCTCTGAGCTGCAATGCACACATAAAGGAAAACCTATACAAAATCAGGCACCACCTTATTATAGTATTCAGCTTAAACAGTCCCTTCAACTAGAGCAGGGATAGTTAGAGTACATAATAAAACTAATATGACCCACACACTTTGGGCAGTCACAAAGTCAAGAGATAAAATGAGCAGAAAGACGAAGATCTATACAGGTTTACAAAAAAAAAATCCTTTAAATGAAGTCCTTCCCAGTTCAAATGGTACCTATTTCAATGTAATGAGACTAAAAATGTCTCAATATTTTGGTAGCAAGCTCCACTCAATTATGTGGCATTAACTTTGAAGTAAATATGCATAGGATTAGCCTCTTATCTTCTGAAGAGATGAGCAGCCATTGTGTATAAATCTGTACAGCAAATTGGTATGACTGCTGGTGCACTGACAGTGTAGGTATCTACAATACATCAGGGCAGTGGTTTCAGTAACTACTAAGAATGTCCATCATTTCTCTTGGGATTCCATCTGTATAATGGCAGAATAATGTGAAGATCCTCCTCCTCTGCTATCAGCAAACGATGGCAAGACAGACGTGTCTGAAGCAAGGAAGTCTTCATTCTACCCCTGTACTATTAAACAAGCTTTCCATAAAGGTCTTAGTAAGTAAACCCTGAATTTGAAAGGGATGGCAAGTCAAAAGCCACAGTGTTATTGCTTTATTTTAGAACAGGCAGGTTAGGGTGGGAACATCTGCAAGCACCACCAAGGATACATGAGTCTGCTGCACTTTTATATCTCTGTCTAGATCTGGAGCAGCAAGCTGGCCTGCTAGACATGGGGCAAAGGGTCATTCTCTCACCAAAGCAGCCACAGCATTTGTAAATGCTGTGAATTGTGCACAGGGATCTGTTGTTGCATGCAGGTCATCCTTCACTAGACTAGAGCTAAACCAGCTTATGAAATTAACAGTTCATATACAGGTGAAACTCGAAAAATTAGAATATTGTGGAGAGGTTCATTTCTTTCAGTAATTCAACTTAAAAGGTGAAACTAATATATCAGATGACATGACATGCAAAGTGAGATATGTCAAGCCTTTATTTGTTATAATTGTGATGATTATGGCATACAGCTGATGAGAACCCCAAATTAACAATTTCAACTTTGGGGTTTTCATCAGCTGTACGCCATAATCATCACAATTATAACAAATAAAGGCTTGACATATCTCGCTTTGCATGTCATGAGTCTATCTCATATATTAAACTCCAGTAGCTAATGAAAACAATTGCTTACATAAATGGACTTCTCCACGATATTCTCGAGTTTCACCTGTATAAATGAGATACACACATCAGTATACATCTGTATACACTTGTATATGAAGGATTTTGTGGCACAGTGGCTGCTAGGAATAATTCTTCTGAACTTCTGAAATACTGGTTTTAGTTATCAATGCATTTCTATAGCATGTAGATGTTGAAAGTCTGCTTGTTAGAAATCATAAGGCATTTTGGAGTTTTCAAAGGTGAACTGCATTAAAGAACTGTCAAATCATTCGATAACCTCCCAATTTATATTTGACACTCATAGATGAGAAAGACACATGTATATTGCTTTAGGTTATTCAAAGAGCAGTTTAACAATGTCAGCCCATTTGTGAAAATCTGCAGATTCTGAACTTGCTGAAACCAACTTCCTTGATAGAATTTACCTTATCATTTAAGCCTAATTGGTCACCACAGTGTGCTGAAGATTGAAAGTACTTTACTAACTGGCCACATAAATTACTTCATCAATGCAGTAGTTTTGTAAAAAGAAAGAAAGGAGAAACCATTTCTTGGCATACTATCAAAGACAAGAAAGTCATGAAGTTACCAGAATATGAGAATGTACCATACCTGTATAAAAATTTGGAGGATTCAGCAAACCTTCAACAAACCCTGAGGTACTAATCAAGTGTTTGGGGTTCAACCACTTCAAATTTTAAGGGGAATAGCACCTGAAAAGTAGGTTAGAGACTAGGACAGAGGGCTTTTTAAACAAACGTTTCAGTGAGTATAATAGTTAACACGTGCTTGAAAAGCTTTGAGAGAAGAAATCTGAAATGTTTGTTTTCAAAATTATAAAGTGTAATAAAAATAATGTTCCAACTCAGTAACCAAAAACATCAAATGCAATGCATTTAACATGTAACATGACTACTGCTTTCTAGCTCTAAAGAACACATGCTGACATTTAGGCATTAAAGAAACTTTGTTTGGAAACACAGTCGTACCTAGGAAGTCAAACTGAATCCGTTCTGGAAGTCCGTTCGACTTCCAAAATGTTTGGAAACCAAGGCGCGGCTTCCAATTGGCTGCAGAAAGTTCCTGCAGCCAATCGGAAGCCGCGCCGGACATTCGGGTTCCAAAGAACGTTCGCAAACTGGAAGACTCACTTCCAGGTTTGCGGTGTTTGGGAGTCAAAACATTCAAATTGCAAGGCGTTTGGGATCCAAGGTACAACTGTACAGTAAGCCTGCAACTTGCACACACTTAACTTGTGCACATTCAGCTTTACGTGCTTGGAAATAATAAATAAATAAATAAATAAGGGCAATCCCATCGCCAATGCACCCAATGTGTCTTGACCATGCATTTTTTTAGCTTTAAGCACAATCCCCGGAATGTAACCCCCACAAAAGTTGTGGGCTTACCATACTGCAAAATATGGGTTAAGCTACATTGATTTTGAGGTCCTTTACAAGAAAAACACTTTTTTTCTATCACAGCACCATATAGATACATAGACAGAGATGCCATCTAGATAGACATAAGCCACAGGAACTAAAAAAAAAATTGGTTGAACTACAGGTTTATAATGAGAACATATCTCTGTTAATATCCAGAGAAAGCAATCTACACAAAGGTAAACTGTCAAATAGTTTTCAAACCAAATCTTGTCTCTGTTTGTACAAAGCCATTAACACATTTCAGACTACATTTCCAGCATGTATTGACAACTCTTTGAAAACCTGAACGCTCCTAGCTAAGCATCCTATGAAGTTGGGCCCCTGCTGCACTATAATTATGCAATACTACCTCCGGACAGAGAGTGCAACTACAGGGCTCCCTATTTGGAGTTACTATTAAAATGACATGAAAAGAGTAGATATGTTCTTAGTTGTCAGGATATTTAAAATGCAGACAAGCAGTTCAGTTTCAGGAATCAGCCTGGATTAGAAGAAATAGGGAAAGGTTTATTCCCCACCCCACCCCAGTGTCTCTCCTTCTGCCTCCATATACGACAGAGATGAGAGCAGCATCTGTAAGAGAGCTGTGGAGTCTCACAGTTCAACAAAAGGCTCCCATGACTTTTGTCTTGAATTTCCCAGGACATGGTGCCATGCAGATGAAATAGACAAAAAAGTACATGCAAGAGAAGAAACAGCAAGGAAGATAGCATTAACTGTCATGCTAAATTGGGTCTGCCCACTAATGTGCAACTTAGACATACAGTTCTTGTCTAATTGTATCATCTAAAAGCTAGAAACTTAGGCAAGAGACTGAGCTGTAACATGGTGCCTATTGTCTGAAAGTCACCCCTATCAATCATGGCCTGAAGGATGAAGAGGATAAAGTAGAGGACTCAAGAGTCAGGAGGGGAACTGCACACAGGTCCAGCTCCAGAAGCAGTTCTGCCAAGACAAGCCTGTGGTGTCAGGGCTCCAATAGCCCAAAGATGTTACATTGCTGTCCTCTGACTCAGGAAACTCCATTACAGAAGCCCCAATACAACCAGCATGTCTCCCGTTTTGTTGGAGTAAAGAACTGCTGGAGCAGTCCTCATTAATTGAAGACCACCCCCTGCCCACCCAGCAAGCTTGCAGTTGGGAAAGAACTGCTGCTCCTATATAGGTCTCCATCTGAAGTTGACTGTTGCTGAAGCAACTTTTAGTCTGATCCCTGTATAAGGCAGTTTTACCTTGCCCTGATTCACCTCTGTTCAGGTCGGCAGAATTCACTAGGTGGCTTTACGCAATCCAGAATGTACTAGCCTCAGCCCACCCCCAACCTGTTAATACGATGGTGTGGCCTATCTTACAAATGGTCACTGAGATGAGGTACGCAAAATGCTTTGAATACTTTAAAAGTTCTATATATGTACTCAGTATCACAGTATCGCCATTGCTGCCACTATCCAGACATAACACGAGCACTGTGAAATCAGTGGTGCTGTTTGGAAGCAACCTCTAATAGGGCCACTTTTTCACAAGTTTAAACACCAACCTGAAATAGAAGAAATAGGAAAACGATGGCCCTAAATACTGCCTGGGTTTGTACAGTTAATTATCCCTGTAGAGATTATTTCGCCTTCATAGTTCTGCAAAGAACAGACCAGAGCTGCAATTAATTCCTTATTTCTGATCCTGCAATCCTAACCAATTCTGCTTTCCTACTGGGGAAAAGACTATGAAGTGCTGCCACCTCCTGTTACAGATAAGGCAACATAAATATTGCATAACATTAAACTTAAGACCTAGAACCCAGAGCACCTCCATGGTATTCATTGATTTGAAATAAACTGCCGTATTTTTCCATCTATAAGACGTCCCTTATTTTGGGGGACTCAGATTTAAGAAAATGGGGGGAGATGGCCCAGAGTATAAGACGCCCCCTAATTTTTGACATTATTTTTAAGGGGGGGGACCTAGTCTTATACACGAAAAAATATGGTAATTGCTCAAAAGTCACTACACAGCTACTTTCAAACTGTGAATTCATCCTAGAAGTCTCTAGAAACTCTAGAAACTGTCCAAAAAAAACAGACACAATGTTGCCTAATGTAAAAAATATCTGCTCTATTAAAGAAAACTGAAATCCTAACCCACTTACCTGGAAGCAAGCCCCATTGAATTTAGTAGGATTTACTTCTGAATAGATGTAGCTAGGATTCTGCTGTAAGTTGGGTGAAAATACCTCCTTGCTTATACTATAGCATACTCATCTAACAGCATCCCACAACTCATTTCTTCAACCACCTAAGGCTTAGCATAAAGACTTCTCCTTCAAATAACTTCCTTAATAGTGTTGCAGAATACTGTAATGGAATCCTGATTATTTAAGCAGCGTTCTAATGGGTATTGTGTAATGTAGTCTGTCATTTGAATAATAATTTACTTGATAGTGTGTTTGATGGGGGAAGTCTTCCATCTTGGTCAGATGACTGCAGGTTTAACTGTCACTGGGGGACTTTAGACAGGTGATTAGGGGTTGGAGAGAGAACCCTCAGTATGCAAAAGAATGGTATACTATATGCATGTTCTGGTTGGTAGTTGCAGGTTTAGGGGGTGGGCAAGTGTTGGTGACTGTGCCCCTAAATGACCAGGTGTGCAGCCTGGGGGTCATTTTGAACTCTCAACTGTCTATGGAGATGCAGGTCAGTCAGGGCCGTCTTACCCATTAGGGTTAGTGGTGCCCTGCGCCATGGCGCCTGCCCATCAGGGGCACGCAGCAACAGGAGTCCGGGACCAACCAGGAACAGCTGCGAGGGCATGCTGGGCAGCCGTGGCAACAGCCTACAGCCAGCCACGCTCTCTCGCTTCCTGACTGGGAGAGGAGGCAGCAGCAGTGGGCAAAGCTATGCGGTGCCCTTCTCCCTCCTGCCCACCCCTCGGCAGTAGTGGGACTGCTAAGGAAGCCCACGTGGCAAACAAGCCTCGAGCTGCCCAGTGCAGGGAGCGGGGAGGACGGGGAAAGCTGTGGGGGGCGCACTACCATTAGGACTCAGTTCGGGGTTAAGGATGGATTCGAGAGTGTGCTCTCCATGCAGTTAGTGGTCAAAAACAAACAAACGCCAACAAAAAGTCCTTTAAAGACAGGGGCAGGTTTTAAGGTCCTATTAGATTCAGCAGGGCTTACTCTCAGGTAGGCTAAGTGCAGTTAGGGCTGCAGCCTTTGAGACCCAGGTTTTGGGTGCTTTTTAGGTTCAGGATGCCACTGCTTTACACCCACACCCACCGCAACCCCCACAATATTTGAAAACATCAACTTTGTACTTAAACACAAATTGGCTGGGAACTTCATTCTCTTTATCAATTTATTTAAAGAACAACAAACTGGTGATTGCTTTAACTTTTTGATATGTGGTGATTTGAATCATGAGGATGAATTAGACCTGCTGAGTCTTGTTTTGGAATTGAGGACTTCATTATATTTTCTTCTGCCTTTTTATTTTGTTTTGTTCTAAGGGCTTGTTAGAGCTAATGTGTAAGCGTGGTGTCAGCTCCCTAAAAAAAAGTCGACAACTCTGGGAAATGGGGGGGGGGATCCTTGCACCACGGATATGCTTAAGACAGCCCTGAGGTCAATGCTGCATCCAGAGCAACTGTCTACCAGCTCCATCTGGTACACTGGCTGAGACCCTACCTGCCTGCCAAACTGGTACTGTACATGCTCTGGTTTTCTCCCGCTTGGACTACTGCAATGCACTCTACGCAGGGCTACCTTTGAAGGTGACTCCGAAACTATAATTAATCCAGACACTGAGGTCCACCTCCGAGGGCCTGCTGGCAGTTTCCTCGTTGCAAGAAGTGAAGTTATAGGAAACCAAGCAGAGAGCATTCTTAGTTGTGGTACCTGCCCTGTGGAACGCCCTTCCATCAGATGTCAAAGAGATAAACATTTATATGACTTTTCATAGACATCTGACGGAAGCCCAGCATCGGGAAGCTTTTGGTGTCTGATGTTTTGTTGTGTTCTTTTATATTCTGTGGGAAGCCACCCAGTGTGGCTGGGTCTATCCAGTCAGATGAATGGTGTACAAGTAATAAGTTGTTGTTGTTGTTGTTTGTTGTTATATTTAGTATTCTTAGTTAGAGTTTGTGATTGGCTAGGGAGGGCCAGACAAAGCAAATATGCAGGAGCTAGCCAGTAAGAGTCAGTCTGTGGCAGTTAGTTGGTTGAATCAGTCCACGTTGGCTGGTACTTGATGTTTGTGGTCGACAGCCAGAAAAAAGAAGACAGCACAGAAAGAGGATTGAGGAAGAAAAATGACTTGAGCGGAAGGCAGAATGTGGCATGGTTGCTGAAGACTTACTAGGAGAGCTGAGCCACTTAGCCTAGGCTGAAGAGACCTGTCCACAGTGCTGAGGGAAAAGAATCAGGCAGGTAGCCGTGTAGGTCTGACACAGTATAAAAAAAATAAAAAAATTGTCCAGTAGCACCTTAGAGACCAACTAAGTTTGTTCTGGGTATAAGCTTTCGTGTGCATGCTGGTATCTGAAGAAGTGTGCATGCAACGAAAGCTTATACCCAGAACAAACTTAGTTGGTCTCTAAGGTGCTACTGGACAATTCTTTTATTTCAAGGGAAAAGAAGTGAGGCAATTGGGAATGCTAGGTCTGTTAGGAGAGTCTGAGGACAATTCCAGGAGAGCATGACCAAAAAAAAACAGACTTGCATTTCAATTACATAAGTAGAGAATGAAACGGAGACCTCAACAAAGGCCCTCAGTTTTGGTATGGCTTAACTGGGATGAAGTAAATTACAAGGGCAATCTGCCAAAAGAGTTTAAACGGGGCAACTATTGCTCCAAGCTTTCCTGTTTTAGTTAAAAAAAAACTGTTGGTATTTAAAGTGGCATCAATAAGTTGAAGAGTATACTGAATCCATTTAAAAAATACATTCCTATATTAAAATCACCAAATTCTTTATTACAAGAATATGCAGTGCACAAACTTATGTGGTTAATTAATATCTTTGTTAAGTATAGTAACTACTAGGGGCTGCACTTCTGCTTGCCCCATTCACAAACACCCCACCATTCCTCCCAGATTAACCCCTTGCCCCCTCTAGAACTACTGAGCTCACTTTTCACCTTCCCACCCCCGTTCCTGAAGCCCTTTCTGTATTCTTCTCACCACACATTACAACTACTCACTACCTTTTTCAACTTCCACCCAATTGTGAAACCACCCCTCCTTCTATTTTGCAGGCCCTTTCATGCCCCTTTCATCCTCACCCCGGCCTTCCCTGGTTCAACTACGATAATCACCTGTACCCTACAGGTACTCTAGTCAGAGCAATGATTGTCTACACTTATACTTATACTGAACAAATATGTGTGCAACAAATTCCCAACACCAACTTCATCCAAGGAAATGCAACTTCAAAGAGAGAGATTTGGTATGGCAAAGCACCCTTAAACCTATCCATTCCCACCATTTTTATACTGCTGCTAGTTCCTCCTCCCACCCATCCAAGCAACTCTTCTCATTCAGTACAGGATTCTGTGTCACTGGACATAAATTGCATTGAAGTTTGTGGGAAATTAGGCAAATACATTCATGTCTAATGGGCATGTATAAGGGCCTTCTGGTAAGAAACTGACATGGTTGTTCAATCCATTTTTGGCCTTTTTGTTGCCTCAGCTTGTGCTACTGAATGGAAGATGGAAGGAAGTAGGATTTCCAACTCATAAGAAATTAATTATGCAGATGCTATCTGCAGCAAAACAACGGAAAGTCTCAACAGATTCTACAGTATAACAATGGCTTTTACTTTTTTAAAAAATTGCTGCCATTATATATGATCTTATTAAGCATGATAAAACTGAACAGAACTATTAAGAAAAATCAATTCTAAACATCTTGAGTGCCTTTCTTTTTGCATGCAGATAATGCTGATATAAATAAAGTGGAAATGTATAGGAATTTTTACATTGATTAAGTTATGGATCACAGTGCTTTAACACATGCAGTGATGGAGCAATGACAACAGAGGTTTCTCTTTTTCTGTTGTTAATTTAGCTAATTCATTTAAATTGATGGTTTCCTGCTGGGTCAAGCATTACACATGTAATATTTTTACATTTTGAAATTTTGATGTTCCTATCATTACAACTGGGAACTGACAATTTTTCAAAGAAAGGCTTGCAATAGTGCTGTGCTGTTTTTATTATCTCTATTTTCATATATTTTAAAAAAATTCTATTAGGGTTTAATTACTTTAATGATTACTTTTTTTTAGATTTTTGTATTTTAACTGTGTTGTTTTAGTTTCTGTCAGCAGCCTTGCATCCTGTTTAAATATAATAATAGTAATGATAATGATAATACAAAATTTGATACATACTGAAAAAATCACTTTATTCTCTTTTAAATTTGCACTTCAGAGACCCACACATAGAGATATCCTTGTATCTTGAATATTGTTTGTTTGTTTGTTTGTTTATGTGTTTCATAGGAAGCATGGGGTCACAAATTAACCCAGAGTGGGTTAATGAATCATTCCCTGCTCCCTTAAATGCTGCAAATTTTCTAGTTCACTTTACAGATTTGCATGGAACTCCACATTGTGAATAGGTTAACTACACAGCCACATCACGAAGCACAACACTATTAAAATGTTTCTCCTCTAGCTTTGCTAGGCATGAGATGAGGACACACTAAGAGTGCAATGTGGAGAGAGTATAGCTTCACCTAGGCTAGGCGTTTTCTCATATGTACCGGTACATGATCAATACTAGGATAACAGTACTGGTCCACGTTACAGAATACCAGGATAATATATGCGAAGTACTTGGAACATTAAAATGTATATATAAATTTTCATACCACACTGTTTCACACCCAAACACTACTTAACAACAAGAATATACTTTCAGTCCCTACCTTCTCTAGAAGCCAGCTCTGTCCCCACATCCTACTTTGGATTACAGACATCTTGAAAATAGCTGCAGATTACACCAGCCAGTTCCTCTCTCCCTCTCCCCATCCCCAATACACTCTGCAATTACTTTAAGATGTTTCAGAATACTTTATGTATGCCCATATAAACAAATGTACATTTTATATGTAAACAGACATTCGTATAGATATGTTTTCTAGGACAAACATTTGGGTGGCTTTAGACATATTACTGATTAGGTGGGAAAAGTGAAGACAAAAATATTGTTTGCTTTTTACCATACCGTTGTCCTACACTAAACACACACACATCCTGTCAGATATAGTTATGCCATGACAGCTTCCAATGCGTGAGCCACTGCATACAGGCACAAAAACACTAGCAACGAAGAGCTATATGTATCCCTGTGCACACAGAAGTTCAGTTCACCTTATACCACACACTGCTTACGAGTATAACTTTTGATCACATCACATAAGGAGAGGGAAAGATACAGCATTAAGACACAAGACCCAAAAAGCTGGAAGAGACACACACATAGCCCTACTTGGGAAAAGTTCCACTGAGGGAGGAATTAAGTTTCTCTTACCAAGCAGGTAGAAGGAAAGACCAGGCAGGCAACAAGGGAAGCCACAAAACCACACACTTAATAGCAGCAACTAGGAATAGTCTTGCAAGAGGGACCTCCCTCAACCTCAAATCCACACTGCAGACACCACAGAGCAATTTTTAAACTCCCAATCACACCAGCAGACTGAAAACAAGACACGCTGTGGGCATTCCCCACCTCATTACCCAGTCATGTGCATAAGGAGCACAATGGCTTGAAGAGTAGCCCTAGCCTGAAGGACCAGCACAGGTTATATATATACATATACATACACATATACATATACATATACACACACACACACACACACACACACATATATATATATATATATATATATATATATATATATATATATATATATATTTCAGGTTTGAATCCAGGGCTTAACACCACACTGCAAGGAGCGGGGAGGGACTCCCACACTCAATAGTATGGCTCCTATATGGGCCAAATAACCTTTTTAACTGTTCCTTCCTGTCTCACAAACAACTCATGTAACCAACCCTACTACTACCACACACTATATTCTTGTTGTATGTTTCTAGAGTACCAATGCAAGGTACCTGTTAATGTTTGAGGCAAAGAAGTGTTAGCAATAAGCTCAAGTTTCTGTGTGAGTTGTGAGGCCAAGTTGTTTATTTATTTATCAGCCGTATTTATAGACCGCACTTCACCTGAAGTTCCCAGGGTAGTAATACACAGAATTAAAACCAAAGTTATACAAGCCAACATAAATTCCAGGCAAACAAAAGAGCAGCAGCAATAAAAATCCAATCTAATATACCTCACCCTTTCCCAAAAGCCCAAGCAAAGCAGTGTGTCTTGACTGGGTGACAAATGACAGCAATGTCCTAGTGAGATGCACTTCAGGTTATTCCAAAGGAATGGGGCTGTTACCGAGAAAGCCCACCCACAGGTCCCCACCACACATATTTCTTTGATGTGGGGACCACTAGCAGAACTTTCCCCTCATTATCTTAACCCAGAGATCTTTAATGGACACTTAGGCACTCTGCACATTCTCCCTATTTCTCTTCACCAGGGTTCCCCCATATATGCCCTGTGCTTGCATGACCTAAGACTTGAGAGATATAGTCCCATGCTACACACCCTGTCATCTCAGTTGTGGTCCTCCTTTCTAGGGTTTTTTATCCTGGTGCTGATGTGTTGCGTACCTGTCAAGTGTCATTATTTCCCTGAGACATTCACAGAATTACAGAAGCAATCCTGGCTTCTGATTTCATCTGGGAATGCCCCATTCTCCCCCTCCAGTGCCCCCACCAAGCACAGGAGGAGAATTATCCAGTGTTTGCAACCAGCACTTGTGCTTAGCAGGGGAACCCTTCATGAAATGAAACCCTTGTGTGCAGGGAAGTATTGTCGGCCCCTCTCTGCCACTGCCAAAGCCACCGCCACTGTCATGGCTGCATGAGGTGCAGCACAGGCAGAGGAAGCAAGCAAAGAGGGAAGAAAATGAACAGCTGCCAGGTAGGGGCTGTGGCAGGGAAGGCTGCCAGTTGAGTCTCGCTTCATTTAGTGTTGTGCTCTTGCGTGAGCCAGCTGACACGTGTCTCAATTTTCTGCTGAAAAACATTGGGTCCTGATTGGAATCATATACTATATTTCATTGTGGAGACATCAGAAGGGCAGGAGGACAATATTTGATTTTCCTCTTCACATCAGCTCAATTGTCAATATAAAGGTAAAGGGACCCCGATCATTAGGTCCAGTCATGTCTGACTCTGGGGTTGCGGTGCTCATCTCGCTTTACTGGCCAAGGGAGCCGGCATACAGCTTCCGGGTCATGTGGCCAGCATGACAAAGCCGCTTCTGGCAAACCAGAGCAGCGCACGGAAATGCCGTTTACCTTCTTGCCAGAGCAGTACCTATTTATCCACTTGCAGTTTGACGTGCTTTTTAACTGCTAGGTGGGCAGGAGCTGGGACCGAGCAACGGGAGCTCACCCCGTCGTGGGGATTCGAACCACCGACCTTCTGAACAGCAAGCCCTAGGCTCTGTGGTTTAACCCACAGCACCACCCGTGTCAATATATGTCAATATAATGATCCACTATTTGTGTATTTATATATTATTATGGTGGTGTCTACTCTATCTGTCCTGGCCACATCCCCACCCTGTTTGGGTTGCTATACTGGCAGAGTTATGTAGCAGAACTGTAGGGGTGGCATATCCGTGCAGCTGCACCAGTAACTCTCATGTGGCAACAGTACTGCCCCCTCAAACATAAAAGTGTTCCAGCAACGAAACAAAAACTTCTCAAATAAGATTAGTATTAAAGCTATCTAGCATCATTACTGTCTATAGACAGTGGTTTTGATATACTTTACTTTTAAGATACCGAGATAGAGATTGGTGAGGGAAGGAACATGCTTCATATGCAAGAAATATGCCAATCCTCCAAATTATTAGTTACTCGCACTTTCATTCCTGTCAAATACATAAAGATATTAACCTTACCTTGAAATAGAAATGCTTTACTGGCATTATGTAGTCCAGACACCTGTGTAACTCCAATAGTCATGTTGACTAGATCCAGTTCTGTGATGATATCAATTTGTAAGTTGGGGTCCATTCCAAAGCCTACAACTGGTTGAAAAGAAGTCAGATTTTAATTTCTAATTCAAGTAAAATAACTACATACGCTGTGCAGCCGTGAACAGTGCTATAGCCACATTCCATTTTTAAAGAGCCCTAGTACTACAAGCAACAAAAATGATCCACTGCATTAACTGAAACTGAACTCCCATCTTTCCAGATATTTTTTACCGTATGGGACAGGGCACAATAAAGCACCATCATTAATGCAACAGCATGACATGATAAATGAGCCCTGCAATTAAACAAACCTTAAGAACTAGAAAGATGAATAACATGAAGACAGACAGAGATCGGGTGGAGAATTTTGTAATGTATTGGGCAAGTAATGGTTGTGTTTAATGAGATATGCTATTACCAAGGACTGAGTCTTATACACACACTTACAACCCACTAAAACACTTTAGTAGCCCATATATTGCTACCTGTGTTATTCCTTTCATTGGATTATCCAAGTATTTTGAATGTAGCTTAGACAAATAACATTGTATCTTGCCTTTTCTAGTTTGGGTTTTCACCAAAGGCCAAAATGTGCTACTGCATTTGGAACATTATCTTGGTGCTCAAGTACAGGATGGATGCATAAATTCAGTGTGATTTTTCCTGAAAACATCCAAACTGCAGGTGGGTTCCAAGCAAGTCATATTTAAGAGTAGACTCATTGGCAGCAATTTAAGTTAATGAAATTCATTGATTTCATACTCCAACTAAGACTAACCCAGTACAGTGGTACCTTGGGTTACAGACTCCGCTAACCCGGAAGTAGTACCTCAGGTTAAGAACTTTACCTCAGGGTGAGAACTGAAATTACGTAGCGGTGGCAAGCCCCATTAGCTAAAGCGGTACCTCAGGTTAAGAATGGTTTCAGGTTAAGAACAGACCTCCGGAACGAATTAAGTTCGTAACCAGAGGTACCACTGTATTTATATCTCCCTCATTTGGGAAATTCAGATTCCTGATATGGCTTCAACTTGTGCATTTTGCAGGTTAAAAAATACAATGGTTGCCATTCCAATATGATATGATACTGTTATACAGATCACCCTGCTAGACAAGGCCCCCTAGCTCTCAAAGGAGCTGTGTAAGGTAATAACTGCTTAAAGCTAATATGCACCAAGGTGTGTGCGCATAATCCTTCCATAGTGAATGTGAAGTAACAGACTGCCAGCACTGTCAAGTTTTGCTCGAAGATTCAGTTGCAGGATGTCAGAGGACTGCAACTTATGTGCTATAACAAGGACTTAATACATTGCCTTATTCAAGCAGGCAATCAGCACTGCATTAACAAAGCTGACGCCATTCATTGCATGTATAACTGCCACTCACAAACCACTCCAAGTACCAGAGGCTGAAAACATTTTCTTCAGCTACCTAACCCTTAGTCCTGATTCTTCTATTGCAACTTTCTGACACTGCAATTGTCTCCTTGTGCTCGGCGTAAGCAAACGACGACAAAAAAGCAGTTTATAAAGGGGTTAGGTAGCTGTGAAACTGAACTCTACATATTCCCACAGAAAAGTGAAAAGGCAACTTAGCAAAACATCCAGAGACCAGAAAGATTGGCTGAAAATATACCACGACAAGGGATTAGTAGTACATGTCATGTACAATTCCATAATTTTAAAGGTAAAGGACCCCTGACAGTTAAGTCCAGTTGCAGATGACTCTGGGGTTGCGGCACTCATCTCGCTTTACAAGCCGGCGTTTGTCAGCAGACAGTTTTTCCGGGTCATGTGGCCAGCATGACTAAGCCGCTTCTGGTGCAACCGAACACTGAAACCAGAGCAGCGCACGGAAATGTCATTTACCTTCCCGCCGGAGCGGTACCTATTTATCTACTTGCACTTTTTGGTGTACTTTCGAAATGCTAGGTTGGCAGGAGCTGGGACTGAGCAACAGGAGCTCACCCCGTCACGGGGATTCGAAATGCCAACCTTCTGATCGGCAAGCCGAAGAGGTTCAGTAGTTTAGACCACAGCGCCACCTGCATCCTCCTCCTAATTATTATTATATTTTTAATTACAATATTTTCCTACAAACGAGAACCAGAGAAGAGGGTGTGCTTAATCCTTTCCCTTTCTGCTGATTGATCACTCTAAAATTGTACACACACACCGAATTGTGGGATATGCAGTCAAATCTAACAATACATATTCTTGTTAGCAAAACCCATACATCTGTATTGCTGATAGGTGAACTCAGACCATAAAACCATAATTGGTAGAGAAGGCTCTGTGTGGTGATATTTCCCCTCCTGTCCTGGAAGGGAAGAAACAAAAAAGTATTCCCTGTTCTTTCTTCTCTTTCTTTTCAACCTGTCATGGAGGCGGACGTGTGACTGCTTGCTCCCATATCAGGTCCATGCAGGGGCGTAGCAAGGAGGGCGTAGGGGGCAGACCACCCCATTTTCCATAATGGAGGGGGTAACAAAATATCAAGGAACAATTACTGCCCTACTAGGGTGGTTCATAAATTATTATTATTTTTGAAAATGCCTGCTACAAAGGTCTTATCTTATTATACTAGGGATTATATAGCTATATGTGAAATTTCATGCATATAGGTTAATATCTTGACCCTCCTCCACCAAAATAGCTGTTTACTTGGCTGTTTTCCTATATTGTGAAGGCTGAGATTTCGGTTCAGTGGAGCACTTACTGTTCCCAACCCTAACCCTGTGGAAAGCCATCTAATTAGACTTTCATTTGATTTTGAGATGTTTTTAGGAGGTAATTTAATTATTGTTTGATTTTATACCACTGTTATGTATCTGATGTTAGCCACCCTGAGCCTGACTTCAGCTGGGGAGGGCGGGATATAAATAAAAGTTTTTTTATTATTATTACTTGTTATTATTCCTTTGTAAGAAAATATGAAATAACGTAAAACCATTTTTGCAGGGGACGGGGGGAATCAATGGGGGGAGCTGACAAGAAATTTTTCCACACCAGGTACCACCTGACCTTCCTACACCTTTGGGTCCATGCCTGAAGCTGTTTTTGTTGTAAACACAAGTCTTTTACCTGCATTTATTTTTGCTGCTACTGCTGCTGCTGCTGCTGCTGCTAAGGATGAATGCTTGTCTGTGAGTAAACTATATGTTTTAAGCTTACTTTTCAGTCTGCAGCCTGTTTCTTTGATAAACACTGTAACAAAGGGGGGGATCAGCCTAACAGCTAACGCCTGTGCTTTCAATTAAACTACATAAAATGGGATTAAAACTTTTCTCAGCCGCACACTTTTAAATGCAAGCAGTAAGCTGATCCTTCTGCCTGTTAACCTACATATGTGGGTTCTGTAGGGGGACAAAATATAGTTAATTATATTCCCTCACCTACCTAATAAAACCCATCACAAATTATGTTCCCAATCATAGAGACAAAAGCCACTTGGGTGTTTTAATGGATGAACAGCAGGAAAGTAAAGAGTTAAGCACACACTATTACATTCACCAATTTTCTGTTCCCAATTAGCCTCCTGCAGCTGCTTTTAAAATTTAAAAAGTGGGGAGGGGGGGAGAGCGACTCACAGAACTGCCAATCACACATATAGCTCCACCCAATTTTGGGCAATGGGCATTTATGGCTGAAAATCAATGTAAAGGTATCCAATCCAGGAAACCGATGAGCTAAGGCTATATTTGGACCATCACATCCTAGTGTCAGATTCAACTATCCCATTCTGCTAGAGAAAACCAGCACAAGGACTCTCCCTTCTCTTTCAACTGAGTTTTCCCCCAAGTTCACTCTGTAGGGTTGAGAGAACCCCAAGAAGAGGCGGGGATAAAGAAAGGGGGTTCTACTAGGCAAGCAAAGCTGATCTTCTTAGCTGACAGAACAACCTCCTTGGTACTGTACTATGTTGACTTCCACCTTAGTCTCATGAAATGCAATTCTGTACATTTCTTCTCAGAAGCAAGTCTAATTGAATTAAGTGGAACTTATTACCTGGTAGGACTGCAGTCCTGGCCACTAAGCTACACTAGATGACCATAGATCCATGCCCTCATTTATTTACAAAGTACAAGGTTTCCTCCTCGGCATTGATGGGGAAGAAGACTACAAAAATCAATTTCACTGGTGCAGCAAAAGAGCTCCATATACAGTAGCAGGCTTCAACATCTGTGGAATAAGCTTCTGCAAAATGTGAATAATCTCACGCTTAACAACAACCTGGCATTTCCGAAATTTTATCAAGAATATGTAATATAAATGTGTGTATATGAGACTACAGGGGTTCCAGGAGAGCATTCTGGCTACATTTTTAGAGCTACACTTACTTAAGTCCATTGCTTTTAATGGTTCTACTTCGAACATGTCTAACATTGGATATCCCACAGGCTATTTTGTTCATATTTTGGTAGTGGCTGTTTATCTTTCCCATGCAAAAATAAATCAGTTAAGATATGAGTGGATATTTATGCCCAGAGGTCAGCAAGAAAGCTGTTTCTGCATCTATTTAGTCTAGGAAATAAAGGATAGCAGCAGACTCATAAAACTGCTCTGCAGGTGATTATGCACTACTCCAACGAGATCAACAGACTCAGAAACAGATCAGTAAAGCTGAATTTTACAAGGGGGAGCCAACATAATGAATTATGTAATGTGGCATGTGTCTTGGGTGTATTGCAGAAATCACCCCTGTTCCTTTTGAATTTTTCCAGTGATTTAAAATGAAATAAACACAAAGGAATAAATTCCAACCATGAAATGAATAGCAAAACTGCAACTGATCTCAGTGCTTTGGAAGTTGAACCTAGATAATCAAGTTGATGAACGATGTGTGCAGAAGCCTGGGTATCCTTAGTCTCCACAATGTTATTTTGATCTTTGAGGATTTGCTCCTGTTGGATTTGTGAATTGGGGACCCTTGTCAGTTAGCTTGCCAAGAATCCATTCTACTATAGAGTACTTTTTATAGCTGCATTTTTGAATACTATACAATTATACAGAATACTATTTTAACAGATGTGTGGCTCATTTAATATCAACTCATGTTTTGATTTTACAATAAGGAAATTACCTCTGTCACAAAAATGAAAAAACAGGGTTGCGAAAATGTTTCTTTTCCACAACGAAAACAAATGTGATGTGTCTTCATACACTGTGGGCACACAATATATCTCTGCTTTTTTTCTTACAGAGATGCACTGATTTTTCTGTGTGCCAGAAAAACAACAACAGGTGAAGAACTGGATGACTTTTATATTAAAACGAAAACAAAAGAATAGACTGGTAAATATAATCTGTATGAACATTTAAATTTAGAGCCTGTTTTGGAGATTTCAAAATTTCAGAGATTTACCAGCAAGTCAGACCTCTATGCTGCCACTTTAAATATGGTTGGATAAATTCCTGCATCTGCCTTACACAGATAAAATTTAAGTATGTTCCAAAACCTACAGAAATAAAACATTAAAGGGTTCTTCTTTTACCAGGCAAACATCTCTACTCAGAATTAAGCACCACTGAAATCAACAAGACTTGCTCCCAGGTAAGTAGGTATAGGATTGCTACCCTTAATCTCATGCATGGTTGGCAAAGATGGGTAGGCCCAAGGCCTCTTAGAAAAACTAGTTTGCTTTTCTCCTCCCTGCTATTATATTTTTTAAAAAAACAAAACAAAACAAAACTGGCAATTTGTGCTCTTTATGAGCATCCAAAATATGCTGCCTGCCTTGCTCTCTTTAACGATAGCGTCAACTAGCCATGTGAAGAACATCTTGAAGAGCTAGACATATTATTAAGAATAGAAACTATTATAACTAGGTAGCTGAATCCTGATAAAACTGTTCTTAAGCATCTTTACAGGAACACTACATACATTTCTTCACACAACAAAAGCAAGTTTGCACAACCATTTAAAAAAAAAATCACTAATGAACTCCTGTCTACGTGATGATGTGACATTACACACTGCCGGCTCAGACTGCATATTTGGATGCCGAGTGAAAGACAGGCCATGCCAGTTGTTTATGTCACATAAAAGTCAGCTCAGCTTACATAAATGTTTAGGGAAATTTAACACACTAATTCTGCAGTACCAAAGCATAGTGTGAATTTTATCGATATCCCGTATTAACTGGCCTTTAAATCTCTTGCTGGCTTCGTTCATAACAGATGTTGAGAAGAGCCACAGAGGTGTATTTGACTTCACTTTCAGGCTGGTACTGCCATCTTCAGTAACTATAACTAAGGTCTATAATGAATGGCAGAGCTGAGGAGAAATGCCAGGTGCACCCAGAGACCTGATATTTTTGCAGACCTGGACAATGCTGGTGGCTTCAAATTTATACTGCCAATAGCGCAGCAAATGTGTAGTTGTGGCTCAACGGGTGCACGGGATCTAGACATTTCCCATCAACTATTCCTTTTATTCCAGAGACTCGTTTACAGTGCTCCTGCTGTAAATAGAGGTGTCTATTCCCAGCTAGCAAAGTCATTGCCACTGGAATACAGTTCCAAGTGTGTCACAAGGCAATATCTTGTTTCAAACTTTCCTCTAGTCCTCCTGTCTGTCTTGACTTTATTTCTTCAATTCTTTTTATCTCCATTCTTTCTTCTTTTCTCTTTCTCCCCACTCACTGTTCTTAGCCCATTTCTGATTCCTTTTCTCCCCTTGAAGGCTGTGCCTGAGACCTCTTCTTACTTTCGGATGGGTATTTATAGTGGGATGGGTGCTCCTCAAGCATACTGCACTTTTTTTTTATTTATGTCATTGTTTGCAGTCATCCACACAAGATCATTGGCATCAAAATTCCACTCCGCATTTTTATACCATTAAAGCAAGATTTTTTTGGGGGGGGGGGGATTTGGTATGCTAAAAAAAAGGAGAACTTGTTACCAATCACCCATTTGCAGTATCTAAATATTTACAATATTAACCCACTTTCTGGGGCTTAACCTCGAATTCCACTCATGCAAAGCCCCACCATCAGCAGAGTGAGGTGGTCATTTCAGGCAGATGAATAATGCCAAGTGTCATGAAAGTAAAGCAAGCTGATAGTTATTTAACTTATCATTGTTGTATTTTCACTCCCAGGGAAATATGCTTTGGGGACTTTCTGGCTCAAGTACCAAAATATTCCTGGCCAGCTTTTGGTACTATGTACTGTGGCATGAAAAAGGGTTCTGTTGACAAGAAGATAACAAACTGGCAAGAGACCTTTGAGGAGAGACTGCATTTTATGCAGGGATTTCGATTAAAGCCACCAACTTGGGACAGCATTAAAAGGGGGTTAGGCAAATTCATGGAGGATAAGGCTATCAATGGCAACTAGCCATAACAGCTCTATTACCTGCAGTGTGCCTCAGTCTTCTGGGAATCACAAACAAATAGAGTAGCACAAATATGAGTGCTATTCTACTCATATTCTGCTTGCATTTGGTCACTGTGATGTACAGAATGCCAGACTAGATGCCCCTTTTGTTTGATCCAATAGGGTTCCTCTTTTGCTCATATGAACTGCAGCTCCTTAGTGATACGTATCTGCCTGACAATAATTTCGCTCCAAATAAAAGTAAGTCTGTAGTGTAATATAATCAGTATAGCAATTAATAAATAACTGGTTTCTATGCTTGTAAAACATTGAAAGCCTATTTTGACATAAAGTGGTCTATAAATAAAGAAATAAACAATCAACTACATAATTAAAAGTGGTCCTTTACATGTTTCTCCAACTGCTTTGAAAGCTGCTCTTCTTTGAGTCACGAGCCTTATTTAGATAAGACAAACACATGGGTGGGATGATTGTATGGGTCTTTCCCAAAGAATTATCACCACCACAATGCTCAGTCCATGCTTGGGCCCCTCACAATCAGCCTCTATCCACATGGATGTTAATATCCAAGCAAAGTATGAAACACAATAGAAAATTCTTTCCAGTAGCACCTTAGAGACCAACTGAGTTTGTTCTTGGTATGAGCTTTCGTGTGCATGCACACTTCTTCAGATATGCACACGAAAGCTCATACCAAGATCAAACTCAGTTGGTCTCTAAGGTACTACTGGAAAGAATTTTCTATTTTGTTTCGACTATGGCAGACCAACACGGCTACCCACCTGTAACTGAAGCAAAGTATGAGTTGCTCAAACCAAAAGTGGCTCTCATATATATACGGCAATGTTTTGGCCCCACAATCAATTTATTTCTGCTAAGTTAAATGACAAAGAAAACTCTCTCTCCTTGATAAATCTGGAAAATGAGCATGTCCCAAAAGTATATGCCATGAAGCAATGGGAGAAGAAACTGTTTTTAAGGCACAAGGTACATGGACTACCCTTTATGTAAGTTGCCATTCCTTATGCAGGTCTTAACCACAGTGGGCAAAATACCCAACCATACATTCATGCCTTTAACATATGTATGAACCATACATTCATGCATTTTTCCTACTAGAAATTTAGTCTCCACCAAGGAAGTTGCAATCTTTAAAACAGACCTTCAACATCAGACATACTTAGCTATCAGAATATGATCAACCAGCTATGCCACTCTTCAGTTTTGATTGACAATGATTCTACCTTCAGAGAAGCTCTTCAGGGAAGATGCAGTGCAACACTAAGGAAAACCAACTATGTTTAATGGTGTTTACTCCAAGGAAAGTGTGTATGGGATTGCATTCTAAGCATCTAACTTTCATACCTAATTCCCCTGGTTACTAGCTCCTGAGATTGCATGCAGACTTTAAAAATAATAATAAACACAGAAACTGGAGCTTCCATTGTACAAGCAGGTGTGTTATCTTCCTCAGGGCCTCTAAGTCTCCTTCGAAGACCTTAAGGAATAGCACAGGTGACTATTTCATTTATATCCAATGCCTTAAGTAGAACAAAGAGACAAGGCAATTCGTTTTTCTTCTTATAAATTAAAAAGAGCCATTAAATGGAAATCATTTTCCATTTTAAAGTAGCACAAATCATTGAGTTTGATTTTTCTTCTTCTTATCCCAGTTGATTGGAAGAACCGACATCCTGACTTTCAGTTACATCTTCAATTTGCACCTATATATTAAATTTTGCAAAATGGAAAAGAATTTGACCCACTAATGTTAAAGGTCTATTCACAGGATTGTGGAAAGTAATTACTCATGTCAACAGAAAAATATATATTTAAAGTAACCAATTTGTACTTAAAACCCTACAGACTTGCCACCTTACTGTGCTTTTATCAGCCTCTTTGCTACCTGGAACGTGACCATCATAGGAGAGCTTCACTTGATTGCTGTATGCCTAAGTATCTCATGGATGCACCCCCAGGTCACAGTTCTTTGCTTTCATCTTGCCTATACAGAAGGAACATTCAGTTTATTGCCCTTGCAGTTAACCATCCTCATGCAATATTTACTGCTGATGACTATTATGAAACTTCTTTCAAAACAAAAAATCTTGTCTGACAAAAATCTAAATAGCAAAGGATGCTCACCACAACTTTCCATATTATTCACCTCATAACTAAGCCATAACATTTTGCTGTAATTTTATGGATGAGAAAATTTCATCTATACAACTTATTCACATGAGGATCTACGAGTAAAGACCTGGCTGCTAATTAGATCCTATTTACAGGATTCAAGAATGAGCAAGTTGCATGGATGGCCTATGCAGAAAAGGGTACAACCCATTCAAGGTTAAACACTCATGTCCCATTGATTTCCATAAAAGAGGGCTAAGCTCATGTATCACTCTCCCCTACATAAACGAATAGGATTTATAAACTGCATAATGTTGGATGAATTGTGCCCAAAGAGTTTCCCATTTGTGGACCCATACTTATTAATCACTCCAAAGCACATTTGATGTAAAGTGCTTTACAGACTCGTTTTCAATACCCTAGTGAAATAAACTGCTTAATTCCTTTCTGACTAGTGAAAGATCCAAGCTGACATATGTGCAGTAGTTTAAAACAGATGCAGGTCCCAACTACCTAACTACCATAAAAGCTTATTCCAGGAGCCACCTAAGCACAGGTGTTCTGATGGATCTGCCCCCTTAGTCTAGCTATAGCTAGAATATCAAATACAAGCTCAAATTATGTGATCTTGGTAGTGTATCTGTAGAAGTAAAGATATTTTCTTCACAGACATCTCTGAAAGAGTGCCTGCCAGACTGGCCCTAAAGATGCTTTACTTTAGGAAGTAACAGCACAATCCCTAACCATAGCGACTCAAAAGTTCTGTTGAATTCAATGGGGCTTACTCCAAGGTAAGTGGTGTTGGGATTGCAGTCTAAATTGTGCTAAATTTAGTGCCACTTACTAAGTACGCCTTATACCTTCAGGGTTAAAACACAGATTAGGATAAGGGGCAATACTGAAATGTTGAATTTTCATTTCAACTAGGAAAGCAATATCTACCAAAAAAAACTATTTAGAAATTTAACTTCCTTCAAAATCATATAAAGCAAATAGTCTATTTAAAAAAAACTCTAAACAGGTGGGAAGAGAACAAAAGAAACAAGCAAAAAGCCCAAACTATTCCTGCTTAATTCCTTTTTTAAAAGAAATTTTCCTAATTCTCCTAACTGCACATACAAGATTGACAAACCTAGAGAACTATTCCTATTAAGGCACCCTTTTTAATTAAGATGGCCCCCACTGCAACCAATGTAGCAAGTATTTGTTAAGAGGAAAAGACATAAGGATAGCAGCCCACATGCATCTATTTCTTCCTTCTGCAGGCTTTCAACATTATGATCAGATTGCCCTAAAAAGCAGTTTGCTCCAGTTAAGTCTCAATTAAAGTGTGTTCTAGAAGACAGGAAGTTAAAGGGGGCGGGTAATCAGATGTACATAGAAGGTTCTTTTTCCCCATCCCTCTTGAACAGGAGTACTCTGACAAATCACTATTATAAATGCCAGAATTAAGCAGATTGCTTCCCACCACGTGAAATGAAAGCATTCTGGAAACCAGCTGTTTGAACTCCCCTCCGTCTATGTCAAAGAAACCCTTAGGGACCTGATCTCTTGTATTCTCTAAAGTGGTGTGCAGTGGGTTTCCCTAAAGCTCTCCACTGTTAGTACTTAAAATCCTCTCCACCTTCTTTGTAAGCAAACAAAAAGAAGGATGGATGCCTAGGAAGATTTCCCAAACTTTTCATTTCCTTAATTTTTGCTAGATTAAAGCCTATAAAACAGAAATAATAATCAAAACGAGCAAGTGAACTCATCTTCGGGAAGCAACAGAAAGTTAATGTCCAGAACGTTTAAAGCAAAAGAAAAGAAAGGGCACTCAACTGGAAAGGGGAACACAGGGAGATTTCTCACTGAGAACAAGACTTGGAAAAGCAAGACCACTTGTCATACACAGCGCCCTGAACTGTTAGTAGCCGATTAATGGTGGCTGTTTTCTTTCTTTCATCAAGGCCATTGTGATGAGCTAGGATCACTGCATCCGATTTCAATATCTCCAGCTGATCTTATCCTTGAGCGTTTTCCCCTCCCTATATTTTATCCTCCTCCTGGATCAGACATAACAGTTTCAGTGAAAAGCCAAGCTAACTGCATGTCCGTGGCTGAGAAGACAATAAAAGAGTGCCACCCATGTGCAAAGCCCAGAATCAGGCACTCCCGCTTTTCTGGGAGGAGAAATCCCTGGTGGAATAACGCTCATCCTTAAAACGCACACGCATGCACCCTCGTTGTCTTGCGAGCCTCGGCAAGCAGATTATCTACCTCTGGCAGGTAAAAGTCACCTGCCTTTTTCAGCGTGCTCACAGGAGGGGATGAATGAATCTTAAACTGGTGCTTGCGTTGTATGAACAAATCAATTTACAAATCATAAAAGGCTTGACAAAGGAGATCAGAAGGCTGGGGCTGGGGCTGGGGCTGGGGCTGGGGCTGGGGCTGGGGGACGTTGTGGGTCTGGGGTGTACAGTAACGACTGATAAACGTAAGCAGCTTGCTCAGCTGCCTCTCCTTCCACCGCTCGCCGCCGCTGCTACCAAAGCGGTCCGCTGCCTCCTAAAACAGATTGGCTGGGGTGGGGCTTAAGCAGGACTTGCAAGGTCCTAAGAGAGATACTGCCATTGCAATGCAAAGTTTCCGAGTTCCGCCTCGCAAGCCGAGACAAAAAAGGGAAAAGGCGGTCGGATGGGGCAGGTGGCAGCGCCCTGGGATCGCGGGTCTCCTTCTGGACCTCCAAGGTAGCCAGCGCCACTATCGAGATCTCTTTTCCCACCACTTTCCAGCCCTCCTCCCCAAAAGCCACAATCCATAACGGTCGCTTTTCAGCACAAAATCGATTACCTTAAAGATAAAACACCCCACCCCTTTCCCGCTGTCCCCTTGATCCTCGCCGTCATTCACTCACACGCAGCCCAGTTTCTGCGCTAACTCGCGGCTGGAGGGCTAAAGCAATAACAGTCCCCGGTCTCACTTTTTAAAAAGAGAGGAGAGAGAGAGCACCTAAGGGGGAATAGATCGGCTCCTCCACAATGCCAACTAGCTATCTATTGTCTTTGCAACAGATACACCGAACGCGTGAGCGAGGATTATTTCCTATTAATATATTCTCCTCCGTAATGACCCCCCGTGCCCGTCGCGAGCAGCGCCTTTGCAGCTGCTTCGCACCTCCCTTTCCGTGCAAAGCTGCTGGGGTGGGGATGCCCCCCCCTCACACACACACCCCAAAAAAATCTCCGTCCGCCACCCCTTCTGCCTTACCTGTTCTCGCAGCTGCTAGGCAAACCCAAACGCCTACAATTACATCCATCTGGGCTGGTCGCGCTGTATTCCCCGTTGAGATCCCGGCGCACGGCAGAGCCTGGCTCTAGCACTCTTCTGAGCTGCGGAGCCTCCAAACTTGAAGCGCTCGTTTTGCCAGGGCTTCGAATAGAAAGAGAGATGGGGCGGAGAGGGGAGGGAGGGAGGAAGAGGGGAGGAAGAAGAGAGACAGCGGCACACAACCAGCGGCCAGAGCTGCTACCCTGGAAGAGCCCACGTGTTCTCCTCGGGGATGATCCCGGCTCTGGTTGCCTTTCCCCCGCGGGGCTCCGCGGCGCACGCCCAGCCTGACGCTCAATCTTTGTTCAGCTCTTTCTCCTCCGCCGCCCCCGCCGCCTCCAGTTGCCTCCGCCTGCCGCCAGGAGAGTGGCACCGTGAGCTCATCGCTTGAGCGGATCCCCCTCTTGGCGCCTAATGGATCAGTCTGAAGCACTACCAACCCCCTCTAAAGAGGGAGGCAAAGGCATCTTCTGAAAGAACCTGTGCAAGTGAACAGGAAGGGAGGCTGTCCAGAGAGCCGTCCAACTTACTCCGAAAGAGAGAGAGAGAGAGAGAGAGAGAGAGAGAGAGAGAGAGAGAGAGAGAGAGAGAGAGAGAGATGAGTCTGCTGTTGCTGCTGCTATAATTCGTCTTGCGTGATAAATAAGGGCGTTTCGACGACAGGGCGAGAACAAAACAGTATCGCTTTATTCGGGTTAATTTATAGGGCTCCGAGCCCCACTGTCTCCCTTTACAGCCATGTGTTTATATACCTGCCAAATGAGGACACGCCATACGTCTGATAAAGTAGTAGAATCTGGACTACGAAATGCGATAGTCCAAGACGTTTTGTTTTACCTGTCTGCCCCTGGGAATATACCTAAGAACAAACTGGGGGGGGGGGGTCGACTTGAATGTCTGGATCCTCCTGCCAAGTAGCAGGGAAGATTTTACTGCCCCTCATCTGCTGCTGAGCAGTAACATAGCTGCTTGTATATATCCAGCCATTGACACTATTTAGGAATATTGATTAATAACAGATATGCAGTGAAAGAGTGCAAACAGCTAACCTTTTAACCTAGGGATGGAGGGAACCTACACACCTCCCCAAAGGTGATTGGATTACAATTCACACCTCCCCAACCAATGGTCATGCTGACCTGGGGTTGATGAGAATTGGACTCCAGCCACACTTCCCTGCTTTGACCACTTTGGTTTCTTGGCCCTATTCATGTTTACTCAGAAGTAAGCCACACTGGGTTAAATGGGACTTATTCCCAACCATGTGTATGTGGGCATGCATCCTGCTGTGACTTGTTTTATATATATAAAAAATCAAAATTCAGCAAACAGCGCCATGATCAGTTTGGCACAACTGTGTCCCATAGACTTCAGCAAAAATTGTGGGTACACAGAAGTTGTAACCAATACCGGTAACTTGTAACCAAGGATTATGAAACCCTGCTCAGCAGCAGCAGGACTGTAAGCAAGCTTTCTGTAGAGGTTCAAATAAGAGAATTCATGCAGTGTGTTCCTAAGCACAGAAGTAAATTCTTTTAAGATCAATTGAGCTTAATGGATACATTGTTCTTAACAGATCCATTGAACTAAACACCTATTAAGTAAGCTTAGCATTTAGGCAGGGAAGCCGCAATGAAAACACTTCTTCACTATCCAAAACCACCAGCAATTTTGATACCAAAGGAGTTATGGTGTACAGCTAACTGTTAATTGATTGCATTATTGGCAGCACTTTTGTGTGATTCAGAGTAGATCAAGAATATGTGGAGAATAAAAATAGTTTTAGGAATCTGCAAGCAAATGACACATAATGTAAGCATATTCTTTCTGCTCTCTACCTGTTGTGCTCACTCTACAACAGCTGGTTCTGTTTGCATATAGCTGGAATATAGAACATGGAAATCACAACCTTCAAGGTTTTTTGCAGCCTTTGTATTCTGAGGAACTTTTCAGATTTACAAATGAAATAGGAACATTAGTTTCTTGGCATATATTCCAAATTCTACACCACATAGTTTGACTTTAAATAATTGGTTTGGCAGCCCTAACGAAAACTGACACTTTGCTTCCATTGCAAAGCAAAATAACTAAAATGAGTTATTTTTTTAAGGGGGGGGGGGAGAGACAAAGATTTTATGAAACACGAAAATCCAATTTACAAGCAGTACATTATGTATTCCCCAGCAAAGGCTTGTGAATTCATTAATATCACTGTGAATCCATTAATATCACAGTGACAAGGAGTCCTGCAAATCTAAAGTAAACTTTGCAAACTGAAAGTTGCTGGCAATTGTACTATGCATTGGATAAAATTTGTCATATTCAAAGTTTGCTGCAGATTCTCTTGTGTATGCTAGTATGTTTTCAGTTTCAGAAGATGGGCTTGGAATTTATCTTAAGCATTTATATCAAACCCTTCAACATGAACATTTCCAATCCAATTAAAATACTTATTTGTGTTCCTCGCCCACCTTGCCACAAATGACAGGGAAACCTGGAGAAGGGCCTCAAAAGAAAATCTTAATTGTGGAGAGACAACTTGCCCACAGTTCCTAAACTTTCTTTATAGTGCACACCTGAAGAAGAGGGTGAAGTATGCTGTCGTGTGCACTCCCATGTCACACAGGGAGGCCCAAAAGGCCTGGCCAACACTCTCTGTGAACCGATTATGCACCCTAGAACATGCACAGAATCGTCCTCAACAGGCAAACCTGTAAGAAGGTAGAGAGTCTTAAAAACAGCTGAGCAAAAGCTTCACTTCATGAGCTTTTCTTTCAGAACAGCACTGAAAGTTTGGTCTAAATTATGTTGGGGATGGGCTTTGCATGCACACTCCTCCACAGTTTGGGTTGAGGTGAATGCCCATGACTATAGCAAATGGTCACGTGGCGGCAGTTTATTCTGTTTCCTGTGCCTGCTTTCCCCTCAGGTTTCTGCCTCTTCTACCTCACCATGAGTCCCTTGGCATGTGTTCCTCCTCGGACCTTTTTTATTTAGCCATGTACAGAGAATGAAGACAAAGCCAAGCCTGTCCACCATGGCATTTGGTTTCTGACCCAGAGTTCACCCTACCTTTCCCCCTTCCTCCATAGCAAATTTAGCAGTGAAAATCCATCTCCTTACCTCAGCAGCTCTTTTGAGAGGCCCCTCTTAAAAGAATTTCACCAGGTGTTGCCTTTCTCATCCTAGTTTGCAATAATGGGAGAAACTGCACCTGGCGGAATTTTCCTTCCTGGGCTTCTCTTAAAGGCACAGGTGTCTTACCAAGTTTTGTTCTGACAGCTGTAAGTTCCCCAGGGTTGTCTGGCCCTGAAAATTCTCTGATCTTACCAGAGGCATAGGAAGGTCAGGTGGTACCCGGTGCGGAAAATTTCTTGTCACCCCCCATTGATTCCCCCCCCACACACAAAAATGGTTTTATGTTATTTCACAAAGGAATAATAACAAGTAATAATAAAAAAAAACCTTTTATTTATATCCCGCCCTTCCTGGCCGAAGTCAGCCTTGATGACATAGGAAAACAGCCAAGTGAACAGCTATTTTGGTGGAGGAGGGTCAAGATATTAACCGATATGCAGTAATTGTTCCTTGATAATTTGTCACCCCCTCCATTATGGAACCTGGGGCGGTCTGCCCCCTATGCCCCCCTTGCTACGCCTCTGGATCTTACCACCTTTTCTTGGCCTTCCTCCTGTAGTTTTCAGGACAGGCTGGTGTAAAGAAATTAAGAGGGAAAGATGTTTTCCCTCCACCAATTGTTGGGGGAAGCAGCATCTACGTAGTTACACATTTCAGCCAGTCATGAGGCAAAACATCCCTGTCTGGAAAATATGGCAATTAGCTCTCTAAGCATACACCTATTAGGGATGTTGCAGCGGTGGACTTCCATCACTAGGTGGTTGGACTAGGTGACTTCTAGAGACCTTCCAACCTCTTGATTCTATCTTTGTATGACATTTGTGGATAGCTTCACCTTCTCCATGTCTCACTGGTTTGGTTTACTTAGGCAATATAGCCCACATTTTGTATTCTCTGTGTGATGGAACTGCTGGTGTGCTGAGCTAGGATTCTACAGAGGCCAGTATCAATTGTATACATTTGAATATATGTTTTTTTCAACAAATTGGGGAAGACTTACGATGTCCACAACTGAAGTCATAATGTGATGGTTTCAAAAGTCACAGTGCAAGGCGGGGAAGAGGAACATAGGAAGCTGCCTTTACCAAGTCAGGCCATTTTATTTATTTTATTTCATAAAAATTTATATACCACTTGATTGTAGAAAAAGCCTCAACGCCATTGATGAATCCAACTCAATATTGTCCTCATTGTCTGAAAGTGATTGTCCAGGAGTTCAGATAGGAATCTTTGCCAGCCTTAACTCAACATTCCTTGGGATCCTTTGAATGTAAAGCTCTACATACTTCATTGAATTATTATACCGTCAGGCCATTGGTCCAACTGGTTTCATATTGTTTAAACTAACATGCAGCACTTTCCAAGCTTTTTTATTATGGCATGGGGAGAGGCATTAGCCATGGTCTTTCCTAGCCCTCCCTGAAAATACAAGAGACAGAACCTGGGGTCTTCTGTATGTGCAATACTCTTGACCTCTGCCCCTCCCCTTAAATCCTTCTTTAAAAGTGTGTTTTTACACTAGTGGGATGAAGTCCCACTAGTTTTTGATTATACTGACCTGAGTGGTAAATCAGCCCCTAAGTATTGTGAGGTTTAGCAGGTTAGGGAGGGTTGGACTTCGTTTGGAGAGACCCAGGTTCAAATTTCCATTTGGCCATTAGTGTACAAGGTGACTTTGGTTGTTGTGACTGTATACAAATTACTAATCTGAAACGCAGCAACGTCATTCCTTTTTGCAATTCAAATCGAAGTTGGTTTTGAGGAAAATGCATCAAAATGCTGTATTTCATAAGAAATGGCAGTATAGTTGTAGGATAGATATATGGATTGTGGCTAATATCATGTATACACCACTTCTCAAACCAATAGTGGGAGTGCACTGGATGCCAAGTAAACAGGAGTGTATACACAGCCTGTGTCTCAGTGTCACCAACATAGTTTTTGCATGCTATGGATTATTATTGTCCTCATTCTCTCTCATACCTACCAAAAGGAAATGATTTTATTTTCAGTGAAAGGAACTCTCCAGGGAAAGCCTTTTAACTTGGGATGAAAAAAGGCTGGCTGCAGGAATCATACATGTGTCACTGTCTCCTCACTTGCTACACTTTTTTGCTAGTTGATATATTTAGCTACTCTTAAGCAGCCATCGTAGACGTGGACACCTTAATGCTCATTTTAAAAAATCATGAAGAAATTTATCATATACAATAACATCCATTAATCCCTCTCAACTGCCCCTTCTGATGAAAGAAGTCCTAGACAGTTTAGAGCCACATTTTTCACTGCCACTCATCAACCTGCTATTTGTCTTCCTTTTATCACTGTCAGTGATTCATAAGAGAAGAAAGTGGGTCTCATTAAAAGAGGTGACAGGGAAAGCTGTTTGTCCTGCTAAATAATCCCATGCGGCATTTAATCCTCAGGTGTGTGGTGCTGAGGGACAAAGAGCTTTAAAGCAAGGACTATAATAAACACATACACACACACACACACACACACACACACACACACACACACACACACACACTGTATAGCATTGTGCATGGCTCTGGCAGGGGGGAAATTGGCTACATTAAACTTGTGTTTAGTGTTCCAGAATCAGGTAATGTTTGGTAATCCTAGTTGCTTAGCTTGGGGTCAATTCTGACATAAGAATTGTCAAGCATGATAAATGTTTAGAACAAAATTAATTAAAAAAAGAACAATAGAATGTTCCCTAAGCCTTGTACCTAGTCAACATATTTCTTGTTTCCAAAATTTATGACACTGGGAGTTCTTTCCACATTCAATATATATCACACCTGAAACCAGTTTTAGAAAACAAATACAATTCACTATATTGTTTATATTCTATACTAGAAATATAAACTGCCTTATCCAAGCACAGATGTAGTCCTGGCTGCAATGGAAACTAAAATATTGTTACATGCATGAAGGGATAACTACCATACTCATCCTTTCTATTTACTGTGTTGTTGTGTTCTCTGCTGGAATGTTGGTTGCTGTTATAAAATAGATTATTATGCTCCAAGTTTAAATAGAAAGAAAAATGTCTCATCATCAGAGTTTTCTCAGATTATGTGATGTAAAATCCATTCCTTGATCCAGACCAAGATTTCAGAACACTGCGGTTCAAGTACAGGGCAGTCCATCCCAGTACTTACAGCAGCTACATAGGAACTTATGAATAGCTTGTTTAATCAGGCCAGGACTCTGCCCACCTTCAATTCCAAGCAACTGGTATTTGGGAGCATAATGGAGGTAGAACATAGCCACTGTAACTAGTGGTCGTTAGAGGTAGACAAAGCAAGGGGAATTCTGAAATGAATGGCACTAGTCTAGAAGGAAAAACTATAGCTAAATTTGTTATGTATTTCTAAAATTTATAGGCCAGTTCAACACAAAAACCACAGATAAAAACATAAAATAGGCCTAATACTGTACAACTTACTTAAAATGCCTTCTGGAACAGAAAGGTCTTTGTCAAGCTCCTCAAGTTGAACAGGGAGGGGACCTGTTTGATCTCAGCTGGGAGTTCCACAGAATTGTGCCCATATTAATGAATGCACAGCTCCAGCTGGGGACAAGCCCAGTGTCTGGGCCATCAAGGACCACTAACAGAGAGTCCCTGAAGATCTGTGATTGGGGAAGAATATAAGGAATCAGGTGGTCCTTAGCTCAAGGATACCATGCAGTTGCTGAGGCCTCACAAATTAATACAAAATCCTGAACTCAGCCCAGTAATGTGTCGGCAGCCACTGTAGGACGAATAAGAGAAAAGTGCCTCCTCCTTCCAATGGGAGGCTTCATTGACTCTCTGTCCCTTCTCTGAACAGAAGGAGCCCTTCCATTTGCAGAAGGGCCACTCTGGATCCAACCTTCTAAATTTTGCTGAAACCAAAACAATTTTGTCACTATATTAAAGTTTGTGCATTAATCTTAGGGTTCATCCATACTTCTGCTTGTCCCATGATTTTGAGGCACAGGTATTAGGGTTTTTCTTGTGTCCCATTGCTTTCCCTAGGAAAACCTGCTGTTTCCTGCTGAATCTAGACAAACATCAATTGGGTTTTCTGTGGACTGACATCTCACCAAAAGAAAGCAGATTAAGCGCTGTGGTTTCAATGAGATATTAGTTATGTATGGACTTGGAATTTGTTTGAATTGGCATGATTGCAGCACTGCTTCGACACTCTTTGACTAACTGAACTGTGCAATTTAGATTATGCTAAGCATGTTTAGTCAGGCAAAAAAACATGCTGAGTTCTATGGGTTTCGATCCAAACAAAGTATGCTTGGTATTGCAGTTTCTCTGCCTTGTCCTCCATGAATGGTCCTCCATCCCAAATGTCTTTTCCTTCCTCTATTTTTATTTAATATTTTGTATGATTGATTTAATGCAATAAAAGAATTTAAACAAATCCAATCAGTCGTTTGATAAGTAATTAATTATTCAAAGTGCTGCAGAGCATCCTAATCGTTAAGACTCTAACCATCTAATTGATATTTGCTCCTGCATCTGTGCAATAAATTGTATTCCCCTAAGAGAGCTGGGTCATTTTTGGTTTTTTGGTCACCACTCAAGTTTCCTAACAAGCACATAGAATCATCTAGTAGACACAGCAACAATTCATATTTTTTTAAACACTGGACATTTATTTAGGTTCCTTTTTTCCTGAACTCATACATTAGAGGATAGATTCTAATTTGTAACATCAGAATATAATAAGCAAATATATAATACAGTAAATTGCATTTATACACATAAATACAAAATTTGAGGTAGGGCCTCAAGATTAATGATTTATTAAATGAATAATGTATAGTATATCATCATAGGTGCTATATAAGATAGATAGATATAGAAGATATGCATCCTTTGAAACATAATGTATTTTTTCCCATTAGCTTATACATGGAGAAAATATAATGTCCTGATTAGGGTACATATCTTTATCCATAGGCAGCAGTACCCCTATAGAATGCCTGTAGTATTTATGACATTACGCAAGTAATTAAGAATTAACCTATTCCATGATAGGTCCACAATAAAGTGCCTAAAAGACACAAAATACACTATATACTCTAAGTGATGGACAACAATATATTCTAGTCAAACACTAATTTTATTCATAACAATGAAATACACCTATAAGGCAAATGGTTACCTGAAGATGTATTTAAAACATGGCGGGCAAAATCATACTATTGCAAGCAATAAGGTCCAGCCCAGCTTTCACATTTTAAATTCAGCCCATCGAAAGCACACACTCGCTCTCTTTCTTTGGTTATTAGCTGCCTGGTGGTGACACAAAGGCAGAAACCATAAATACCTTAAATGCATTTTTCTCCCCTTCTTCTTAAACCTACAGTGGAATGCTAAATTCCAGGCAGTTCAATAAGCACAGTTTATTATGTGCCAAAGTTTAGCTACAGGCTAACAGGAAAACAGAGTCGCATAAACACATTGTGGCTAGTGGCAGCATTTAAGGACTTCTGACTGAAACGCTTACTGGGAGCTGCCCAGCAAACACCACCACTGTACATCCTGGGACTTGAGTGGTGGTGAGATCTCATTCAAGTCACTTTTAAAAGGGACAGAGGTAGTACAGCAGGAACAACATCTGCTAAATTAACCTCTCCCTGTAGCAACGGAACACCTGCCAAGCCTGCAACTGAAAGCATTGACATTCCATTCTCATCTTTCTTCATTTGAGACAGAAAACCTGCTAAAAGGTGCAGTTTAATAGGAAAGAAAAAACAGCATCTGCATGAAATAAGCAATAATTCTAGTATGAGGCCACTATAAGCCCATAAACCACATAATTATGCATGTATATAAAAAGGTATGAGGGAGGAGAGGGGAGGCTCATTAATGCTAAATGACATTTTATGGCAAAAGAAACCATAATAAAGAGGAAATGTTTTTCCCCCCTAGTGCAGACTAGGCATCCAATCAATGGAGCAGAACCTGATAGAAACAATAACTTGGCTCAAATTAAACATTGGCCTAAACATAATCCAAGCCTTTTTTTCTAATTAAAGTTCATTTTGTTAAACCCTCCTTTTAGAAACAAAGTGCTGCTATGTCGAACACACAGGTACTCTTTACATATGACCCTAAGGAATTTTAAGGTGGAATATTTCAGCTTTAAGCATCATTTTAATGTACAATAGTGCATTTGACTTATTCAAAAGTTTGCTTCATTTGTTAGACAAAAGGTGCCACAAAGACAATCTACGAATAGATTTTTAGTATTTTCATTTGCAAGGTCATCAGTTATATAAATAGATATGTCACTTTTCTGTAAATATGGCTTTCTTTCTTTTTTACTCTTTTACATTTTTTAAAATTACAGTTACTAAAATACTTTAATGTTCAGGAAGTGCTCATAAAATAAGTGCAATAACTACTAGACACTCCAAACAGCTATGGCATGTGCTTGATTATTATACTGCATAACCAAGTTTTGTTTTGTAGATTAAAAGTGAAATACTGCGCTTGATACATTTAAAAAGGGAACAAATGCTTTTGCTCTAATTGAAACGACTAGATCAGTGAAGACTGATTTTCTTTTTAAAAAATTTATAGATTCTGTACCCTAGGCACTAGGCAGAAACTAAAATTAGACTGCTCATGTTCAGCGCCCTCAACTGAAGCTTTCCTTTCAAGAGGATTTTTGCCATCAGATTCAATGGAAAATTACTACCATTTGTAAAATAGGGTGAATTCAAAAATAGTCATTTCCCACAAACCAGTACAAAGCAAGCAAGTAATATTTGTATCCTTCGGCATACATGTGCTCCAGATTACACATACTGCAGTTCTCCAGACCAGCTGAGTATTTCAGAATAGCTGTATGAATTTTTACAGCATTAAGTGCCAATTTATATGACTTATCAGAGTCATAGTGGCTCTTCAAAATCATCTGAAATATTTGTACATATTGGCTAGCTGCTTGTGGCCTATAAGCTTTTATAACAAGCAAGCTTCTTTCTCTCACACACCCGCACATACATATTTTTATAGTGATTGCCAAATGCTGGATCCTGTATGTGGTTCTGGTTGTGCACAGTTCACAAAAGCTTTTCAAGTGGTGAGTACTCAGATGGTTACATGATTCAGCCCTAACTCTACCAGCCATGTTTTGAGGCCACCAGTTTATTTCAGTTCAGCCAAATATGTCTTAGCAAAAGGACACGTGAAAGGGATTGGTAAGGCTACAAACCTCCAGGTGCTTGCTCTTGAGCAAGTGTGCAGGAGGGCTGCAGCAGGTTTTCTGTTTAAAATGAACTTTAAAAAAATGGGGAATATTAAGAAACAGTTGAGTTGAAGTTATTAACTGAACCTGGAAAAATGTAATCATGTGATTAGGTTTTTCAGTGTAATCAATGGGATGCAAAAAAAACAAAAGGTTAACTTTGGCAGGGCTGTGCCCTATTCATTCTATATTGCAGGAAACCGTGGTTACTCTCCACATCGACTGCTGGGATTCAGTTTATTAACCCAAAGTACTAGGCAAGAAGGATTAAAGTACCTACTTTTTTCCATGAAAAGTGTAGTACTTGGGCAATGCAATAGAAAATATATTAAGATGCGAAGCTGCCTTATACTGAGTCAGATCACTGGTCCACCTAGCTTTCTGTTGCCTGCTCTAACTTGCCTGCTCTGGCAGCGGCTGTCCAAGAGGTTCCCCTGTCTGTCAAGAATGCAGCAAGGGACTTCCTGTATTCAAAGCATGTGAAATAACCCATCCCAAAAGGCTCAGACATATAGGGCATGTTTCTCACTTGCAGGAGAAAATGGGAAGAACTTGTATATTTGGGCTTCTATATCTAAATTACATATCCTATGTAATGACTACTATAACAGTTGTACATATGTTTAATAAAATGTAAAGTAATATATACTTTACTCCAGAAATCTTCAGTTTCCCTCTACAGAAGGTTTTCAGCTGATGTTTTCATTTGATCATTATTTTACTTTGTATGTTGCCTTGAATGCTATTTTAGAAGTGTTCATGATTAGCAAGTTTTTAAAATACTAATAAAATGTTGCAGAAATAAAATCTGTGCACCAACATTCAGTATATGGATTTGGACTGGGTTACAAAAACAAAGTTAACAGGAAGATAAGCATAACACAATATAAAATTATCCTGATATAAACTGGTTTCTTCAAGACAGCACTGGTTGATTTTGTTTCATTTTACCTACCATTCTGTTTCAAACTATTTTGTTTGTAAAAGGCTAATTTCTAACTCATGTTTATGAAGTTTATTTTTGCCAAGAGCAACAGGTGGATCTCCAAAACACAGCTCAGACAGGAAATAAGTGCCAGAATGAGCACTGAATCATCTGGCAAATGGTTCCACCAGCACTGAAATAAGCCAGGTAAACTTGTGGAAGGTTCACAGTCAGCTTTTCAAGCCAGAAGGGAACCAATGAAGACCTCTCTAAGGGCACACACAACATCTTGAAACATCACCCTTTGGAATTAAAGAGACTTCACACATGCCTTATTATTTCATAGGAGCATTTAAAGAGGTTTTCAGCAGATTGTGCTTATCTAACTAATAAAGGGATGGGGCAGGCAGAATATTTAAAAATCTATTTTCCATTCCAATTGATGGCAATTTGTGCTTCATGTTGGCTGCCCAAGGACTCATAGTCGTCTTTCAGCAGCAAAGAACTGGCAACACTATTTGCCCCATGGAAGAGAAAGTTCAGCAAAATGATTCTAGGCAACAATCCAGCCACCATTAAGCACACTGTTATAACTGGTTATTTTTGTGGAAACCATTTAAGCATGATTTTAAACTGTTCCATTGAAATCAATGGGAAGTACTTAACTGTGGCTGGATCGTGCCCAAAGTTTTGTTTATATATGCATGCTACAATCTGAAACATTTTAAACTTTTGAGTAAGGCCCATTGAACTCCGTGAGGCTTGCTTCTGAGTAGACACACATAGGATTGCACTTATATATTTTAAAACACACGTTAAGGTTTATGTCATTTTAGTTTCCATTTTAAAAACTTCCCCACCCACCCAACAGGATGAAAACGGCACATCTACAAAACACAGTTTTTAACTCAAGATTTACCTGAGACCCTGTAATGTGAAGACAGGCAAAAGGAAAGATATGATATAAACAGTCCCCTGAAAGAAAGTACAATTAGATTGGCTACTACAAACACTAGGAGGGGGAAAGAAACAGGCAAAACTACTCTAAAACTCACCATCTCTACACTGGTTGCTAAGATATTTTATAGGGACATATAACAGCACTAGTACACACTACAGGAACACCAATCACTTTTAAAAACCTCATATATGCATGTATAGGATACAAGAGGATACTAAAGGTTACAATTCTGCCAATTATTTAAGACATATTTTTCTCCCTCATGTATAGTGCATATACAATACAAACAAGGGTTATTTCTATGGCATTTGTTCAATGTATTCTTACAAGCTCTATTTTCAATCTAGTTGTTAGGTTTAAAACTACTTTAAGATTAATACTTGTACATCACTGCACATGTTGCAGCGTAATGATATGGGGTGTACTGTGTGCAGTAACGCATTTATGGGTGGCATGTCCAAGAAACACAATTCTTGCTCTTTCTTGTTTTAGACTGTCCCTATACCACTGCAACTTGTGGTGGTGGTTAATGGCACATGAGTTTGGAATAAATGTGGATTGGGAGGAGGGGTATAAAAGCAAAGTATGTACACCTGTTTTGAGGAAGAATTTGTCTTTGAAAAGTTATGTGTCGTATATAGTAATAATTATTTTACAATTAATAATAGCAACAATTTTATAGACTAAATTCAGGGTTCAGTTACTTCACTCACCCTGCTGGCTGAAAGAGAAGAATACATCGAAAGGCTGTATAAAGAACTTTGTAAGAAAATAGCAGGGACAAAAGACACAGATGATCTACAGAGCTAAACGCCAACAACTGTTTTCTATGTAGAAGCTACGACATACATACTATTGTAAGAATATAAAATTAGGCACAAATTATACGATGGCTTCTTGAGAAGGAGAGAGTGTGAACGGAAGAGTGGGAAGCAAGGAAAACATATTTGAGACAAACCTAAAATGAGGACTTGCATTTTCTTCCCTCTCTTCAGTTTGCCAAAATGATTAAGATATTTCAAAATACTGAGAACTGAGGCATTTTGATGAAACAGAAATAAAAACCTAGTAGAGTATTAATTGAAATGCATGAAATTAATTAAGACAGGGGTGCCCATCTGCCTCAGCCTGGCACTCTCTTGCATCAAAACAGAGATACAGCTTTGTCTCCCACAGTATTCAACATCATGCTCTTATTTTATTTTTCTACACACAAACAAACACACACACACCCCTTTAAAAGAGCCTGAAAGGCTCATTAATCTCTCTCCACACCAATGCCAAGTATCATATTATATTAGTGCACTATATTGAAAGGCTGTCTCCTTGTATGTGTTACAATGCAGCTCTGCTAGTGCCAGGGTAACTAGCAGCCACGGAATGGAAGACATGTTGGCAGAATCAGTGGGCCGTATTCGGCTCCTATGGTGTAAATGCTGGAAGATTTAGTCCAAACTCAGGGGAGTCTTTCAACTTTTGTATCTGGCATCACCGAGGTAGGAATCTAGTCCCATATGTTGCATACTAACTCTCAGCTGCATCCTGCAATTTTAAATTGTTTCCTACAACCAACTCCAGCTTGTGTGTGAAGCAGAAAAACTGCAGGATGAGGGGGGGGGGGAAGAGGGCCATAATTCAGAGAGCACATGTTTTTGTGTATTATATTCCAGGTACAAACCTCAGAATGCTCATTAAAAGAGATCTCAGGTTGAGAAAGACTTTGGCCTGACTGGCTCTAAGATAGCAAGTTTCAGGGCAGCCCGCATGTCAGGTTTAGTAAAGAACAAGATCAATAGGCCACTAGCTTGACTCTTCTCCTAGCTATATATCCAGTTATGGCCACACATTCCATTAAGATATTAGGGTGGTTGATGGCTGGGGCAAATAGATATGAAAAGGATTTGCCAAAATGGCAGCCCAACCACTTAGTTGTAGTATTCCAATAATTTTACATATTAAGACACTTGGTCCAGAGATGGTTCCCATGCCTAATTTAATGTCCTTTAAAATCAATAACCACAGAGCAGGAAAACGAATTGTTGTGACTCTGCCACAGTCAGGCAAACCTAGTAAATTTCCCCCGCCATTTTAGCCCCTATATTTACTGGTTTTTTGCAGGTCATGAAAGTAGGCTATGGGTACTTCTGTACTAGATGGTTGTTTTGGTAACACATTCACTTTTTTTGTGTAAAACCCAACAGTAAGATAGCAACCATGGATGTATCTGCCCAGCACAACATATAGTTGCCAACCCACTTGTCTGTCAGCAAAACTAAACCAGAGGCAGTGCTCATGGTGTTCCCAGATGGTGCCAGCAACCTGTATCCCACTCATATGACTGCAACAGAACAAAAACTATTTGTGTGAAAGTGTAGGATTGGCCCAGTGCTCCCGGAAGCAATTTCCCAAAGCAACTGACTGATTGTCACTGTTTCACAATGAATGTATTTCTTCCTGGGCACCACTGTGTGTAAAAACCAAACCCAGTACTTAAAGTGGTCTATCTAGTTCTTTACTACAAGCATGCAACTGTATATCTTACTTTCTAAGCAACCACTTTCAGGCACTGTGAGAAGGAAAGGGGACAATGAGAAAGAAAGAAAGAAAGAAAGAAAGAAAGAAAGAAAGAAAGAAAGAAAGAAAGAAAGAAAGAAAGCAGGAAGGAAGGAATGGGCTGTACAACATAGCCACAAGTGGGGGAATTACTAGCACTGGGTCTCCAGTTCAAAATCTTTCGGTGGCAGTTTAAGTCCAAGGGAAGACGTTCCCAGTGGGTCTATCATATTCTGGTATCGTTCACCACGGTGTTTAGCCAAAAATGGTCCCCAATCTGGCTGTGGAGAGCAGACCAACTTGAGCCTCTAGAATTTGCAGGAGAGAGGAGAATTTAAAAAGTTACAGAAAGCAGATCAGGATCAGGTGAAATTAATTACGCTGCACAGTAATATCACAATACCCTGCCATTCCGTGTTTGTTTTCCACAAGGCTAGTAGAAAAAAGCATTCAGGTTTTAATTATCTGGCCTTCCGCATCTTCTCTCTCTCCTGTGTCCCCAAAATCAGGCACATGAAAACAACTCACAATCACAGACACCCATCACCAAATTCACACACCAAAGGACATGTGCTCAATTATTTAGCTCAATCATCTAAGCAGTAGGTTGCTGCATGAAAATAATTGGATTTTTGTTTAGCAAATTTCCCCAAAGTATACAGATGACCAAAAAGCAATACAATGCCAGGACTATACAAATATTTTAATTATCAGATCACAAATTATTTTAGTACTATGTGTGGAGGGGAAGCAATGGGTTAATTCTGCAGAGATGCAGACAATTAAAAACTGAAGTCATTGTTAAAGATAAATAATTTGACTGGTGAATTTTATATAGAAAAAAGCAAAGAAAAACATATTTATGATGGTTTAAAAGGGAACAATTATATGTTTATTGCCTATTAAAGGGAATCAAGCCGCCATTTCAGTTATTTTAATATCTGCTTAATTACCAGCTTGCAACCTTTGCCTCCCAAATTGACTGTAATGAACTGGGTAACTCCAGATACTGTGCTGAAAATGAAATAACTGCTTCAGCGAAATAATTTCCTTTCAGATAAGATGCAATGTTTTGGCACTACTTTGGGTAATATCATTTAAAAGAAGAAATGATGGCAGGTTTTTTGAATATGCAAGCCAGTCCTCTTAAGGTTAGAATTCGATGAACAAAGTTACTGACTTAAGAAAGAAGGGGTGGCAGCCTGAAAATTGCAATAGCTTTTGTTATAGGTATTAACTCACTTTACAGGTAGTTCAGAAGAATCAAAACAAAACAATAAACTCTTGTTTTTATTGCTTTGCTGTGTCACTACTTGATAACTCAGAAGCTATGTTTGCTATTTACTTCTTTTGAAAGAAAGGAAATGATAATCCCCAGAAACCAGGCCTTGTCCCCTAAATAAAATTTGCATTTTTATTTATTAGTGCAATTATTATTTGCAATTTTATGTATTATTGAACACATAGTACTTTCAAGTATTCAAAGCAGTTTACATACACCATTTCAACAACAGTTCAGACTGTGGAGTGTCTTGCCTCATCCACTAGGCCTAAAATCTTTCGACTTGACTCCATTATATCAATAGAACAGGCCCTTAAATATTGTTGTGAGTAGGGCGGTTAGGCTATATGCCTAGCCCTAAACCCTTTCTAATTCCTGGATCCAGCAGAGATTCAATTGTTGGAATAGCCAGGCCAGCTGCTTGGTGAGCTAATGCCCCTCTAAGTATGGGCTGTTAGGGTAAAAAAGGAAGTGGCTTTGTGCCAGAGGACAAGCAGCTGGTGCCCTACCTCACCTGGCTGTAAGAAAAAAGGACATGGACCAGAGTTGAAGTGGCTGTTCTTGTGTGTGAGGGGGCTAGAAGCAGCCAGAAACTGGAGAGACAGGGACATGCTTGGTTTCTATTTGAATCCAAGGCTGTGGGCTATGGGAGAAGCAAGGTCTTCTGGGGTGTTAATGTTGTGACCTCCTCCATCGTACGCTCAGGTTGTCTATATGTGTAAATAAACCAAATCTCATAAAGACATCATAATCTCCACTGTCCCTCATTCCATGGAAACCAAACCCTTGGGTAAGGGCCTAGAACCCCAGGAATCTCACACTGCTTGAAGATTCGTGTGCAACAATATATTCTAAGTCAATGTGGACCATCACCACTCCATCAGTGCTGAATCATTATTATGTTAATGGGAGGTACTGTAATTCTTTTCCTTTTCTAAGCACTGTTTTTGAAACTGTTGTAAATATGTGAGACGCCAACCTTATCCTATATCCTTAAAAATGGAAGAGAAGGTCTAAGACTTACCTCAATAAATCTGCCAGGAGCTATGTGCATTTTTATCACAAACATAATGGGAATCCAGATAACAGAACAACCTAGCATCAACCATCCGAGTATCATAGACCAGCCTGGGTAGTGGTAGCTGCCATAAGTCATGGGTTCCCACTGGTAGAAGCTGAAGCAAAGGATGAACTGGTAAACAAACAAACAAAAAACGTCAGCAAACACACTTGGATACAAACTGTACGAAACGTATGAGTACATTATACATACAAACACAATTTGATTCATTTGAAACTCTATGAATTTGTACGTGCACATAAACAGGCCATATACTACAATAAATATACTTCTATAATCAGATCAGAGGCTCTGTTGTACCAGTGTAAACCTAGCATAATTCCACAGACATCAATGGAATCAAGTTATATTTACATGTGGGAATGAGACCAAAATTTACCTACAGTACCTACAGTAAAAAAAAAAACTTTATTATGCAGTCTATTGGCAGTGTAACTGAATGTAATTGTCGAAACAAAATAGAAAATTCTTTCCAGTAGCACCTTAGAGACCAACTGAGTTGTGCATGCACACTTCTTCAGAACAGTTACAGGTGGGTAGCCGTGCTGGTCTGCCATAGTCGAAACTATGTAATTGTATTATTATTTCATTGCACTTACTTTATATGGAGCAATGCATCTGCTTCTGCTGGTGCATAATTCAGTAACATCTATGAACTGCCTACGTTTACAATAATTTAACACAGAAGGTTTATAACACTGTTGCCATTAATGCATATATTAAAAAATGACAACTCGTGAGATGTAGATCCATTTAAAAGTACCGGTAACCTTAACTATTCCTATACAGCAAATGTTAGTTACATCTAATATTAGTCTGAACAAAGACAGAGACAAGAAAGACGCAGGTTGGCTTTCTCTCAGTCTTATGTACAGCACTATATGCCTGTTTATCAGCGTGAAAAACTTCCTCTGTTATGAACATAACTCTACACATGTTACTGTTCCATACTGTATCTTTCTTCCCTTGGGTAGGACAGTGACCTGGGGGTGATTCTGAGCAGAAAAGGGGTAGATTTTGGCTGGAAGAGAAAGAGTTGGGCAGTGCCTTCTCCAACATTTCCTCAGCTTAAAGCCTCTCTTTGCTGCTTTGTTGTTGTTTTTTAAAGGCGGGTGGGGTAGGGTGGGGAGACACATGCAGCTTCATGTCAACAAAAATGAACGAGGCCCATTAGGGGATCTGGGATCTTTCCCTGCTGTTGGACAAGGGAGGGAAAGGCTAGTTTGTTTCCTTTGTAATCCCCTCTACCCCCATATTATTATTATTTCTTTTTCTGATGTTGTTATTCACTTAAATTGATGCCATTACTGCTGAGGACTGCAGGTGGTGAGCAGGCCAGGAGGTAAGGACAAGAAGGAAGGCAGTGGAGAAGGCAAGCTGCCTCTGCTGGTAGCCTCATTCACTTGCACCCACAAGAGGCAATGGTGGCAGGGAGGAGGAGGAGGAGGAGGAGGTCAGTGCCTAGCGGGCACATGGCAGGCAGCAACTGAGTCAAATGGCAGACACCTCTCAGGGCTAGATAGAGGGGGCAGCCCTTTGATAAAGCAAATCCAACCTGCTTGTAGTTTTCAGTTTGCTGCCAGTCTGGCTGCAATGCAACCTATCTCTGCCACCTACTCAGGAATAGAAGAGATTGGAGCAAGAAGCATTCATCAGCCAGTTACAAAGGAGCAACTAGGACAACAACCATTCCTGGTATAATTCATCTCTCTCTCTCTCTCTCTCTCTCTGTGTGTGTGTGTGTGTGTGTGTGTTTCCTACATCACACATAAATCCTGGATCATACAATGCACACACACAACTTGAACTGTGGTATAGCTAACTTTGTGGAGAAATCTGTTCTTTGTGTATGCCATTCACTGCTTTCCAGTGAATGTAACCCGGATGAAACATGGATTGTGATCTGAAAATATGTGTGGCTGCTGTTGCTTAGCAGAAGCATATACAATAGCTGAGTCCCTTATATGAGCAGAACATTTTAAAAGGATCTGCAAATTTTTTAAAATAAGATTTCTGAGCCACTCATCAAAAGATTTCAAGGTGGTGTACTAAAGCATGAATGAAATTCAGTTATACAACACACAATTTAAAGCAAACAAATAAGCATAGCAAAATACAAGAAGGCGAAGCAAACAAAAAACAAACAAATATAGCTACAAACAGAATAGAACTCAATTGCAAAAATCACATATAAAATGCCTGGGCAAGTGGGAAGGTCTTTTCCTAATGAAGTTTCATCCCTGAACTCTTAGGCTCCACCCTGTGGACCATAGCAATGTACCAGAATTTTGTCTTTTTTCAATAAGGGGTCAATGCAACATCAGATTTGGACCTTACACAGTCAGGACTTAAAGCTGGTTGACAGAGCATACTTCAAATAGCTGCACTTGTTTTCTGCATGTGCGATAGCAACTTTGCTTATTGGAGACGTGTTACAGAGATATATTGATGGGATTAGTAATGGAAACCATGAATGGTTTGATTCAGAATAAGCCAGTTTCATAGGTTCCTAATCTTGAACCACAGTTCACCTGAATCACCTTGCTTAAGGAAGATACAATGCCATGACCAGCTAGCTTAGTCTTTTGTTTTATTCCCTCACAGGCCAATAACATGCCTGGACTTAGAGATGGGAAGAACCCCTGGCAGATGTGGATTTCTGCAGCTGGAATCTGCCAAAATTTCCAGATTTCGGCTGGTGATAATCACAGTGACCTTCACCACATCACACTGAAGTACTGAACAGTGGCATCCCTTGACCTTGCTGAGTTTTACTACATGTGTACAAAGGTGCTGAGCACATTATGCATATGAAAGTAGAATTATGATTCAGAGATACAGTAACTACAATAGGACTTTAACGCTCTTCCAAGAAAACTAAGAATTGGGCATAGCCAATTTTGCTGTGTAGTTTTCAACCCCATCTACCTACCAATATATCATATAAAATCTAAAATGACTGGGCAAGTGACGTGTGGTAACATAGGATAGCCTGAAACTGAAATATATAGTTTTGTGGGGTATTTTTCTACTCCAAGCCAGTCTTGGAGTGGTAAAATGTCTCAAAACTATGTGTGTTGTGTCATAAAAGGGGCACTCTCCTCTTCTGGATTGGTTTATGTTTGAAAAATCGCACAGGGCCTCTCACCCCACCCCCATTAGCTAGGACAAAAGAGCATCCCAATGATAAGGAGGAAAAGGAAATAGATTTTGTGGAATTTTTTTGTCTGAAAGTTTTTCATTTATAGAACACAATCTGTAAATAGCAAGTGGGTGAATTCTGGGAGCATTGCTTGCTGCTGTCCAGGTGGCAATAAATTTGGAGAACAATACTGATGAAATTCTGCAGTCGACAATGACCCCAGTTTTTTAAAGTAAGTATTTAGTTTTTGTTAGTTTAAAACAACAACAACAACAACAACAACAGGCAAGATTTCCATGTTGTGATCTGGCCGTCCTGTGCTTGGAGTCTGGGTAATCAGGTCAACATGTCATCTATGTTTAGTGGGAATAGTAAAGTCTTTTTATACTTCTAAATCATCTCTGCTTTTCCAAAAGGAAGTGAATAAAACTATGCAACAATACTATACAAATTTTAACCATTTCTGAGTCAGGGTGTTCCTTTATGTTAGCTATTTAAATATAGCATGTGAACACACACATTGCCTACCTTTCTGTCTGCTAACATGCATTAATAAATCCTGAATTTTAGTGGGATTTTTCAAAGATAGCATCTTATTACTTTAACTGGTCTTAAATTAACCAACTCATTTACATCCATCACACTTTTTCTTTCTCATAAAAAATAATAATCACCTATTGACAGAGACATGCAGTTCCCAATTAATAAGAGAAAGCAGAGATGTTGGGGTGGGGGGAAGGAATAGGTGAGTGACAAAATTGACAACAGTGAATATCCCTGTCCATGGTGTCCCTGATTTGTACCCCTAGCTTTAATCTACAGTAGAAATGCTTAAATGTACTGATTTTTTTTAAAACTATTGGATTAATTGTGGTTAGGCTTTCAGTCTGGGAAGAAACAGACTGCTTTAGGTTCTAACACTTGGACATAAAGGGTTTAAAACGTTCTACCTTCAATAAGCTGTTTAGGTGTGGAGGATGGGGATGAAGGATTATTTTATCTCAGTGCAAATAACAGGTGCTAAGAGAATATAATAGTATAGGGTCATGTTCAGAAGGAAGTGTAGGGTGTTCCTTCCTCGGGGATTCAGATTACAGTCAATGTGAACAAACGGCACTTCCGTTCCATCTTTCGATTTCTGAAAATGGTCATTAATCTGTTTTAAAATACAAAGGTATCCCCATAATACTTCAAAGAATAAACTGCAATAAGATAGGAGAGACGTCAGGAAGCATATGTGATTATGGCTGCTTATATAATAAATGCCTTTGTTCAATTCCCCCCCCCCCAAATGATGATAATGTGGGTGCCACACTGTTTAGCAGTTTGCAGATTGACCTTGACAACTATAGAAATATTAATGGATTTCCCCTTCCTTTTTCTGTTAGCATCTCACAACACACACACACACACACACACACACAGAGAGAGAGAGAGAGAGAGAGAGAGAGAGAGAATATATCTAGCACTGGAAAATTGAAGCTCCTGATACAGAGTGGCACCTAGTGGCACTAGGAATCATTTGCTGCTAAATTGCACAAACATTTTTTTAAAAAAATTGTATCTTGTGCTTTGCATTGGAATACATTAGCTGTGCACAGAAAGCAAAGCCATGTTTACTAGAAAGGTTTGTCACAATGACTCAGTTTCAGTAAGTGAACTTGATTAAGAGAGCAGCCATTGTTCTAGAGAGAAATGAACACTTGGCAACACATTACTCCACCCAGCCTCAAAAACGAGTTCACTTCTTAGAAAGATGGCATCTCTGTTCAACAGAGCATTTAAGCATATGGCTTACTCAAATGCACTCCTCCTATCAACTGCCATGAGGCTCATTTCCATCTGTGAGCGCCTTGGCAAACCTAGAGCTTGAGATTTAGCCCTTTCCAAACTGACAAATACAATTACCGTAGGTTCAGAGTTTCACATTGGTTAGGCTGCATGTGTTCATTCCTCCCAGCTGTTTTTCCTGTGCTAATACTGTAGGAAATACTTAGGACTTAGGGCTCCCCCTATATTATGTGAGCAGGTGATGGTGTAAGGTGCTTATTCATGGTGAGATTTTGTATACTGGAAACAGCTGCGGCTGGTGTGGTACAGTGGAGCTGTCTAACACCAGCAAAGCTGCAGCATTCCTTGATGGGATGCCGCAGAGCAGGGCAGGGTGATATCAAGTCATGCCTGCATGGATGCACCAGCAGAGCCAATCCAGTGCTCCTGCCAGGGCATCAACACAGCCTTGACCTGTCTCTACCTTGCACCATCCAGGTAAGCTGCAGCATCACCAGTGTTGGGATGACAGCTCTGACCCAGCAAACTGGCTGCTACTGACTGGAACCACATGGGCGAGGTCAACTGTATGGGCCTCTTTGATTCCTCATCCAGATGATTCTGATATACATATACTTGCCATTTCAGCATGATAGCTCGCTACAAAGCAGCTGTCATACTGCCTAACTTATTAAGTTAAAGTACTGTAAGTCATTAACTACAGACAGGACTGCAGCCACTGCAATATGAAGCGTCTGTCATTTAACCTATGATGAAACTGAAGCTTACAATAGAAAAACAACAACCCTATATTTTTATATATACTTTACATCCTTGTTTGGTTCATACTTGCACACAGTATAATTAGATAAATAGATAGGAGCTACGCAAGAGCAAGTTACTTCATTTCAGTGCATTTCAATAGGGCTTGTTTTGGAGAATTTATTGGTGCCTCATTATCCCCATCTAGACAAGTTGTTTACACACACACACACACACACACAGTATGAAATAACAGAAAACAAGGATTAGAAATAAAGGGAAAGCAGCCATCTAATGAATAAAGATTATTCTGTGATACTAGAAGCTTGGATAAGTACATTGCAGTATTTGGCAGAGCAATCCTTAGGGAGGAGCAGAATGATGGATCCATCATCAGCTCCAAAGCCTTCTAGCTTGCACTGGCCAGAGTGGAAGATTGTGGTGGTGTTTCCTGTAATTCCAAGCTTGTGTAGCAGAGGGGCCCCAAACACAGGGATCCATGGGCTTTGGATCCAGTGCGTTCAAAGGTACAACACCTTGCTCTACCACACCCAGTGTCAGGGCTTTCCCACTGGCTACAGCTGGAAGTAGTTTTCAATCTGACTAAATGAAACAAGGACACCTCCCCCCCCACCTGCTATGATGGAGCTCCCCCTTCCCCAGTAAAAACCCACCTGGTGGCACTTGTCTCCACCTATGCAGGCTGGAAGAGAGCTAAATACATGCAATGCTACCCCCCATCAACATTGATTAATGTGGGTATGATTGTTCTCTAAATACATTGTAGAAATCTCTCTTTGTTTCATTCGAAAATAGCAGGTTTAACTAACAGATGTTGCGGCTATTATTGCATGATTAGCAGTGAGGAAGAAGGAAAAGTGTCAGAAAGAAACAGATGTTTCAGGATAGTCTTCCCTTCTCAATCGAAACCCCCTTTTTCTGATGCTTACTGTTAAAATAGTTGGGGTCACAAAAGCCCAACAGACTCTCCAGAATTTGTTTGGCTGGAATCCAATCATCATCTCAATGTCTTCACAAAATCTTTGCAAGCCTGTAAAACAAACAAATGTAAATCCAAAATGCAAAAGAGACTAGGCTGCAGCTTACAAAATAGCTATTGTGATCTCCCTTGTGTCTAATTATGGGAACAGACACTCTGACTTGTCAGCCCAAGACTTCAAGAGGCATTCTAACCATATGGTATAATGTGGGTTATTATATGGATAGCCATCCTAATAAATTATTTACACTCACAAAATTGGTACTGTAATAAATATTAAACATACTTCTGGCTTTTCCTCCCATATTTTGAAACACAAAGGACAAAGCCTATGCCATTTTACTTGCTACAATTCTGCAGGATCATATATTTATTTTTCTCATTTTCTCCCTAAAGAAAATGTGGTGTTCCTTTTTGTGGCAATGAAGATTCATGAAAACTTAATTGAAATGAATGGAAGTTACACACAACAGCAATGTTTGTGGAATTGCTCCCTTGAAAGCAAACTTTTAAAACACAATCATTCCTCCCCTCCCCTCCCCCCAGTCCCTGAAAACACATAGCTCTATTAGTCAGGCTGGTAATGATTCTGCTGTAACTGGTGAAATCGGAATAATGGTTGTGGCCAGGTTTTGTTTGTTGTTCTTGGTTGTTAATATCCCCTCTATAGACAAACAGGTGGGGTAGAAGCTGGGAGAAAGGCTTCTAAAACAAAGTTCAGGGTGTGCAAAATAATATTTTATGTATTTATTTAACACAATACAAATCCTATCAAAGTTGAATTGTGTAAGTGGATGAATGAGGAAAAAAGAGCAATGTGCTTAGAAGAATATAAGAATATAAGCCCCATTTCAATCGGGGTTTAGGCCTAGTTTTGGCACAGAAACTGCCTTGGTCGCCCTGTACGATGACCTCTGTCGAGAGAGAGAGACAAGGGAAACATGTCCCTGTTGATTCTTCTCGACCTCTCAGTGGCTTTCGATACCATCAACCATGGTATCCTTCTGGAGTGACTCTCCAAACTAGGAGTGGGTGGCACCCAGAGGGTGTTACTTGGGGAGTGCTTTTCAGCCCCATGGAACCTCCAATGTGGGGTTCTGCAGGGCTCAATTCTATCCCCCATGTTGTTTAACATCTACATGAAACCGCTGGGTGGGGTTATCCAGAGGTTTGGAGTACATTGTCAGCAGTATGCTGATGACACCCAGCTCTATTTCTCCTTTACAGCTGCAGGTGAGGCAGTGGAAGTGCTAGACCAGTGTCTTGCCTCGGTAACGGACTAGATGAGAGCCAACGGGCTGAAGCTCAATCCAGATAAGACTGAGGTTAGTGAGTGGTTCCCTAGACCAGATGACTGGGAGGTCGCCTGCTCTGGATGGATTAACATTGCCCCTGAAGGAGCAGGTTCATAGCTTGCAGATACTCCTGGATGCTTTGCTGTCGCTTGAGGCTCAGGTCGCCTCAGTGGCCCGGAGTGCCTTCCATCAGCTTCGGCTGGTGGCTCAGCTATGCCCCTATCTGGACAGGGATAGCCCCTAACCACTGTTGTCTATGGTCTGGTAACCTCAAGGTTAGATTACTGCAATGCGTTATGCGTAGGGCTGCCTTTGAAGACGGTTCAGAAACTTCAGCCAGTGCAGAATTCAGCAGCCAGGTTGCTCACCGGAGCAAGACGGTTTGAGCATATTACACCAATCCTGGTCCAACTGCACTAGCTACTGATTAGTTTCCAGGCCCAATTCAAGGTGCTGGCTTTGACCTATAAAGCCATAAACAGCTCAGGACCACAATACCTCAAGGACTGCCTCTTCCCATATGAACCTACCTGGACCCTGAGATCATCTTCCGATGCCCTTCTTCATGTGCCTCCCCCTCGAGAGGTCAGGAGGGTGGCAACATGAGAAGGGGCCTTCTCTGCAGTCGCTCCCCATCTGTGGAATGCTCTCCCCAGGGAAGTTTGCCTGGTGCCCTCACTATACACCTTTAGGCACCAGGCAAAAACATTCCTTTTTTCCAGGCCTTTGCCTGACTTGATCTATATACCTATACCATTTTTAAAATGCTGGCTCTTTGGGGGGGGGGGTTACTGGGTTGTTGTTGTTGCTTTGATTTTACATATTTGGTATTTTATGTGAACTGCCCTGAGACCCTTGGGTATAGGGCGGTATAGAAACAAACAAACAAACAAACAAACAAATATTGTTGCACGTCCCCCCAATCTCCAAACAGTGTGAGATTCCTTTTGGGATGAGGCACAGTGGTGTCTTCATAGAAGCCAACTCCTAGGGGCTGAGGTCACATCAGCCCCCCCCCCCATAAAATGTTTGAGCCCCTCTCCCAAGTTGGTATGTATTGCCATTCAAATAATGTGCATGTGTCACATCTTGTGATCAATTATGCAGGGCGGGGTTTACCTGCCCCACCCCCAAAAAAATATTTCATTCAAATTGGCACCCTGGGTGGCTTTATGATATATGGTTTACAAATTTATACCAACTGAACCTATGGTGGAGGCGTTCACGGCATTAACACCCCAAAAGGGTCTTGTTTCTCCCATAGTTGCAGCCTTGAATTCAAATAGAAATCAAATATTCCTCCACTTCTCTCTCTCTCTCTCTCTCTCTCTCTCTCTCTCTTGCTGCTTTTCTTCTTACCCACATCCCTACAAATTCTGGCTTTGCCCTTCTAACTATCCACAAGTTGGGGGATTTATCATCTCACACAGAGCCCCTTTCCTTTGTTCCCCATAATGGCCTATCACCCAGGATCAACTCATCAGGAAGTTAGCCTGGCTTATATTTTAACACTTGCTGGATCCAGGGGTTAGAAGGGACTCTAGGCATAGTCTACTTCCTCCCCCCCCCCACCAAAAAAAAACACCCCTTGTATCTTGGATATAACATACTGACTTCACTGTTAAAAAGTGGGTGTCAAGGACTGAAATTTAGTTGAATATTAACTAATTATGCCAACAAAAATTACAAGATAAAACACCACCAACAAATTCATCCAGAAAAATATTCCCCAGTATCAATAGAACTGTTTCCCTCGACGTCAGTAATAAAGTCAGGACTGTAATTCTCACATTATTTCAGTCCATTGCCTCTTTTGTTTGCTATGCCTTCACAAGATTGCCACATTATCTAGTTTGTCGCACCAGTTCTATGCACACAGCAGGTGCCTTCTGTCTTAATAAACAGGGACTAATATTGATTTGGTGCAGCTTTCTTTTCAAATGTGCAATACAGCAGCACAGCACCATTTTGTACTAGATAACAATTGGACAGCATGATTCTCCTCCCCCCCCCCCGTTGACTTTTCATAGCTATTCCTCCACACTGCTATTCCTTACTACTGCCTGGTAACAGATTTGTCTCATAACCCACCCCCCCAAACAACATTGAAAAACTGCCACTGTCATGAAATATTCACTCACTAAGGAACCCCAACCCTCCCACCTTGAAACAAAATGAAATGTGTAACTTCTCTGTTTTCGTGTTTAAAAACAGAACACAAGGCTTTAGCTATTCACACTGAATACAGTGGGATTTACTTCTGCATAGCACCGAACTAGCAGGTTGCAATCCAAGAACTCAGTAGGGCTTTCTTTTGATTAGAAATGTATAGGACTGTACCATTCTATCCAGGCATTCTGTTCCTTCATATGATGGGGGGGGGGGGCAAGGGTGAAGATGCTAGCTTCACACACACACACACACACACACACACACACAAGCCATCCCCATCACCTTCCATGCATTGGAGAGATAACCTTTGAAGCAAGGAGCTTTTTCTACCCTGTAGGAACCCCAGTTTTTTGGGGGGTTATAAATTCTGGGTAGAACATACTCCCTGCTGCAGATACTGTACATGCTCTGAATTCAAGGAGGGTGGTGAGGACAACAGTAAGGGGCTGAGCTAGCATATTTCTCTCGTCTCCCCCTTTCCATTCTAATCACAAGAAGGAATAGAGTGTCCAAAGAGAGATAGAATCACTTGTGAAACACCTTTAGACATTGCCACAAAGGACATATAAAATGGATGAGAATATGTCATTTCCAAATTTCCAGTAGGAGATCAAAATTCCACCTTGGGAACAAGACATTATGACCAATCTAAATATCTAAATGTGTCATTCCCCATCTTTGCTTCCTAGAACTCTTTGTTTTCCTTCTCAGCATGGGAAAGGGTACAAGTGCACAAGAAAGTGAAGGCCAAAGGTAGGAGGTGAAGAAATCAATCTCCTTCCATCCATGGAGTTGGAAGGATGACAAAGATTGGAGTTTGTGTAGGAGCAATTATGTGACTGGCTTACAAACACCACTACACAATATGAGTGTTGGTTAATTGCATATAAACAATAGACATAGGAACAGGGAGTATTTGTGAGGAATGACTTTTGGTAGACAGGATCCATCTTGTCTATACTGAACTGCCTTGGCAAGCTATGGTTCATAATTTAAACTAAATAAAAGTATAAAATACAGATATAAGAGCAGAAATGAGCAACAGCACAATTTTACTTCCTGAGGCTATTCTTGCAGAAAGAAACTAACTGAGCGTTCATTGTGTCCTTAAGGAAGAATAAAAATAAAGATAGTTTTGATTATTCTGGCAAGGGTGGAGAGAGAAGTGGATGAAAGCAATTTAGTTTAAAACTGATTCTTTTTTCCCACTGGCATATTTCTTTGTGCATTGCCTTGCATTTCACAATAAAGTAAATGAGGATTATGCATGCGATTTATGACATGCAGTGTGAAGCCCTAATAGCGCCTTACTAATCATTCACTCTTAATCTGAGAAAATGGCAAATTAATGTTTTCTGTGTATGCATGTGGAATGCTTGCCAGTTTGGGGTAGGATTACAATACAGAACTAATGAAACAATCCTCAGAAAAGGCCCCCCCCCCTTTTCTAATTTAAAAACCGAAGAGCTCAGTGAACAGAACATGTAACAAGAACTAAATACCAAAAGACAAGTGCAGTAACAACCTGCTTATTGTTATTATTTTAAAAATAGTAAATACAGAGATATGTTACTCAAGTGGTAAACTAGTGATTGAGTTAAGAGACATAACACATCAAGCTGAAAGCATATTTGGAGAGAAAAAGAGAAATGGTACTGCAAGTTTTGCTAGCACCTCTGAAGGCTGTAATCTTAACTGCATTTTCCTGGGAGGGAACCCCACTGAATCCAGTAGAAGCTACTTCTGAGTAGACATGGTTAAGAATGCACTGTTAAGGATGCTTTTACCAGTTGCTCTAAGAATGCCTTTTAACCTGGAATGTATCACTTTTAAAAGTTGTTTATGCACTATTAAAAAGAGAAGAGAAGCGAGCTGGTGAAAAACTGAATTCTTTTCAAATAAGCAATGTGGGAGATTTAAAACAACAACAAAACATCCTTTGTGACCTGTACAAGAACCCTTAGCCAATCCCCCCACAAGTAAATTCAGAAGAAATGCATTAGTACCATACTACATTATGGTGTTTTTGTTTTGATTTATATTCCACCTTGCTTCAGTTGTGGAATCCAAGGTGGCATAATCGTGGTTTCCAGGAGGTCTCCTGTCGAGGCATAGACCAGACTCAGGCCTGCTTAGCTTCAGCAAGGTTGTAGTCTCATGTGCCTTCAAGACCATACCCTGGCTAAGTAAACATGCTAAGTTACATTTTTAAGTTAAATGTGTAATTTGATGTTGTATGGTTCTTACTTGGAAGTTTTAAATCACAGTCACCAGTAGGGAGTGGATGTGTCTGATCAGAACTGGGACCACAATAACCCTTTCTCCCATGTCAAAATTCTAATAGAAATCATCTCGCTCTCTCACTCTCTACCCCAAAGTTGCTATTTGGCTTGGTCCAAAGCACTGATCACCCATGGCAGCTTTTTTAAGTTTAGAAGAAGAAGAATAACTATGAAATGCCAGTTACAGGTAGGTAGCCATGTTGGTCTGCCATAGTCAAAACAAAATAAAATAAAAAATTCCTTCCAGTAGCACCTTAGAGACCAACTAAGTTTGTTCTTGGTATGAGCTTTCGTGTGCATGCACACTCCAATCTGTGTATTAAACATAAAGCGTAGCTTGGCTACACATTTACTTATTTATGTAAGCATTTCTATACTGCGGTATCATACAATATCAGGGCAGTTTACAATGTTAAAGCATAAAACTCTACTTTTTTAAAAAACACACACATAAAAATAATAATTAAGGTGACTGGATAATCAAGGTAACAATTAAAAAGCTTCAAAGCCCTGGTGGAATAAAAATGACTTCAAGAGATGGCTGAAAGTCAAAAATGAGGCTGCCTGTCAAATCTCTGCTAGAAGAGAGTGGGACTGGTGACACTAAATGCCTGACTTCTAGATGAGGTCAGCTGGGCTTCTATAACACAGGGGACAACTAACAGCTCTCCTATGGATGATCAGGGGAATACATTTACTCATGTCTAAATTGATATCATGGCTTTACTATTTTAAGGTTTATACTTTGAAGTAGAGATATGCCACAAAACAGAGGCAGCTTGTTTCAAGCAGGACACCAGTTATATAGGGGCTGTGTGTGTGTGTGTGTGTGTGTGTGTGAAAGAGAGAGAGAGAGAGAGAGAGAGAGAGAGAGAGAGAGAGAGAGCTTGCGCAAGACGTAGCTTATTTTGTACCACTAAAAAACCTGGGTGTGCTCAAGGGTAGAATTAGCATCCAGACATATCAACTTCCATAGGCAGCATGGAACTGAGAAACTCTAGTTCAGCTAAATAGCATTCTGTTTGCCATTGAGAAAAGACCTATTTGTATGGAAGAAGAAAGCAGGATAGGGCATACATCCCACCCATCTTAATTTACTGCTACTGCGATCAGTCTGAGCATCACCTAATATTGTGACTGACTGTCACACAGGCAGGAGCCAGGTGATAGATTTCGCTGAGAACTGACAGACATTTGAAATAATGATCGCTGCTGTTCACGGGGTGTAAACACATCCCAGTTTCACCTCCGGTTAAGCAGGTGGTGCAGGTTTCTGTATGGTCTCAACAGCCTTTCTGGTGGTTAAATGTGGCTGAGATGTAAAGGCAAGCAACATAAACATGAAGTATATATTTATTTACAAAGAAAGGGGCTACTTGGGGATCTCAGCAGAAGAGAAATAAACAAGGAACAGACTTCTGGTTAGCAGTCCAAGATTGCCAGGTATTTTATCACAACTCACAACTTTTAGAGCTATTGTTATGTCCTAAACTTGTATCACTGACAATAAAGCAGTAGGCATGCCAACTTTCCTTCAAAAATTTCAAGCCCTTTTAGATACTTAGAAAAGGTAACTTCCATAGATCCTAAAGGCTTGGGAATAAATACTGAATAGAAATCCAAATACATTTGCTTAGTTCATGGTTTTAACTCAGTCTCAAAGTTTAGAGCATGGGCTTAAATGGGTATGAGAAAAATATGAAGGCATAGGTTTTCTTTCTGTAAATATTAAGTGTTTCACAGTAACAACAGTCAATGTGGAGAGATTAAGAGTAAGCAACAAATGTAAGGATTGACATTTCACTCCCGCCACTCAGTGGTCAAGACATGAATAGCACAGAAGTGTTTCTTAGCAGTTTCATATTACAGATACAGAATAGGAATTGTAAGCAGTTTTAAGATGTTTTAGAAGGGCTTTCTTCCCCCTACAGATATGCTGTTTTATCTGCTTAGAGGCATGTAAACACATTACACTAAGAGAGCAACACTTGCTTAAAAGCATCACTTTTTAAAGGGTGGAAGAACACCTGGCTGTTTTACAAAGCAACAAGTGTACACTTTTACACACACAAACACTTGTACATATGTCAAGACAGCTTGTACCTGTGTTAAGTGTAACTTGTGGACAGACCTCACAATACAATATTGTTCTACAAAATTGGAGAGGCCCAACAGCACGTGCTGTTGCATCATATCCTATGTATGATCCTCCCAGAATTATTAGTGGGAAAGAGGCTGCTGAACTAAATAAACTTTTAGTCTGATGCTCTAGAATAGAGATGGGGAACTTAATGCCCTCCAGGTGTTGCTAGACGACAGCTCCCACCATCTGCAACCATGGGCCATGCTGGCTGGGGCTGATGGGAGTTGGAACCCATCATCATCTGGAAGGCCACAGGTTCCCCATCACTGCTCTAGGTTTCTTATGTTCCCAGACATTAAAGGGCAGCAAAAGTATTTAGTTTATTACAATATTTTTACCACCATGGGGGATACACTACCTGTCTCTGTTGCCTCAGGCCCCCAAAAATGTCTTGGACTGTTATTCAAAAGCCTATGATGTAAATAACCTGAAGTGCTGTGAATTTAGTCCAAAGTTGTCAGGGGATGGAGAATTCAGGTACGCTTGTTAATAATAATTAGTCATCTTAAGATTGCAAGGTATTAGGGTTAATGCAGCTATGGCAATGGCACTTGGAAAAGGCTAGCACAGAAGGCATTGCAAGTCAAAGGCTGGCAGGTGACTTGCAGACCAGTGTGATAGCACAGCAGGTCAGCCAATGGCATCAACACACAGAGGAATATGTTTAAAGATGGTTTGACCTTCAAATTCAAATTTACACAAATCCTTATATATGGCAAAGTACAGTGGTGCCCCGCAAGACAAATGCCTCGCTAGACGAAAAACTCGCTAGACGAAGGCATTCGTCTAGCGGGAGGCTGCCCCGCAAGACGAAAATGTCTATGGGGCTGCCTCACAAGACAAATTTTTTTTCGTTTTTTTTTTTCGTCTAGCAAAAACTGTGGTTTACATTGCCGCTTCGCTAGATGAAAAACCCGCTAGACGAAAATACTCGCAGAACGAATTATTTTCGTCTAGCGGGGCACCACTGTATGGCAATTGCTCGTAAAACTAAAATTAGGCTAAGTTTTCCTAATATAGGTACAGTTACGATAGAATTCATATGTGAAGACCAGTGACTGAAGTGCTACAAGAAGTGTCTTATTCTACCTCACAGACATATACATACATGCACATGCGCACCCCTGAATGTACTTGCAAAGCTATCGGCAGATCCATTGAGGTGGAGGAGGAAGGGCAGTGAGGAAGATAATCTAACACCCGCACGAACTGTTGAATGCCACTTTGTACATGTTTTCCCATCATAGTTATTAATCTCATACTGGAAAACATAACATCAGCACAGACTCTGAAAGGACATACTGAGAGCTAGAAAAGAACAGAACTGTCTGATCCTATCACTAGGAGACCAAATGTTGTAAAGTAATAATTTGTAAGCACTTTACCCATTAAATGTGCCAAGTTGTAATCATGTGTATGTGAGGGAAAGTAAGGGGTTTGACATACAGTCAAGATTCAGAGGCAGTTCTGGTTCAAGGCATTTTGCAGCCTAAGTGGGGGCCAAATGGCCCAGGGTCAATACAAGTGCTGCTGCACCGTTCAGACACCAATGTAGCTTTCATCCATTTCCCCTCCACCCAGCCATACCGCCTTAAGCAGACTTCTCTTCTAGGAAAAAAAATGTGCTTTTATTCTAGAAAAAAGGTGCTAGTACTGCATACCCTTGAGTACCCCCAGAAAGAAGCACTGGCTGTTATCCTGCAGTAATTCCTTTCTACACAAGGAGTGTCAATATATTCCGGGGATTTTGTATTATGGTACCATCAGTGACCACTGTGCTGGGTTGAGTTGAATAGACAAAAATAGAGAGATTCCTACCCTCAAGGCACTGTCAATGGAGAACAGTGATGTTGCTGATGGATATGAAGAGTGATTAAGTGGGAAAGGGATTCGAAGGAAGGATTAATGCTTCAGTTCTAAACACGTTGAGTATGTCATGACGAGAAGATATGGAAGCAGACTTATCAGATGGATTGGGTATACAGGATTGGACAGAGGGACAGTTCTGGGGCAGAGAGCTATAATTAGGTGTCATCGTTATACTGGTGGTTGTAAAATCCCTGACATTTGCTGTGATGACTCAAAGCAGTGTACAGGGGGCACAGTGAAGACCAAGAGCAAACCCCTGAAGTAGCCCGACAGAGTGGGGTGAAGCAGAGGAGCATCCCACAAGCGGCATCATTGAATAAGCAAACTGACAGGAAGAGAACAGAACTGTGAAAACCTAAAGGAAGGATGATAGCTCAGTGGTAGAGCACATGTTGTTGCATGCAAAAAGTCCATAGTCAGTCCCTAGCATCTAGGAAAAACCCTCTCATCCAAGGCTCAGGAGAACCACTGTAGACAATGCTGAGCTATTTACTTCTATGTTCCTAAGGTATGAAAGTAGTCAGGGTGAAGGTCAGCTGTATAGAAGGCAGCAGAAAGATCAAGTGGGACAAGGTTAAAATATAGACTTTTGAATCTGATAGCAAGAAAACCACCTGTAATGTTGGCTGGACAGTTTAAGTGGAGGACAATGAGAGAGATGAAGAGTAGGGTTTGGAAAAGGAAAGCAAAGACAGAAAGAGTGAAGAGCAAGAGTGAGACAAAGGGAAGAAGCAAGACTGGTCAGTTTTTTTCCAAGGTAAGGATGGGTCAATATTTTTTAGAGAAAGGAAGGATGCACTACTAACTCTCTCAGGTTATTTAGGGTCATTCTCAGCTCTCTTATGCTCAACAGAGCTGTGAAATCCACCAACTCATCCATGAATCTTGCTTGATAATCTGTCTCAGGATGAAAGAGAGAAGAGTCAGGAACTCCTGATCTTTTGAAACTTTCAGTTTCCAATTTACCAGTTAAACATGTAAGCAAACCAGCCTAGCTGACTCTCAACAATCCCAGAGCTGGAGGAAATGGCTAGCAAAGGGAGACTGCCAGGAATGCTCTGCTAGAGGCAGGAATAGCACCCAGTTTGTATTCTCTCTAAGTGCAAGTTTCTTATAGCTTGTAAGGATGCTGTTTTATGAGAATTCTTTCCACTTCCAGCTAGGTTTGTAATGTGTTTCTATTACAATAAAATAGCACAAAGGGGCAATACAAATCTTATAAGCGGGTCTTAAAGTTGAAACGCCTCGCAATATATCCAGTGAGTATTCAATTCATTTACAGTAAGTCAAACTGGAAGATGTAAAGAGAGATGCCTGACACTTTAATGCTTCCTTCTTGAGACATACAGAAGTACGCAATCACCCATTTCATAAACAACATCTGGTGCAGCGATTGGGATACTGCAGTTGCTGTTGTTAAAAGGTACAGGCAAAGAGAGAGAGAAGAACCCCACTCCATCAAGAAATCTACAGACTACACAATCCTGTTATGGATATTCCCCACTTCTGACTCAGAGATCTGTCAGCAGCTTATTTTGTTCCAAATCCTTTTATTGGATGAGGACACATATGGCTTCCGTTGGTTTCCATGGAAACAGGCTGTGAGCATCAATTGGTTTCCAAACATGACTTGGTTCCTTTACCAATATGAATAGTTGATTGTGAGAAACTGACAATTTCTTAGAACAGACTTCCCCAAACTGATGCTCTCCAGATGTACTAGGCTACAGTTCCTATCATGGAGGATAAGGCTATCCATGGCTACTTGCCACAAGGGCTATGTTCCACCTCCACTGTCAGAGGCAGTATGCTTCTGAGTGCCAGATGCTGGGAATCTCAAGTGGGGACAGTGTGGCTGCACTCAGGTCCTGTTTTCAGGTTTCCCACAGGCAAGTGGTTAGCTACTGCAAGTAAAGGAAGCTGGACTAGATAGGCCATTGGCCTGATCCTCTTCTTACACTGATATGCCTGCTCATTGGCCATGCTGGCTGGGGCTGTAGACCAACAACATCTGAAGAGACCAGGTTGGAAAAAGCTGTCAGAAATGGTGAAACCATATCTGTCATACATGGTGCAGCCTCAGTTATCCAGATCTCTCATTTCCTCTTACGAGACCCAGTGCCTGGATTCTGGCAGTGAGACTCAAAGGCTTACTCTCCCTGTGCATATATCATCTTGCTAAAGGAAGGATTGTTGCCCTGCTATCTCTTACTCTTCAGCACCACTGCTGTGGGTGGCCAGCTACAAACCTAGTAGGGTTCATTTAATGAAAAGCATCAAAAGTACTATAAACAATGGCTTGGGCTATTCAATCACAACAATTTATCACTCAGGCATTGGCTGAGCTGCTCTCAGACTGCCTCTCCCTGCTTGTCACAGTTCAGTTACTAGCTTGCCTTTGGGAATCATTTTACATTCCCAGCAATTTCCTAGATTGCCTGTAATCCAGACCACACTGCCTGTGTAAGCCCAGGACTTTCTCACTGCTGGCTTTGGAATGGAAAATAACCCAAAGCACTCACAGATCACCATCTGCCATAATTGACATCAAATTATTCAGAGTTATGAAAACTCTTTTAGGCTGCAAAGAGCTAAAAAAAGGGGGGTGTCACCAAAACGGAAAGACAAGCAACGAAATGGTGAATGGGACTTCATGGGTGTGTGAAATGATGCACACTGAGACAAAAGATCCCAAATGAACAGGTAATGACTAGCCAGAAAAGTGCTCTTGCAGTTGTCAGTAAAAACAAACGTAGTGTACAGTATCAGTGAAAATGGCAAATTCTATGCTGCAAATCCTTAAGAAAGGGAGTAAAAATAAAAGGGCCTGCAGAAACAATGGATCGATCAATGGCTACAAGCTGTAAAGGTTATATAAAGGCAAAGGTAAAGGGACCCCTGACCATTAGGTCCAGTCATGGACGACTCTGGGGTTGCAGTGCTCATCTCGCTTTACTGGCCGAGGGAGCCGGCGAACAGCTTTCGGGTCATGTGGCCAGCATGACTAAGCCACTTCTGGTGAACCAGAGCAGCACACGGAAATTCCTACCAGAGCAGTACCTATTTATCTACTTGCACTTTGACGTGCTTTCAAACTGCTAGGTTGGCAGGAGCAGGGACTGAGCGACGGGAGCTCACCCCGTCACGGGGATTTGAACCAACGACCTTCTGATTGACAAGCCCTAGGCTCTGTGGTTTAACCCACAGCACCACCCAAGAGCCTTTCAAATCAGAAGCAGTATGCCAATGAATATCAGTCACTGGGAAGCAATGGAGTATTGCCTTCAAGCTCTGCTCGCAGACTTCCAAAATATATTGGGTTGGCTACTGTGGGAAGCAGGACACTGGGATAGCTACCCTTGGTCTGATCCAACATACCTATTATTACAATAGTGGGAACTTCATGAATTTGCAGGACTCTGCCCTTCTCTAGAAATCCATCTGGGTTCAAATAGGTACATGAAAATACACATTAATTCTAATGGAGGCAGCAGATCCACATACACAAAAGTATTCAGTTGCAGATCTGTTAGTGTGACTAAATGAACAGAGGTGCCATTGCAGGCCTAGAACAGATTAGGGTATTAGTGCAAGCATGTTTTATGAAGAGGAGTGGGGAAAGTGACAGCAGGACCCATTTGGGAATCCAAGAGTCATAGCTCTTGTTCTCCACATCCGTAACATAGAAATGTACAAAGAGACAATTCATAGGTTATTTCTCCCCTGGCCATCCTGCTCATTTCTCATGCTGAATAAAGCAGCTGTCATTAGCCTAGAGTTTATGGGAACTGAGCATGAGATCCTCTCTGATATACACAATGAGTCAGTGAGAAAGGAATCACAGGCAGCACGGATGGTCTTGGGGACATCTGGTGGCATAATGTGAAAGAAGCTGAAAAAGAATTATTCAAAAGCAGCCACTTCCTTACCTGTAAGGCTCTTGGTTACCACTTAGTTCTATGCAGAGAGTTGTGCTACTTTTTAATGGATTTGGTGGTTCACCTACCAAAACCTCAACTGTCAAATCTCTGATCAGCTTATCAAGATAGTTGACTTTTGTTTAAACCCCACCATGCCAAGATGATAGTAAATATCCTTTATATCTCCGTCAACACTTTTCACACTCCACTTCTAAAATCATGAGCTTTTATTCTTCCTATTTTCTTAAAATTTCAGTAACTGGTGTATCTCTAGAAAAGACTTTGTGGAGGTGAAAATTAAATGAATAAGCTTGACTGACTGACAGGTGTTTTTTCCAGTTAGTCAGAAAATCTGTGCCTACAATCTACCAAACATATCACACACTCAGAAACTCTAGTTTCCCTACAAGATCTGTCACAAAATATTACTTAATTGCACAAAGGAATGTCTTAACTGCAATATCAGTATATATTGTGGAAGAAACCAGATACCCTTAAAAAGACTGGGGTGATAGCTGAGTACTGTATTCTTAGCATCCTTGCAAGGTTCATGAATGAAAATATAAAATAACTTCTTTCATGTATTCTCTAATCTTCCAACAATGTGAGATAAGACATGTACCTTTTCAGAAAAGGAAGAGCAGGGCTAAGGGCAGTGCTTAATTTCTAACATTAAATATGGTAGGCAACGTCATGCCTGGACAGCCATCAACTATGAAAATACTAATCTCAGATATGAACAAACTGGTTGTGGACATGTCATATTTCACATGTACAATCATAAAGGACTGGAGGTGTGCAAGCAAGACTCAGACACATGAAGGGACTACAATTCCCAGATTATATATGAATAGCATTCTTGGTGCCTATGGTGGAATGATTCCTAAGGTAGTTGATTTGAAGATTGCAGCCTTCAGAACTTGGATTCTTCAGAGTCTTCTGACAACATAAACCTGGATATTTTACTGTTAAAAAGTCATACCTCATGCCACTCTCTGAAATCTAGAGACAGAAATTTCCATACACCCAAGACATATTATTTTCTTGCAATTCACAGTGTATTGCCAGATAACTGGTGGGGAGAAGGTGTGTGCTACTGATAAGCTATTATTACAGGTCATTGTCCTAATTAAGTTATTCAAATTGCTTAAAGCAGGCATTCAGACAAAAGCAGTGGGTGCTATCTACTAAGAACAAATTCTTTATATTTCTTGTGCCTTTCCATACAAACACACATTGCATTTGTATTGCTTACAAACATTATATGACTTACTAATTGTATTTATGCAAACTAGAAGTGCATGAGTGTACTATCATTATTAAGCCATTATTAGAACCTGAACCTTGGCTGCTGTGAACCTATATTCTTATTTGTTTACCATACAAATTGATCTGGCTGGTATGCTTCACCATTACTTTTATATATCCTATATTGCTATTAACTGAACATCCACTTTCATTTTAACAAAGTGCTATCTATAACAAATGACTTGCTTATCTAAGCAGTCCAGCTGTAGCAATATAAAAAAGATTAAAGTTTTCTTACTCTGAGTAAAATTCCAGAGAAATGTTTGATTTTCAAACCATCAAATGATAAAAGTCTTTTGTTTCTAAAAGTGGGACTAGTTGTGTGCAACTCAACACATTTTCACATGTACTTATCACTGTGTGATCTAGATATATAGCACATTGTTTTCTTACCATAAATGTATGAAATGCCAACAAGTTCAAAAATGGCTATAATAACAAGAGAGTAGGATGCTGCATAGGTGTCCACAAGCTGCAACATGTACATTCCACCCTAAAAGTAAACAGGTAATTACTAACAGAAATGCCAAAAGATATTAGGAGATACTGTAGGGGAACTCAACTAACGAAATATTTCAGACAAGAAAATGTTTAGATTACTGCTGCTTGTCATCATGTAGCCCACCCACTCAGGAAACACCCTCTGAGTTCCATGAACTAAGAAATTCCATTATATTTCAGTTCCATGCTGGAATCTTAGCCCACATGCAAGACCATTTTATGCATTCTGTCTCACACATTGGCAGGTGATACTTGGTCCAATTCCTCCTTCCCACCTGATGATACATACTGGAGTGCATTGCATCACAGAACAGATCTGTTCTCAATTAAGATTACTTTTTTAAAAAACAAAGTGGCCTGTGGTGTAACATGATAATAAGATATTGCAAGAATGCAGATATTACCTTAATGCCAAATCATATTTTGTAATCTTGTTAAATCCCACATGTCACACATAAAATTTCACTTTGATCCATGCATTTTATTTGAAAACCTAATAATCCCATGGAATTCTTCTTACCAATTGTAGGAACTGACCTTGTTGCAATAGGAGAAAACACGGGATGTAATGTGTACATATTATGGCAACACTTTTACCTGAGTGATCATAGGAAAGCCCATGATGAAAAAGGCAACACAGCATCCAAGAGTAAACAGAGGCTTGTGAGTACGTAAGTACTTTGGGAACTCATCTGAAACTGATGTCACAATCGTCTCAATAGTGGCAAACTAAGGAATATCAAAAAAGAACAAGTCAATAGTAATCATACACACAAAACCACATTTTTTTAATATGGCATGTGTAATATTGCTGCTAAAACCAGTCTATGAAACAGAAACTGGTATGTAAGCTCTTTGAAGACCATCTAATTGGCTCTTCTACTCAGCAGAACATAGACCCCTACACCAAACTATTCCTGTAAGATTGCACACAATAATCTGCATTAACTGTGGGTTAAATAGCAAGCATGAATAAGAAGGTGCAGATGGGATAATGAATCTGGCTGTTAACCAGAAGGTTGGTGGTTCAAGCCTACCCAGGGACAGCTGTGGGCAAGATTCCTGCATTGCAGGGTGTTGAACTAGATGACCTGTGGGGTCCCTTCCAACTCTACAATTCTATAATTCTATGCCAGCCTACACAATCTAAATTATCTTTAAAACATACAAAACACACCACCTACTCAGATAGCTCCAAGTGAAGGGCTGATCAGTTCAAATGATCCACTGGAGCAGTTTTACACATACATTTGCAGCATTGGAGATGCAAAACAGTGAAGCAACACGCATTCCACATAATGTTTCTGGCCCTCTTGCACCATATGCCTCAAAATGGCAATATTTGATGATTGAATTGATCTCCAACGGAGACACCAGACATCTTGAAGTATGCTGAAAAAGGTACCTACTTCCAGGACCTACCCTGCCTTTCCAAATACACCCCAAGCAGTCTTGTTTCCAAACATCATCACTTCCTCCAGCTTCATCACCAACCCACAACTCTACAAAATTGGTCTTCCTTGACCCCTGGTGGCTCTGCCAACTTGAAGCATCAGCCTCCTGCTAGGACAATAGTTTACTTCATGCCAGTCGGCTTACCTGACCCTGCTTTGCCTGACAAAGCCAAGTTTGAGCCAACTGCCCTCTAGCCAACAGGTTCCCAAACACTGTGCTTCCTTCCCTTCTCCTTCCATTTTGCACACCCCTCTTATTCCCCTCTTTGAAGCAGATGTTCTTCCCTGCTCAACAGCCTACACCTTCTCAATATGACTGGTACTGTTGAGAGACACCAGTAAGGAGGAGTAACACCAATTAAGTTTTCTAGGCTGTAAACCACGATCCTTACTTTCAAGTAAGCACCACAGAGAACACTTTTGAGCAGAGGTGCATGAGACCAACCTTCTAAGGCTGCAGTCCTATGCATGTTTATCATTAATATTGGTGAGGCTTACTTCTGAGTAAATGTGCATGGAATCAGCTGCATGACACCTCACTCTCCCTCCCTTGAAACAGAAGTCTTATTTCCTCCTCAGCAGCCTAGACACTCTCAATATGAGTGGTATCATTGAGAGACACCAAGCAAGGATGGGTAAAACCAATACAGCATCTAGCATAGCACACTACCATTGCTACAACACGGGGGAAATAATTAAGACCCCCAGCAATTTTCAGGTGGTCCATGGGATGAAGGGGGTTTGGGAACCACTGTCTAGCCCCTTCCATGAACTGAAAACCTCCACTTTGATTTTGGCCCAGGTTTGGTCACATGTGTGGGTCACTCTCTCAACAGCCTGATTAACGCCTTTCTGTTTCTTCTTCCATCTCAAAGGCAACTTGAAGGTGGTAATTAACTTCTGTATGGTTCCTGCTGTGGCATATTTTCACTGAGGTCAATTCTAGTACTGGGGTTTAACCTCAAAATCAGCTGTGGCTCTAATGCTACATACACTTACCTGGGACTAAGTCCCACTGAAATCAGTGGGATTTACTTCTGAGCAGACATGCATATGATTGTACTGCCTGTATGTTTATTTTGCCTGAAAACCTTGGGTATGTGCTAGGCTCCTGCTTGTAACCAGTTATGTTAAAAATTAATCAAAGATGCACTCTTCGGTCCTGTAACAGTCAATAGCAAGGTAGGTGAAAGAAGGCAAGTTTACCATGGTGTCCAAGCCAAGTGTTAGAAGCATCAAGAAGAAAATTATAGCCCAGAAAGGTGAAAGAGGAAGCCTGGTTAAAGCTTCAGGATATACTACAAAGGCAATCCCAGGACCTAGAACACAAAACACTAATATTTATCTGTTGATCAATAATAAAACAAATTATTATGAAAGACATCCACTGGCCCTCATTAATCCTACTGGTTTTAATTGCGGCACAAACACAATTCCTTTTTTCAGTGAAAAGCCTTCTTCACTGTCACTTCATGTTTTATTAAAAATAGACAGATTCCCCTTCCCCATCAGTTTTTTTTTTTTTTTTTGCAATACATTGTAATGCAATAGGGCTGGTATGATTCAGCAGCAAGAGAGTTAATTTAAATAGGTACTTCACAAAATGTTTGGGAACTATGACAAGCATTAAAAGAATTGTTGGTTGAAGATTATTTTTATTTCTGTGATGTGATGCAAGCAACTCTCTTTAAAACCTGCTGCTAACTGCCAGCTTTTCTGGGCAAGAAGGCTTAGGGGACCTTATATATTCATAAGCATGCTCTTTCATCTCTTGATTAAAGATTTCTTCTTGACTACTATAGATAAGGCGGCTGTTTGCACTAGCTTCTTACATGTGGAAAGTAAATTAAGGAATCAAAATAATGAGTTTCTAAAATTCATCATGCCCTCTGGGAAAATTTAATTGCAGAAAATGAAATTTCAGATCCCCCTTGATTTGTACTCCCTAAATTAATGTCAGGCAAGAGTTATGGCCACTAAGATTTGGGCACACATGAGAACAACTGCTGAGTTTCAGAAGTGGAACTCCCTTCCAGATGAGGTCAGACAGGTCCCCTCCCTGTACTTACTGAATCCTTTTTATTCCAGCAGACTTTAATTAGGATTCAATTAAAGTTATAAAGGATTTCATAACTTTAACGCATTTTTAGTCTTATTGTATTGGGTCTTTTCTACACCGCTTAGAGATAACTGTGATTAAGAAGTATACAAATTGTTTAAGTAAATACAAGGCAGTCTTGTTGGGCTCTGGTTTCCATCATTCTCCGCCAACATGGCCAATGATCAGGGGTGGTAGGAGTGCCAATGCGACATCTGGAGGGCTACAAGTTCCCCAGCCCTGTTTTAAGGGGAGTGTAACCCCATCCTTAACAAGCTGGTACTCTATCCCTGGACAGGTAAGCCTTTGACTAATAGCACCTCGTCTGGATTTAGGTTTAGTTTCCTTACCCTCATCTAGCTCATCACTGGCTACAGAGCCCAGTTCAGAACATCTATGGCTAGATAGGAAACCTCTGGCCTGTGGGTTAGATGTGGCCCTTGGTTGAATTTCTATATGGCCCTTCAGGGCATGTCCTCCTTGGCCCACACCCGCAATTTACATCTGAAAATAACCTCATGTTGAGAGTTCTTTTCTCTTATGCAAATTGTATGCCCAATACAGAATGGGATCACAGAGGGGAGCAAATTATTAAAACCATCCTACCTCCTAGGCCAGGGTCATGATCCAGACTGGAGACCTCCCATATACAATTTGCATTGCAGAAACATCTCCTAGTTACTCCAATAGGAGTTATTTTCCACAATATACAAACAGGGGCACAGTAAACCCAATCCAGACTGGGAACCTGTGGTAGTGCCTCCACCCCAATATTCTGAATAATGTACATTTGCAGGCTGACGTGCAAACCAGGAAAAAAAACCACCATTACCCCCATGCTATACCATTCATAAATGGAAACAAACTTTCATACCTTGGTCGGCAACATCTTCAATGTCTACTTTGAGCTCATTTGCCATAAAACCAATAACAGAGAAGATGACAAAGCCTGCAAATATACTTGTGGCACTGTTGGTACAAGTTACTATCAAGGTGTCCCTGAAGAAATGAAAAGATGAAAGAAAATACACACAGTAGAAGTGACAGTGTATAGTAGATACATAGATAATAATTTATCCTTTGTGGAACACCAACTCTTAATAGACACAATACCAAAAAAAAAATACATATTTTAAGTAAAACAGCAACATCCAACAGTTTACTACTGATAAAAAGCCATTCTGCTAATATGAAAATAAAAACTTACAAAGTGGTTAGCGGCAATAATTAACTGATTCCACCATAAAAATATGAGATTTCAAAAACTATGGGAAATGATAACTGTGATCCCACCACACTCTAAAATACCTATTGATTGAACAAATTGAGTTGCTCACCCTCTCACACATACTGTACATATTCTTAGGATGGCAAACTTCACATCATCTTTTTGAAGGAGAGAGATACAGGGTGATTCATAATGAAGCATACAGTTTCCAGATGCTGTAAGACAGTAACAGGCGATGGCACGGACCACAACTGCGAACTATGAGGTACCATAGATGTACTCATAAAGATTGTGTTCTGCTACTGAGGAAAATGATGTAGGCAATAGCATGCATGTCACGTACTAGCCGGGCAAAATGGCTGTGTCTGCAGTGGAGAAGGCATTTTGTGTTCTTGAATTGAGCAAAATGGAATCTGTAACTGTTGTGTGACGGCATTATCTCTAAGCAGAAAATGTATCTACAATTGGCATGAAAAATTTGAAACTTTTTTCTGTGGGGGTATGTAAAGGACAAGGTACTCACCCCTTCCCTTCCTGTTGATTTAGCGGAGCTGAAACAGCGTATCACAGCCACTATCACTGCACTTAAATTCAGATATCTTAACTTGTGTTTGAGCAGAAATTGATTACCAGTTCAATGTGTGTCATGTGACAAGGGATCATAGCTGTCAACCCTCCCTGCTGTTTCCCAATGCTGTAATAAGGGAATTTCCTGCAAAAAGGGGGGGGGGAGGTTGACAGCTATGCAACATAGAACATCTGTGACTGTTTCTGAAAAAACTTTAAACATTCTCCTACAATTCTGTTACAGGTAACATAAGATAGATTACATTCTTCTTTTTTTATACTGCGTTGAAACTGTATTCTTCATTATGAATCACCCTGTATAATTACCATAACAGACCAAGATCATATTTCAGCATTTGGGCACATATGCCTAAATGTGTGGCTTATATGTGGGTGGAACAGTGTGGTGTAATAACTATTTTTGAATGTTTGAAGCCCAGGTTTGAAGGCGTAGTTGAACTATCAACCTCCCTGATAGCTTTGATGAAGTCACTGTCTCTTTCATAAGCTAGATTCAAAAACAGAGTGTTCCTCTGTGCAGGAAGAGTGAAAGACAAATGAGGTAATAAAAAGTTGGAAGAAATGTGGCATGTTTATACAATTTGTGCACTGTTTTAGGAATGGGGAAAATCAGTGTTTTTTTTTCTTTTAAAAATGTTTAGGGATACTCTCTTTTTCCTACTCATATTGAAATACTGCCCCTCAGTGAGGTCAAACTTAGATTCACAAAATGTTTAGGGGTATGCGTATCCCTGTGTTCCCCCAGAAAAAGCACTGGAGAAAATATATCTGGATATATATTTTTTACATTAGAACAAGACAGTGAGCTATCCTGAAATAACCACTAAGCTACCAAAGTTATACTGTTATGTACTCAGTGGTCTTGTTGCCTGAGCTTGAGTCTGAACTAAGGATTCTGAGCCCCTGTGTTCTGATTCAATACATGATATCCAATCACAGAACACTTCAGGATTTGGGCCTCTGCCATTGGCCCTTAAACTCTGAGTTATGATTCGCAGCTTGGAAGTTTAGACAGCCAATCACGTTGGGAGTGGGAGTGGCCCAGGCCTTCAGAAATGTATATAAGCAGTTGCTTTGTCCCAGTTTGTTTAGTTCTGTTAGTTCAATAAAGGTTCTTGCTGTTATCACTGTGCCTTGCCTTGTGGGAACCCACCTACGCTTCATATACCCTAGAGAAAATTGCTGCTTTTAAGTCCTTGGCCCTTCTTTTAAGGCTAACACTCTTGCTGTTATCTGAAGAAGTGTGCGTGCACACAAAAGCTCATACCAATAACAAACTTAGTTTGTATCTAGGGTGCTACTGGAAGGGAAAAAATTTACCGGTACTCTTGCTGTTTATGAGAGATTGACACTTACAAAAACGTTTACTTACACTGACTAATGAGCAAAGTCAGTGTTCTAGTGCCCCTTACAAAATTTAGGGTAGTAGATTTCCTCTCTTCCCTTTCACTTTTGCAATGAATATTTCCAGGGAACTTTGGGCCAATTTATATTGCAGCCATGTGTTCAATAGCCTCATCAGTGTTGATACAGAGAGGGCTGGAGGAATTGCTCCATGGATGCTTGCAGCAACCAGAGCTGAAAGGCGCTACAGGCACTTGTAAGCTTTGGATATGGGAAGGCTCGTTTTCAGGCAGATATATGCATACTTCAATAAATTCATAGCTCAAAAAATATAAATAGAGTGATTTCTTCCAAAATAATATCAAAGAGTTTTCAGTTTCAATGTCATTTGTTTATCAGATGATGAAAAGAAATCTAGAAACCTGCCATAAAAGCACCCTGCAGTTCCTGTAGACCTCTAAGGAAGACTTCCCTTAAGTAATCATTTTTTTCCCTTCTTGCTGAGACTTGATAATGCTAACTATAGAAACAGATTGCTGTGTTCTAACTTTGTTCTAAAGGAAACTCCCCCCACCCCCGGCTCTGGATCAGCATCAGACGGAAATACGGCTCACTAAGAAAGCTTATCACTCTCACAGAATTTTAAGCTGGGGTATGCGCTGTAACAGATTGTAACAAATCCAAGATAATTTTTCAGTCTGCACTGAAATGCACTGAAGGGGGAAATGTTTAAAATAAAATTTAGCTGTACTGAGGTAAATTATGACATAAAAGCCACTCTACAGCTCTCCATCTCCTTTTACTTCAAGATGTTTACTTCACAAACAGGGATAATTGGGGTTGGAGGCTTTCTTTTCCACTAATGTCTCTATTTCTGGGGGCCGTAATGTGGCACCTTTGGACACAATTGCAGCCACAGAGTCTTACCAGGTTGCCCATCAAGCTATTTAACCCCCCTCTGGACCAATTATAAATTATAATGGCCACACAGACAGTCCAAGTTTCCCTTCACTCTCTCCCATGTTGTCTATGGAGGCCCTGCTACCATTTTGATTAGTTAGCACACTTGGAAAAGAGGTGAGAAAACAGCTCACTGCTGGTGGCATCCAATTACAACTGCTGACTCTCCCTTTCTCTGCAGGTAGCATCCAATTAGAAGAGAGAGAACGGTTCTAATAGGATGCTACCTGCAGGGGGGCTTTTTGACTCTAAGGAAGAAGGTGGGGTTTTTTCCTATAGCTGAGTGCAAAAAGGAAACATAGGTGCTGAGAGAAAAACTACAGAGCACCAGGGGTTGGGGAGAGGGGGGGAAAGGTGTCCATGTGCGTATAGGTGATCAGGATACATGGAGTAAAACATATGGGGGAATGGTAAAGTGAGAAAGAGAGAGAGAGAGAGAGAGAGAGAGAGAGAGAGAGAGAGAGAAAGAAAGAAAGAAAGAAATATTGACTTCTCTGAAATTGGTGGTTTGCTTCCCATAAAAAGTGTGTTAGAGAGTAGGAAACTGTGGGTCAAAAGGGACAAATCGTGTCCTCCCTCAAAGAGGGCACGTGTTGTGGTACGACCTGGGAACCAAACCCTTGTGTTGTGGGTGGGTTCGATTGGATAGCCACCCTATTGGTAGGTCCCTCAATGCTGGGTGTAATCAGACCAATGGGACGCTAGCCAAATGGCTCAAGGGACCTACATAAGCCCATGCGCGTGTTCCTGAGCTTCCTCTTTGGGCCAGTGCATCGGAATACCCACCCATCTCTTCCTATATTTAGGGCTTGCGCTTGACCTTGCTACGCCTTCGTGTGTCGTCTGTCATTGGGACAGGAGCACGGCAGGAATTTTCCCCACTTGGCTGAAGGGCTGTTGCCACTTGGGTTTCGCCTGTAAGGTTGCGGATAGGCTCTGATTCAGGTGATAGGGATGGGGAAACGCTCTCGCCATCCCTAAGCAAAGGGTATTCCATTAAAGGAATCCAGGGACTCAATGGTTTGGTCAACCCTGCAAGGGGTTGTGCCCATGCCTGAGTCCAGGGGGACATCTGTGTGGTGGACTAGCCTGACCAACAGCTTTCCGCTGTTCCAGGTGTTCACCCTAGGATGACCTATGCTGGTGCCCTGGGTCAGCGCTACCTGCAACGGTGCAGGGAGCTAGTCGAACCAGAGCCTATGCAACCACTCACTTGCTGTAATCAATAAAGTTGTGGCCTAAATTCTGCCAAAAACCAAACCAAAATTATGAGTCTTGTCTGAGTTTATTTAAGGGGGAGGTTAAAGGTCTTGTCAGGGAACTGTCCCCAGCTCAGCGCAGGGTGGTGGAAGGGCTCTCAGGATGCTACAGAGAGCCTCGGTCCCATCTGACCAGTAGTGCCTCCTTGTCCAGCAGAGGGAGCAGCAAGGTCTCCAGTGGGGAGGGGTAGGCAGCTCAGGAGCTGGAGAGCCGAGGCTCTGGGGATGTTGGAGAGACCCTGCACTCCTCTCGCTCAGCGGGTGAGGAGGGAAACACACTATTTCCGTCGCCCCAAGTACGCAGAGGAGTGAAACAAAAAGAGGGGAGGCGGATACCGAAACTCATATGTTGGGGTCAGAACCGGAAGGGGCCACTCCCGGATTCTGCAGACGGTTGAGACAGACATGAACTTTTAAGCTCTGCACTGTACATAGTATACACAATAAAACTACCAAGGAAACGGCTAGAGATTTGCCTGGTTTCTCATGAGCAACCATCCAAGGACCTTACAGGTCTAAACACGCAATTTTGCTGCACAACCTGGCTCTTACACACAGATCAGCTGCTATGACATCAAGGTCCATCCTTAGACATCAGAATGACTTATCTGGCATGGGTTCTAGTAAGTGTAAGAAGCAAGAAGTGTGTGCAAATGTCTAGTTAAATAAAACATAGGCTCAGGATCAAAATATATGCACTATGGTTCTCCTACACCTGAATGTCCCAGGCATATTGTGGACTGACACTCTTCACTCAGTGTGTGTGTGTGTGTGTGTGTGTGTGTGTGTGTGTGTGTAGAAATGAGAGCATTCAGTATAGATAAAGTGGTCTGCTTAGACTAGAGAGACTTGAGGTGCCTCAGACGAGTCATTGTCTCTCTGCCCAACCTCCCCCACAGGCTTGTTATAAAATGAAATAGGATAACCCCCATATATGTACCCTTGAGCTTCACACCATTGAGACTTAAAGTAGTTGATGCTTAAATTAATCTACATTGAAATCTGCAGCCTGGAATATATCATTGTCTGCATGCTAGTCTTGCATTAAGAGCAGTGGCAAAAACAGTCACAAGAGAAGCTAAAATGTCATTTGGGGGCTGTAATCCTAAATTCACTTACTGATAAGTAAATGAACTCAATTGGGCTTCCTCTGGTGTTGATATGCATAGGAGTGCACAGCTGTATCATGAGTGGAAATAGCAGAGCCTCAAATTTAGAAGGCTCAAAGATTTAGATTTTGCTGCCAATAAAACTCTGATTATTTCATCAACATGCAAGCAGCAGCCAAGATACCATTGATCATGACTCCCTAAAAAACAGAAAAGAAAAAGGTTCTAACAGTCATTAGAAAGCAAATCTAATGAGACTTCAAGAACTCTTAAGTACAGCATTAATTACTTACTCCCTAGGGAAGCTCATACAGCCAGTTCCATTGCAGTTTTCAAGAAAATCATAGCATTTTGGAGTGGGTGGGTTTTAAAGTGCTGTGTTGGCTGCTGGTCAAAATTGTTTTTTAATACTGTTATTCTGCCTTTGCTACGGCTGTGTTATTTTTCTATTTCATTTAAAGATGATGGTTGTTTAAAGTATCTTACTTATGAAGATTAATTTGATGTCTGAGACCTTCTTTGGGGCATAGGGAAGAACCACAAAGAAAACATAATTTACAATTCCCTTGACAGAAAAATGCTGACTGACAGTGAGACCCAAAAAGAAACCACGTTATCAAATGATAGGGAGACAGTCATTCCATGAAATCCAGGTTGTCATAAAAGTGATTCTGAAAGAGCAGACTAATTATAGTGATTCCTTCTAACAGCTATGAAGCTAGAATCTGCATACACAAAAGTAAATGTCACTTTAAAAGTAAATGCTTCACAAGAAAGGACAGAGAGGTAGCTGGTTAGGAAGTGAAATCGTAAGCTTTTGCAGAGAGATCACTACTCTTCTCTTTAAAATCCTCTGTAAAAGATGACAGAACTAGGGCATGTGTTAAAGAAGAGTGCAAGAAAATCAGATGGTGCAGGCTGGCCCGTAGGCTAAAAAAGCACACAAAAGGGGCCTGCCTGTCAGTTCTGCTTGAACATGCACGTACTGTATATTAATTCTTTAACCATTTTGATGGTAAAAGCAGCATAGCACCAAGAGTTGTGCCTCCCTTATGAATTATTGGGAAGCACATAATGTGCAGAATATACCTGTAGACATCCAGGCCCAATTGGTCACTTGGATAATAAGCCACTCTCCCCTACATCCTTGTGCTTTCCCCACCCTGATCCAGACCCTCCAGAGCAGCTTGAGAGGTGGCACAGGGAGCTCAGAGAATCTGCAAAAACTGCCTCCCTTCTTTTCTTGATGAGGTCAGGGAAATGGGAAACCAGAATGCACTGCCATGTGAATGCAGCCTATGTTTCTTGAACTACAAGTCCCAACATTCCTTCACTCTTGTGCACATTTTTCTGGCCAAACACAGCACAGTAGCTGTTAAAGTGTTTAAAATACAGTCGTACCTCTTGTTACGAATGCTTCAGGATGCATACAACATGGGTTACGAACGCGCTGAACCCGGAAATAACGGAATGCGTTACTTCCGGGTTTGGCAGTTCGCGCATGTGCAGACGCGTCAATTGACAACACGTGCATGCGCAGACATGGCACTTCAGGTTACGCACATCACAGGTTATGAACGGGGCTCCAGAACTGATCCTGTTCATAACCAGAGGTACCACTATGTGCTTTAGACACACCGACAAAGGAAGAATGGACAGTGAAACTAATGGAGTATGCAGAACTGGGCAAAATGACAGGAAGAATCCGAGAACAGCGGGACCAGAAGTTCATCAAAGACTGGACTAAATTTGCAGATTATTTGAAGGACAATTGCATTCAATTGAATACATTGGTAGGATTGCAAGAAGCTTTGTAGATTGATGAAGAAATATCATTGTAATATGAAACTATAGTGATAAGTTTATGTGTGATAATTTAAAGCAATGATTGATTTATGAAGTATAGGTATTAGTGATAGATGTTAGAAAATCATGAGGAGGGTTTGATGGAAGTCATGGCCTTAAAAAGCCAAAATGTTAAGAGTTGATAAAATAATGTGATGGATTTTATTAATGTATTATTATAAAACTAATAAAAAATGATATGGCAAAAAATACGCTTTAGACACATTTCTCTGCCCTGGAATCTAGTACCAGTTATTCTATGCCTTCTGGAGACCTGTTGCCTACCTCATTTGCTCACATATTTTCTGAAGCCTTTCAGTTCTATCAGCAGCAATGACATTTGACTGCAACATTCCCGGCATTACGTTTTTGTCACCTTACTAATGTCACACTTTTCTGGCTCCTGCTGCCTGTTGTTCAGAGAAAATGCAACCCAAGCAACCAAATATTTAGCTGTGCCTCCAAAACTCCTTCTTGGGCACATGCTATACACCTTTATGAGCTATTGTTGGGGTTGCTGGTTTCTACTGTTCCTTGCACTTGCATTTTGAAGCTGCTTCAAATAGTGGAACACTTGGAATAGGAATGTGTTGAATAATAAAGCAATCAATCAAAACCAAATATGGAATGGGCCTGCATTTATAAGAGTGCAAACTTCTCGGCTCTGTAGGAAGTTACCAATTACCTTTAATCAAAGCTTCCATCTTTAGTTCGACTTTTCTTAATCTTAACTAGGTGCTAATACAATTTCAGGAATAATCACTGTGCTCAGTGATATAACAACCAACAGCAGAGGTGATACAGCCATTGCCCTTTTGGAAACTGCAGATTACCCTTTCTAATGCAGAGTGCTCAGAGCACAGCTGGATTCTGACCTATTTCTAAATCTCCAAGCTTTCTCCAGTAGAGATTATGCTTGTGTTGTATTTCATGTTGCCAGCCCAGGTTTTTCTTGGCAATTCCCGAGGTTGCTTTTCAACCTGGCCTATTTTTAATTAGGGCAAGCTTTCAACAGAAAGTAGGGCACACCAACCTCAGAAGGAGCCCAGTGGGTTTTGAGGACCTGCATCACAGGTGATAGAGTGTTTCCATTCTTTGAAAGAAATTGTGCTTTACAAACAATGTCATAACTTTCAAGGCCACAGAATCAGGGGCAATTTAGCCAAACAACAGAATTTTTGGGCCCTGCAAGGTCCAGAAGTATTGTGTGTTGCTGGCCTTCCTCAACTTCACTGAAGGGAGACGGACCACATATTGAATGCCTTGCAACTTCCAAAATTCCCTCCCTAATGGAGGGTGGCATATCAGGAAGCAGAGCTCTCCCTGGCATTCTAATTTCTTATGTACAGGAAGTTCCCTCCTTGACCTGCCCCCACATGAGATAGCATGCAATTCTCTCCAACCATTTGAAATAGTTCTGCTATGTGACAGTTTTGAATGCATTGACTGGTTTTATTACTGATTGGGTATATCAATCCAAATCACCCAATTTTCTCCTTTCAGTGGTCTGGCTGCGTCAAATAATTAGGAACAACTGGTAATCCTAATTACGTTAAAAAAATTATAAACAACTCCCAGCTAATTTGTAAGGATCTAAATTATTTCCATAAGTTTCTGGAATTAACAGTGCCGCTCAGTCGCCATAAAGTCATTGGGTTCATGGAATCATTCTACTTACCTGTACAGGTTGTTATGAAATTTGTTATAGGAAGACAAAGTAATCAGGCCACCCCATGCAGCAGACAAAGAGAAAAATATTTGAGTGGCAGCATCTTTCCACACCTAAAAAAAAAAAAAGTCCCATGAAGAAAATGAGCATCAACTTCAACAAACATTTTTTCAGCAAGTTATTTTAAAAATCAATAGTGTTGTTGACTATGGGAGCAATCCTATCTCAAGATACACCAGGATGAGTGGATTACGATCCACAGATCTCCAGCTGAGTCAGGAGGTTCCTGTCACAGTTTGGTTATGGAAGCTTAATTCCCTCATTTTAGGCTATGCTGGAGAGACATTAGTATATTTTCCAACCAGTTGAGCCCACCATGAAGGATCTTAAATTGACATAAGCTCCCACAAAGGAGTGTGTTGGGATGGGACCAGAGGGATGGGGTTATTTAGGCTGGATTCTAAACCCATTCTGTTTTCTCACATGACCTGGCAACATGGGCGTAGCCAGGATTTTTATTAGGGAGAACAGAACCTCATATCTGCAATGATTTGTATTGATTTTTTGTGGGGGGTGCAGCAGTAGCCTTGTTGCTGAATGGAGTCTGGATCTGGTGTAACATGACACCAGCTAAACTCACACTGGCTTGGTTTTACACCAGTTTCTTGTGTACAGGATTGCTCCCTACAATTCAAACTGATTGTAAAAGAGTCCATTAAAAAGTGGCACAGCTGGTCCTACCGCGGCACAAGAAGGAGGCTGCTCCAAGCAGTAGAATTTATGGGATTGCAGGAAATATTGTAATACAAATGACTACTGCAAAATGTGATGGTGGACACACACACACAAAAACGGATTAGCCAAATTTATGGAATTCCTATTGCTATTGGGACCATGACACTGGAGCAGATACACCTCGGACTGATCCAACAAGGCAACCCAAATGTACTCTAAACATCACTAGATAAGGAACAATTTGCACTGTTCCTTATCTCTGGGAGTGTGAGATTTCATTCCACATAACACATGCAGCATGGATGTGGATGTGCAGAGAGCTAGCTCACCTTGCTTATAGCCATGTTTCACTTCCTCACAACCAGAAGAAGTTTGACCCACCAAAACAAATGGAGCAATGTACTGAAGGACGTGCAAACCTAACCTTATTAGAACGCCTAGTGCAATGTGTGCAATAGATTTAGCCAGATCAGCTTGCACGTAATTGATTCAGCACAGCATAGCATATCTCTGTATGCTTTCTTAATACATAGCAAATAATAAATCTGTATGAATTATTCACCCTATTAGAGTGTTATAACTGGAATAATAAGCCCACCATAGCATCAATCAGTTTCTCCCACTTAGGTGTGATGAAGTACAATATTCCATTCCCAGCTCCTGGCAGAGTTACTCCTCTGATGAGTAAGATGATGAGCACTACATAAGGGAATGTAGCAGTAAAGTACACCACCTAAAGAGACCACACATAGACAAAGAATTACTCATTTGGGCGGATCCCATAAGTAGGCTTGCAGTCCACGACAATTCATTATCCAGGCAGAGTTAGTACACAGGCTCGTGGGAATGTGAGCAACCTACAGAGATAATAGGATTATTAGAATGTTGCTATCTATGAAAAACCACAAGCTAATAAAATAGCAAGGTTCTGAGATAACAATAACAGTATTTATGTGTAGCTGATGTTTTTTTTCCTATTCAGGCATCTTATTACTACAGTATATGTGACCCTTCAAACCAACGAAAATCAAGGTAGTTTTTCATAAAATGAGGTGCTCTGTCAGCAGGCACAGCAGCCATTTATTTAAGACCCCATCTCTCTCTATATATACTGATGGTTGTGCTTATTCTGCTTCCCCAGTTGTTCCCCTTTGGTAAAAGGACCATTCGAAAGCAAGATAGGGGGAGCCTCACTCAGATCCAGGGGGCCAAAAGGAACCCTCCAGGCCTCTCCCTCCAGCCCTTGTAACTTTCTCTAGGCCACACCACCCTCTGACCTTGAGTGGTTTTGCCTGGCTAGATTTTGTCCTTGAACGCCGGGCTCAGTGGAGGACAGGAAAGGGTGTTCGAGCATGTGTAAAAACTAGCCTGATCTACAAAGATCAAAACTGCACTAATTGCTCCAGCAAATTGTGGTTGCCCAGAAGTGAATCTTGCAGTTGGGCTGAAAAAGGTTTCTTTTCCCTCTGATCTGAAGTATATTTCATCCATGTTAGTTGTTGTTACATCGTGGTTAGCACTCATGAAGGTGAGGTGGGCATTGCCTGCATGCTTGTGAAAAAAGGGAGGGCTCTAAGCCTGGAGCAGAGACCCTAGTCAGAGGGAACTAGCGCTTACCTAAGATTGGCTAAGGTGTTTCTGAGCCCAGCATGGTAAGTCCGCTGTTGAAGTAAAGGGGGATTGAGAAAGGAGAGGGCAAGGTGTATAGATAGCCCTTTCTTTATGGCCCAGCAGCTAACTACGGAACCATGCTTCTTGTGCCAGAGCTTCCCTGCAGAGGGAGCAGTCAAGTGAACTAAAAAAGAACTAAGAGAGGAGGGAGAGGGAGCTGAGGCTGAGAGTAAAGAGCCCAAAACAAGGCTAGTTCTACCATTCTAGGACTCTCTTTTCAGTACAGTTGGGATATCTTTGAAATCCATTTACTTTTTCCATTTAATGATGTCCCCAACCCATTTGTTATCTACCCTCACATTTTAAAATAGAGCAGGTTTATAAACAAGCTGCTCAGCCTCATGCATGCTTACGCATAAGTCATTTTATTAGAGAATTAATCTTTATAAAGTTTGTAGGGGGGACATTAATATTTTAATTACCTTTAGGACAATGTTGAAAAAAGATATTATCTATCTTCCTGAACTGAAGAAAGCTAATAGTGTTTAAGAGAATTAAACTTGAAGGTGGTATGATATATTTTGTCTTGTTTTCCATACTAAACAAACTCATTAATTTTATTCCATTGCTATTTTTAGCCTCACAGAACATTGTAAAAACCTGAAAACCCTCCTATGAAGAGAGGATAGTTGAGCAAGTGTATACAGGCTGGGCAATTGTGCTTCTGTTGTACTATATTCACTCTCTGAGGTATCCAGTGAAGTACTTCTGCTAGTACAAGGATTTCCACTTGCGCAACAGAACTTCCTTCTCTTCTCCCTGCATGCTCCAGATCCTCCCCAAATCTGCTCTGGAGGTTGTGAACTCCCAACATGGGTTTAGCAGGGCTTGGGGAGACATGCAGAGAGAGAAGGAAGGAAGGGAAGTTCCATTGTGCAGCTAAACGTCCTTGCCCCAGTGTAAGCACTTTGTTGGGTACCGCGCATCTTGCAAAAAGAAGTAATCCAGCCAGCCGCTGCATCCCTTGTCCTTGGAATGCATATTTTGATAAAATGAATTAATCATACTTTACAGGACTCTTTCCATTCACCTTTTAGGATGCAATCCAATATCAACACAGAAAGCACAAGGAATGTAGGCAGCATGCCATGAGGATCCCAAATTTGAAAAATATGTGCTGTGCTGCTTTCACATTTATTAACAAACTATTCCGTAGTTTGGTAATACTTAGTTCTTCGGTCATACAATATATCATTGAGTTCTGGCTCTGAACAGTCTAAAGAAAGATGCTCTCTTACTTTTCCTGATGTCTTTATTCCTTTAGCCAGGGAGGCATAGACAATCGCCCAAGCCAGAAAAAGAGAGAGTGCCAAAGGCCACCTGATTTCACCAGGATATTCGATTCCTGCAGAAATCTTCAATACAAAGTACCTGAGAATCAAAATTCCAATGTGAGTCATTGCAGGCCCAATTCCTCCGGCGTTTACTTTTGTAATGTCAAATACATACACACACACACACACACACACAGCTTTATTGTGGTCCATAGACCCAAAATACACAGTCTAACAATGGTTATAAACATCAATAGTTATTAAGGCATAAGAGCGTCCTCGCTAGCCAACAGAGGAGCCTTAAGCCATACATACTGATTTCTGATACTGACTCCGAGAGAAATTTTGCTACACCCAGTGTAATAGTATCAGTCTTATCCTCAAGAAGAACTGTAACATAAAAGTATCAAGCAATTCCAGGTTGTTCTGTTAATACCGGTATTGGTTTGATTAGATGCTATCTAACCTGTTTATACAGACTACAGTGTAATAAAATGTGTTTCATACATTCAGCATCCTGGGAACTTGGGCACAGCCTATCTTGGTATGGGATGCCAGCCAATCTTCCACTCAACACTTTGGATGGAAAAACTTTTAATCTGGCTTTATAAAATAGACAGTGATAGTTTGGTGCAGCCAGTTTCTTAAAGTAGGGAGCTAACAAAACAAAACAAAAAACCCCTGCAGAGATCGGATTCCTAACACAGATAGGCCACAGGTCACATATAAGCAAGATCATAAATCACTGAGGGCAACATCCCAAAACCTCTGTCAAATATAACTGTAGTTGTGATAACAACATCCCAGCCCTCCCCAGCTTATCTGGGGAAGGAAGACCTGGTCACAACAGAGCGTACCCCTCTCTTGTGCCCTCCCTTTCCCTGTCTGAGGTACGTGAGAGCATCAAATAAGAGATTGATTATTTAACAGGCTGACGCTTATCAAATAGCCTCAAAAAGTTCCCTAGGGTCTCTCTGAAGTTTCCTTAGGTACTGTGTGGTTAAAACTATAGGTGTGAGAGTATTTGAAATAATCTGAGACAACACAGGGTTTATAAAACAAGAATTGAGTTTACGAAGATAAAAGAGAGAGAGAGAGAGAGAGACTGGCACTTGTTTTGAAATGCCATCAAATTGCTTCTGTCTCTGTAGCAGGAGCAATTAGCTCGTTAGTTAAGTCCCAATATATGAAAGACATATCTAAATGACTGGCATAAACACTCAACTAATGAACAGCAGAGAAAGAACCTACAGACAATGTAATTACAATTTTTTCATTCCGCTAATAATTTCATGCATTACCCTGTGACTTTCAGACTGAGATTTATTTTTAAATTGTTCCAAAAAGTGTGCGTGTGTGCGCGTGTGTGTGTGCGCGTGGTTTTAAAAAATAAATCTTACTTGAAGTACTCTTCACTGCCACTGACAAAAGTTTTGTTGACATGGCTGGTATAGTTTACCATTGTCAAGTTTGGATAGGCACTCATACAGAAAGTAGAGTTCTTTATTTGTAATTTGGGGTGGTCACCAATGATGCAGGAATCTGAAAAAACACAAGTCAAAAGAGCAATTACTGAGCTAAAATTCATCTGAAGACTTGGGGGAAAACAATTAACAAATAACAGCTTGCATTGAAGTACATTTCATTTGAGCATTGAAAATTAATTAGGTTCCTCTACCTGGTTGAACAAAGGCATACTATCTTCCTTTCAACATTAATCACATTTGAGCCTTCCTTTTCATTGGTGAGTCTAGTCCAGGCTTCCTCAAACTCAGCCCTCCAGATGTTTTGAGACTACAATTCCCATCATCCCTGACCACTGGTCCTGCTAGCTAGGGATCATGGGAGTTGTAGGCAAAAAACATATGGAGGGCCAAGTTTGAGGAAGCCTGGTCTATCTTGGCCTTTTGTTGGGCAGGACTTCTGGCAATTTGTTGTGCCCATGCAAAAGCCCCAAACCCACAGAATGAGCTCATAGCTCCAAATGTGGGTGCAAGTCTCAGTTTTAGAGACAAGTAAATGGGGCTTGCTAGTATTGCCCACACTCGTGCTTATGTGATCATTGCTACGATGCAACCTCTGCTTGCAATCTATTGTGATCTGTAGACTATTTGCTACTCATTTGTGGCTCCCTGAGTGGTTATTTCATACTGTGCATTTAATGAGCTGTTTTCCTCCTACTCAGTTTCTCTGGACATTTAAAAACAATGAACAGCAAAATAAATACAAGTTCACTAAGTGAAACATTGCTTTTATACATGTTGCTTGCAAGGCTTGTAAATTTGAAGGCAATTTGTAACTTATATTAGACTGCTGCAGATTTGTGCATTTGAACTGAAATTCTGGTTTTAAAGCTATTATTTGATTTTAATAAATGTATACCCCAATTTTCCATCTGAAGATGCCGAAGACAGGTAGCAATAAGATATAAGCTGTTTTCTATTAAGGAACACTTAAAAATATATATCCAGGGATATTTCCAAAGCCAAGCCATTATGAACTATGTGCAATCCTACAGTGAAGCAGTGTCTAATGGGAGGAATGGGCAAATGTAGATGGACATTTTCCATGCTATTGGTTCAGCACTAAACTGGAAGTGTACAAAACACAGTTTGAAAGAAAGAACAAACTAATATCCTGCCGTAAGGTCTTGACCCATCAGTACTGACTTGATCTGTCTTGTGGATCAGCAGCATAGTTGACCCAGAGCAAAACTGAAACCCCCATGCCATTGGGCCATCTTAGGCAGGAATGGCCAATTTCCTGGCATTGAGGATTCATGAACTTTAATGGCTGTGCCTTTCAGCAGGTGTAATATGTCAGAGAAAGCTAAGGTAGAGGAGTCCTATCACAGGAAGACTGTACACATACAAAGCAACCACACAGTCTAAGAAAAATAAGGAATAGAAAACTGGTGCAGCACTCTGAATGTAAAATGAGATAATGAATTTGGGTGTTTTTTTTTTAACTAGAGCTAACAGGCATTTGGAGGCGGGATTAAGCATTTAAATGTGCCAGTCAGGTGTTACATTTCAAACTTTACCGTGGAAGCTCGTGTTACGTACCGTCCTCCTTATGAATGTTTTGGGTTACGAGCTCCGCTAACCCAGAGGTAGATGCTCCTGGATGTGAACTTTGCCTTGGGATGTAAGCAGAAGTCACTCCGGCGGCGTGGCAGCAGCAGGAGGTGCCATTAGCAAAAGCGCGCCTCAGGTTATGAACAGTTTCTGGTTACGAACAGACCTCCGGAATGAATTAAGTTCATAACCAGAGGTACCGCTGTATTAGATTTTTTCTATTGAAATGTCACTTCAGGACATACTTCTGAAAGTCTTCAGTCTGAGCAGTACAATACTGTAGATGTCTACTGAAAAGTCTGTTCTACAGAAATTGATTTGGTTTACTGCAAGCCAAGCCTTGTCAGATGTATTTCAAGCGTGGGAGTTAAATATTAAATTGTCAACGTTTTCAGTAAAACTACTACACCCAACAATATCCATATGGAGAACACTACTCACATTCCCAGGAAGAACTTAAATTTGAAGCTCTGAAATCAAGTTCTAATGAGGAGAATTGACTTGGGAGTTCAGAAATTTGTTTCAGCTCGAGCCTTGATTGTATGTGGAGGCCAGACTGTGATTAGGCTTGATCCAAAGCTTCTGATTTATGAATAATACATCAGCTATGACTTGCAGCAATATTCATCCTGAACAGAAGTTTTCTGGTTACAATGTGCATTTTAGGTGCATTAGGACAATCCTCATGTGCACCTAAAGACAGCAAAGATCTTGAGAACATAACCAGCGTACTAAGAGAGTGGTATTTAAATTGCTCAGATTTAATTATTATCCACAGAAATGAGTGCAGTCTCCTAACTCTCCGCTTAATCTGAAGCCATGCCCTTTCTGCTAATTGACAAAAGCACATTGTTGATTTTCAAATTCTCTCTTAAGTGTCGGTGAAGGCTACTAGTGATGCAAGAAGTATGAAAAAGGAAAAGAAATAATTTCTGTCAAATGATCCCTTTGTATGTCCCCTTGTTCTATTAATGTTTTAATGCTCTGTCAATGTTCTATTAAACTGTGCTATTGCAAGCTTCCAACTTCGTGCAGCCCCAGTATTTTTGGAAAGGAAAGCATTATGCCCCAAGTCGGCCAGCAGAGGGGGTAGTGGTATGTTATCCACCCATTCTCTCATTTTCTGCACATCTCTAGATTTAGCTGAATATTACTGAGGAGTGGGTACTGTGTTTTTGCACCTGGCACCCTGTGTCTCATTGTCTGGTCCTTGCATTCAAACGCTTATGGAAAATAATACACAAATTCTAAGGCCATCACAATCCAATACAAAATTAGTTGTAAAGCCCGTTGAAAATGGTTTTAGTGTGTTGCTAACTCTGTGTTGAATTGCAGGGTTTGCAATAAGGATTGCACACTAGTAAATACAGATATAGGAAAACAGTTTGGTGTTTTGTTTTGTTTTTTTAAAAAGTGGGACATACCACAAGTTTGGAATAATTGTTAAATACCCTTTTCAATATTGTGTAGCTAGTTATGAAAGCTACTGAAATAAAAGGCACCCCCCTCCCAAAAAATGTTATTTGTCCTACAAAAGTCTTTGTGACCTTCCAAATGAGTAAATATATGTTACAAATATGTTAGATTGAGACTCCCCCAAATGCTCCTATACTGTGCTGCTGCAAAGACAGAACACACACAAAATCATATTTACATAAGGGTAGTAATATTCCAAATGTATTGAAAAGAACACTCTTGAAAGACTTAATTGTGCAAAAATATTATCGCACATCTTATCTGCTGAAGAATAAAACCTGCTTACAGTGCAATCCTACGCATGTCTATTCAGAGATAACCTGCACGGAGAATCTTGGATACAGGACTGCAGCCTTAACCATCTTGTATTTCTGAGAGTGCATCTAAGAAATAGGCAGTTCTGACACCAGTAGAACAGAACATGTTCACCTGTATATGCTGGGCTGGTTTTGCCTTGTTTAGAGTGTATAGAGGCATGAGTGAGATCAGAGGATGACACGTAAGGTCACTTTTGCTGCACTGCAGCAAGCTTTTTTTTTTTAAACAGCTTCGCTTTGTAGAGCTGTTGGTTTCCCTGCACCAGACAATCCTGATCAGCAGAGGGCGCAATCACTTTGCAGCAGAGGACAAACAAATCCTCGCATGCAGTGCTATCCATCAAACCTTGGACGCTAGGCAGAAAATAATAACTACACCGAGCCAGAAGGTGCTAGCATGAAATTACATTTACATGGACAATTGCTAATAAGTAAAAGCATCCATTTGTAATCTAGGGGAAAGGACAGCCCAACTGTGCTTGTTTTGAAGGGGGGAAATGTTTACACACATCATTCTAGCCTTCAGATATTTATATGAAGACTCCGGGGGAAATCAAAATGTTAACAAGACTGCAATTTAATGAGTCCCATCGAAATCAGTGGAAGACAAAATATATTTCTGAGTAAGCATGTTCAGGACAGGAGAGCAAATCTGGAAAACAGAACAAGTTGAGCAGCATCTCATCTCACTAGCACAGATCTCCACCTATAGCTTTAAATATTTGCCCTATAAGATCTTCTTTTGCCTCTGCAATAAATATAAGAGAACCCAGAAACCTCGATGTGCTCTGCACAAAATCAAACAACCTTTATTCCCTTTGGGCACTGCTTGATCACTCTTTCAGGTATAGTACAGAGGGTGTGGGTGGGTGGGTGGGTGGGTGGGTTGTGTTTCAGCTCCCTGCATATTTCTAGAAATGGCCAAATTGCTAAAAATGAAAAAGGCGGCCAAATCAGCTTTTCTTTTCTTTTCTTTTGCCTGATTATTAAGGAACTCGTGTTTCTTTTGTTAGAGAAAGCCAGGCATGCTGAAGGATGTAACTTACGCATCTTGTCCACACTGATGGAGACTCTTTAAATGGATGCCCTTTTAAGCCTGCAGACATCACACCACTGAACAGCTTTGAAAATATCCTATGGCCGATCTAACCCAGTGTCCTGTCCCTGATAGTGGTCAGCATTGGCTTTTGTAGATGAAGTGAAAAACTGCACAGTGAATTGTGAAGCAACTATTTAATTGCTTGCTCTGCAGATGTTACGAAGAACAGGTATGCGGGCAGACGGCTCATCCACACATTTAAAGTGGACATTAAACTTCCTGTACCTCCTTTAATTCTTCATTGTCCACGTGGCTTTCTCCTTAAAATCACTGCATTCCCACATTTCCACTTCCCTCCTCGTACCTTCTCCTTTTCAGAGTATCCCTGGTATGATACAAGCATGGCTGAGTGAAGAGAGCATGTGTGAAGGCAATGATTTGGTAAGGAGGTTGTGTGGACAATGGAGAATCAAGGGAGGCACAGGAAGCCTACTGTCCACTTTAAACAGTACTATGAAGTGCATGAGGAGGAAGATGCACAAAGTAAGTAGTTCTATACTATTTGGCAGGGGGAGCCTTCAGTTGCTGCCAGACTATAACACCCATCACCCCTGACCATTGATCATTCTGACTGGGGCTGATGGGAATCATCTAGGGGTTACCATGTTGACTCCCTCTGCTTTACAGCTTGGCCAAGGGCAACTCTCCATGGGGAAACCATTTTCAAAAGCACTCCCCTGGTGACTGTTCTCAGGCTCTGAGAAATTAGCTGTACAGTACATAGTTGACATATTTTGAAGAATCACTGATGGGAGAAGATGCACAAGTGAGATGTGCTCCCTCTTGCTGCACTTACTATCTGGCAGGTGCGAATCTTGAGTGCTCAGACAGCTTGTGCTCCCCCCCCCGTGTTTTGCAGAAAGTAACACAGTAAAAACATACTTTAAGGGTGTGGCAAAAAGCCTGTCTCATGTGCATTCATTTCCATTGTGCATTTATGTGGTGACTAGCGGCAGGGATACATTTGAAACTAGCTTTCATAAACAGCCATGCAAAGGCCCCCATTGCTAATTATAATTTCTGTGAACAAGATATATACATACAATAAAAGGAAAGGAAACATAAAAATTGAATGGACTGACGAGTTCATCTTCAATAAGTTGGCTCCCATGGCATATTTTAATGGAATATATAATAAAAGCTCAGGTAGATACAGGTCTGTGTATTTGCGGAGCATATCAACCATTATTTTCGATATGTTGCTTCCCCCCAAGAAAATATTCATTTTATGTGTTTATAATAGATATATTGAAATGTGTGACTTTGAAAAAAAAATTATAAACACTAGGCTAGCTACAAGATGGCCTTATTCACACCAGTAACCCAGAAGCATTTGAATGGCAGGGGGAGATCAGGCATCACAAACTGGGGATAAGCCACCCCACCCTGCTGTTTTAAACAAGCCATCAATATAATTGGAATTTACTTCCAAGTAAATAGTCTTAGGATCACAACCTCAGAGGTTTCATACTAGCAAATAAGTTTTAGGGTATAGTATGGTATAGTGTGTTGATTAGTGCAGGAGGTAAGAATGCTATCTTAGAATTCCAGTTCTGATTGACAAGTTTTATTCCAGTGGAGTGATGGATCTTGCCATACCCCAGGGATGGGGAACCATTGTCCCTCCCATCAACTCCCATCAACTCCAGCCAGCATAGCTGCCATTGATGAGGATGCCAGTGGTGAGGAATGATGGGTCCCACAACATCTGGAGGGCTGCAGAGTTTCTATCCCTGCTATACACAAAAACAAGATGCTGAGTGCCTGTGCTTAAGATAACTACCATACAGGATTGACCTGACAAGACATTTTTCTACCTGAGGCAAACAAGATTGTGCATCCCTTAAGTCAAGTGGACTGGCAGTAGAAATTTACTTTAATCCTGATTACAGGACAGTGTCCTCCACCATTCCTGAGGTCTGCAAGCTAGCTTTGGGGCACAGAACAGCACCTGTAATACACACAGCTCTGTTCTCCAACACCTCACAACTACCGGTACCAGCCAGCATCTGCTGCCAGAGTCAACTATCTCACTCTGCTTAATGGTAGAGCTGGTCCTTCTACTAGATGGAGATGCAAAATAGCTGCATCATTAAAAGTTATATAAAAAGACATTTAGAACTTACATCTCATTATGTCAATAGCTGCCTACCTGCTAAAATCCTGATGACACAGTGGTGTGTTCATATTGTAGTCATTTTAATTGTGAGAAAAATCCATATTGAATATAAAATCTGCCACAAATCACTATTTAGTCACTCAGACTGCAATCCTCAATACACTGTTGCACTGAAATCCCCATTAACTTGCAAGTAAATATGCACTGCCAAACTCTGGCATCCTTTGCTCCTGGAATGTACACTGAAAACATTATCACCTATTCCCTACCTTATCGTTGAAATCTTATTCTGTGTTTGCCTATCTGGCACTGGAGTCAATATCCATGACAGCATTATTAATGAGGTTCTCATCCTGTCGCTCCTCTTCCTAGATCTCTTGCCATTTAAGCAGCATGCTTAAAAAATTAGTTCACTGATAAGAATGAAACTTCAGATGAATTGTGGGCAAAGCCCTTAAAACCCATGTGGGATCATAATGATGCCCTACATCAAAGGACACCTTCACACAGCAAGAGTCATTGACAAGACAGAGGCTGAAGTTGTTCTGGGAAGGACTGTGCAACCATGACTGGACTGACTGAATGACATTGCCTTAGCTTCATTGAGTGGGAACTGCTACTTATCAGCACTCAAACTGCTAGCTAGAGCTGCTGGTTATAAAATAACGTAACAAAACACCATTCTTTCCCTTCCAAAGTGAGACTGTTGTATCATTTGGTGTGGAGAAAGTGTCTTGGCTCACATATACTACATACATACTGCATACACACTTCTGAAGAAGTGTGCATGCACACGAAAGCTCATACCAAGAGCAAACTTAGTTGGTCTCTAAGGTGTTACTGGAAGGATTTTTTTTTTTTTACTTTTGTTTATACTACATAGGAGTTAGATAGGAAAGGGGCATGTGTGGCCCTCCAGATGTTGGGCTATAGTTCCTATGAATCTCAGCCATCATCCTTCATCTCCATGCTGGTTGGGATTGATAGGAACTATAGTTCAATAACATCTGGAGGGCCACAGGTTGTGGTTCAGAAGCACCTGCAGAACCACATGTTTCCTTCCCCTGAGTTTAGAGGTGCCTGTGACATCGCTGCAAGTCACTTTCCACTATATATGTTATTTTGAATAGTCATTTGAAAACAGATTTCTTCCATTTTATTTCTTTGCATTAGAAATTGCACATCACCATCTTCAGTACATAACTCTTTCTGTGGTTTTTTTTTAGGTTCTCTCCCCCTATAACCAAACTTTTCTTTTGTAGGGGATTGCGTTCTCTTTCATTACATGAATATTTAGCTGTTGTGGTCAACAGATAGCACTGATGCAGGACTATCAGAAAGTTGACATTGTCACCAAAGGAAAAGGCCTCCTTTTTAAAGTGCCAACTAACATCTGATCTAACCTGAACTCTTAAAGTAATAATAATAAAAAAGTTGTAATGTTTTTAGCGAGGCTTCTGAGCAATCTTGGGTATCTTTCCCAAAGAAAGAAAGACGGGATAGTAAAGTTTTCATAAACAACTAAATGGAAATATGGAAGTCACATGGAAATATGTCAGATTATGTGACCAAAGCCACACTTTGGAATCTTGAACCTTAATCCAAATTGTTGGGGGCCAAAGTGCCCCCCTTTTCATTGTGCAACTCACACGTAGACCTACAGGTCACAAATTTTATAAAATGTCATACAAATTTCAGCCAGTTCCAACTTACTGTTTTCCTCAAAAACACAATGCGCTCTGCGGAATACAGTGTAACACCAGTGGTATTTTGATACTGTACCTGATTTAAATGCTAAAGATGCATATATATGCTACATCCGTTTTATTCCTATTTGTGAGTGAATGCCGCCAGTGGCTGAGCTTCATGCTCCGGCACTGGGGGGCGGAGAGCAGGTTGGGGCGTGTCTGGTGCGTGTCCCAGGGGCGTGGCACTCATCCCAGGGCCATGGCATGCCGTCCGCAGGGGTGTGGGGCGCATCCTGGGGGCGTGATGCACCGCCTGCAGGGGCATGGCGTCCATCGTGGGGGGGGGCAGCCGAGATGGCACCCCACCGGGATCATGGTGCCAGGGGCAGTGCGCTCCCCTGCCCCCCTCTTCCTCCGCCAGTGAATCTCGCACATCCCCAGTGCACAGTGGCACATCCTGTTTGAGGCTTTGCATGAAATCTAGTTAGCCTTGTTTGCAAGTATTAATGTCACCCCAAGAGAAGACTGAAAGTAAGAAGTGTTTACCAGAACAATCTCTGGTAAACCATGGCCTGGTCTATAGAAGTGGAAGATGCATGCAATAAATCTTACTGATTCAATTTCAGCTCTGGGTCAAGGAGGCTGGAATTCTTGACATACTTTCCTGTGAGTAATCCCCACTGAACACAGTGACACTAATTTCTGAGTAAGCACTGGAATGCACCGCTAATTAGATCCATTTAGTACTGCTGTTGCTTCCAATAAATTAGTTCTGCAATTTAATTTTTTTTTAAAGGATAATCCTGCTTCCCAGAAATACTGTACTCCCAAATCAGTTTTCCAAAAAAGCAGTAAAGTTGACAGGCATGTGCTGGGTAATATCACTACATTCTCTGTTTGTGGAGCACTGTAGTCCTGACTGGGTGGGTTGAATTGTAGAAAATTGATGTAAATATGATTTTGCCTTGGGTTGGACTCAGTTGGCCCTTTGGATTCCTTTCTTCTATGGTTTACAGTATATTGTGAAGTTACTTTGGCACTATGTTGGCAGAATCGATAAGCACATAAGGAAGTCTAAATAAAGGTGTGAAAAGTTGATGTAATTGCAGGATTCATTTTTGCTACAAACACAATAGAGACATACTTGATAATACTCATTGCTCTATATTTTAAGGCAGAATGGTCAGATATACAGATTTGAGTGTACAGAACGGTCAGAGATACAGATCCGAAGCAAAAGCATACTCCAACTTACCTAATAAAAGTTTGTTTTTATCTCTACAATCCGGTGTGTTCCATGGATTGTTACACGAAGCCCAAGGTAACACTTGTACAAGGGATGCAAAAAGGTAGAAAAGTGTGTAGCACAATATAATATTATAATATATGGCTATTAGGACAGAGATAATCAGCATAGCAATGCCACAGCCTGAAAAAAAGAGAGGATCAAGGATCAGGGAGGATCACAATTTAAGCTACTAAGAATACATAGGCTTGTATCCAACTAGTTCATACACAGAGTAGAGCGAAAGAAATTAATGGACCTAAACTTACCACACCCCATAATTTGTATGGGTTTACTCTGAGTAGGGCTAACATCGGATATAATCCGATGTGAACTAAAGAATAACATTGAGGCTGCCTTGTCATATACAACATGAACACATTTTAGTTTAAATAGCATCTTATTTTTCAGGCGTTTTCTTTTATTGAAAATGGTTCGACATGCCGTGCAGCTCAACCCTATCTATTTTTAAGTCCCGCTGAATTCAGCTTGGCTTTCTCCCAAGTAAATGTTGTGCTGGAATGTAATTCATAGCGGTTAACAGGATATTTTTGTCTTGGCACAAAAATCCATCTAGGGCTGCCATATAAGAGGGCAGTAGAGCTGTCACCCCATTCTTGCAGACCACGTGTGATTTATCACTCTATGGGATCTACATTTAAACTAAAGGATCAAAAATAAATTTTTACATTAATATCAGCACTCTCGCTTCCACAAAAATAATATTTTCATTATCTTGATTGATCTTGGATCGAATCTTTCCAAAGTAATATCTAATTCTGCATCATGGGATTATAATGATAAATCGTCACTTACTTCTTTGCCTTGCTGGATTGTATAATTACTGGATTACTCTAATAAAATCTCTTTTTTTAATGCTTTTAAAATAGGCCCTACACTGTTTTGTTGCAATTTCCTAAGAGTGTCAGAAGAGCCTGCTGGTTCAAACCTATGACCCATCTAGCTCAGCATCCTGTTTTCACAGGGAACAATCAGATGCATACCTACAAGCAGGACCTGTACACCAGACCACTCCATCCTGCATTTTCCGGCAACTGGTATTCAGAGAAAAAAAAAAAACAACATACTGCCTCTGACCATGCAAGCAGTGCAGAGCCATCAGGCAAGTAACAGTTGATAGCCTAATATCCTCCACCAGTTTGTCCAATTATCTTTCAAAGCTTCTTCTCATTTCATGTCAGTACATTTGTCACCACCACACCAGCCAACAGGAACCTTGAAACAGCTCTCCCCACAAGTGGAAAAGTACCATGCGGCATGGTATGTGCGAGATATTTAGCACTGAAGGGAAGTGTTATTTTCTTATGAGACGTACGTGACGCCATAAAGGGGATGCAGCCGTGGAATGCTCTCCTCCTGCTGGGAAGTGCAGCACGGATCCACTAAAGCAGAAAAGTGCTGCATTACTACTACATCAGTCATTGCAAGGTCACCTCAAGGTCAAAGTCAGACTGCAGCACATCAGCCACTGTTCTCGTAGCAGTGCCACACAGAGGAGAACCCATGCCATCTCTCTTGCTTTGAACTGAAGGAAAACCATGATCTCCGAGTTAAAAAGACACACACACACACACACACACACACGATGCACACAAAATGCCACAGGAAAAGGCATCTTTTCTGCTCAGCTCACCTTGTAAGGCAGGGATGGCTTTCCAAACAGACACAGGTCCCTGACTAGCAAACTGCCCCAAAGAAACCTCCAGGAAGAAGATGGGGACCCCAGCCAGAGCCAACATTGTCAAATAGGGAATAAGAAATGCACCTAATGGAAGAAGAGAATACAGATCTCAGGGACAGCACAGATGGGAAAGGGCACATTTTGTAGCTGTTCTATTTTGTGCATTGCAAAAGCACTTTACAACCCCTCCCCCACAAACCCCTGCAGAGCAATGCCAAACTTTTTGAAACTAATGTATTTCCTGTTTAGAAACCCTTCGCAGAGATGCTTTGTTGGCAGAAAGCAGGGCTCTCTCCCTTGGAAAAGCTTTGCACGTTGGTCAGATTGGCAGAAGGTATTTTCATGCCCCATAAAACCCACAGTTATAATTACCAGGGCATATTAAAACAAAATTAGGCTGATCCTAACAATCCTTATTTTGAAGGTAAAGAAAGCGGGCTTTAAAAAGCACATTGGTGCCCACTCCTAATATTTAGCCAGAAGCAGCCCCACTGAACTCTGTAAGGGTTACTAAGACTGCAGTCATCTCCCTTTGAACTCAACGTTGCTTGCTTGCTTCCGAGTAAACAAGAGTAGGATGGCGAGGTTACAGCCTAACTTGGAAGCCAGTTGCACTGAAATCCACGAGACTTCCAGTTCAAGGGGCAATCCTGGGTATATAGCTGGTTGTAAATCCAATTAGATTTAGTGGAACTTAATTTCCTGGCAAATACGTGCCAGATCTCAGCCTGTGCAGGGTTGTTCCCCCTTCTAGCCACCTCGACAAAACCTGCCTTGTTCAGTTCAACCGCTCCTGACCCGCCTTCTCCTTGGGGCATATTATGGATTTGCTTCTGCACCGTGTCAAACAAGGCTGACTGTTCGGAGTGGAAATGGCTGCCAGACTTGCTGCAGGTGGTGCAGCTAATTCAATTACTACTCATAATTTCTCTCATCATCACCTACAACTGCGTCTCAGGGCTTCCTGGAGTGTGTCCTGGGGAGGAAAGTCAGCGTTGTTTTTAAGAGGGGCGGGAGGGGGATTGCGCTGGAAACAGCCGGCTACTAATTTCAAATTTTAAAATACTGTAAATCACGTTGGGATGGCATTTATGCATTTGACAATGAAGTCTTCCAAGCAACTGTGTTCGTTACTTGTATAAAATATAGCCCGCAGCCACTGCTGTGGTGTGGTAGACTCACATTAGGAGGGAAGCTCAGCAAACCTGGACCTGAGACTGCTGTTCAGAATTCTGTTGTGAAATCGAAATCAGGAGAGCTTTGCAAGGATGCCAAAGACACAAATCATTTGCACTGGACCAGGGACTGCGCCTGCGCAAATTTGAGACGCAGCTCTTTAATCTGCCTGTTACCCATGTTTGGGAGAGATCCTCAGTGAACTCGGTAGAATATATTTCTGGGTATACTGGTTTCGGATTAGGTACAACAAGTGTGTCTGTGTGGTTTCTTTTGATCCCACTGAATTGGGAGTAAATTTACTGAGATTCGTATCCCAAAGCAAATGTGTGCAAGATTTCAGCCCTAACACGAATTCAGCAACAGTTTGGCTAAATGGCATATTGGGTAAATCACGTGTATGAAATAATGGTGATTAATTAATAAATATATCGGGTTGTATTGATAAAAAAATACACCCTAGAAACATTGAGGTTTAGAATAACCACAGTTGAGTCCCCGACCACTACCATTTGAAAATGAATCATAATAAACAACCACTTCTTGTAGATTTTGAGACAACCAAATTTTTTTGTTTTATGTGAAGTTGAAAGTTTTCTCCAAAACTGCAAAATCCTGTGATTTCACTCAAAACAACAGAAAAAACTCAGCGGTTGGAGCATCTGCTTCCTATGCAGAGGTCACACGTTCACGCCTCAGCATCTCCAGGTGGGGCTGGGAGGAAACCCTGCCTGAAATCCTAGGCGGCGGCTGCCAGTCAGTGTAGACAATTCTGAGATGGGCCAATGGTTTGGACTCAGTATGTGGCAGCTTCCTATGTTCCTAAGAAAGGTGACTTTTGTGGTGTTGGGTGTACTGACTACATGAATGACAATGGGTAAGCTAAACAGTGATAGGGGGCTATATATACACAGAGACATACAAACGAGAAAAAACAACTTGGCATGCTGCGTGTGCAGAAGGTGAGGAATTGCCGTTTAGGCTTAGTCCAATTAATCAGAGCGGGGAAAATATATGCACTTTTTCGCTCATGAAATTCTAATATCTGTAAGGCTGCTCTTGTTTTCTCTATATGTAATATACAGGTTCTCTATATGTAATATACGGGTTGAAAAAAACCCCGCCAAACTCCTATACTGTAGTAATTAAAGCAACGTCGAGATGACAATAATGTACTCTGAGAAAGCAAGATTGTTTTAAATGCCCATTCTACTATTTTCGTTTGTGATTGTGAGAGTTATGTTACATCTCTTTCATTTCTGAATGGGGGGGGGGTCATTCTGTTTTAGGCATTGTCTAATTCTAATAAATAAAAATATTTTTATCTTTTTGGTTTCCCAGTTATAATATTCCCCCCCCCCTTACTGTAGTTAAAACTGGTGGGAAAATATTTCCAAATTAGGTGGGGGGGGGTTTCCTTTCCATAAAGCAAGACGGTTTAGTGGACAGGTTTGGTTAAAATTTTCACGCAGTTTTTCCAGGGCTTGATTGCCATATCAACTATATCTAATTTTATTTTTCAGAGAGGTTGGTAGAAAGCTTTACTGTCTCGTCACTTTCCGGACTCTAGTCCCTAATCCATTGCCTGTTTATTTTGAAGTTCCCAAAAGAAGGAAGAAAAGCTGCTTGGGGAGGGCAATTTGGAGCGGACAAATAGTCCGAAGGGAAAGGGCTAAGACAGCAGACACTTCCCCTCCCCCTCCGCTCAAATTGACAGCCTCCCCTTGCTGCATTTCAGTTTAAAAGGGGCGTCGCGGGAGACCTTGCACCTCTAGCGTGCAGTTTGGGCCCCAATGAGTCCCATTAGTTCAAGAGGGCTGGTTTCTTAATGACTGCGTCGAATTGCAACCATGATCATCTATCTGCATGCAAACTTTTTCCGAAGGATTTGCTGCGAAAATCTGCTCTAGCTTGATTTGCTCTTTAAAATGATTGCCTCGCTCCCTTTACTTCGAGGTAGTCACCCCGAAACATTTGGTAGAATAAAAGGTTGGGAGATCTCCAACGCTTGTTTACTCAGAAGCAAGTCTCGCTGAGCTCAGCTGGGTGCACAGCTGGAAGATCGCAGCCAATCCTAAACATGCATATTTGGAAGCAGGTATCGTTTCAAAAGAGATCCATCCAGGACTCATTCAGTCCTTTTATGTATTATTAATTTATACTATTCTATTAGGTTTCGCCAAGGTCAGTTTCAGCAGTGGCGGTGGTGGAGCTTCACTGCAGACCTGAAACCAAACGATTTGCTTTTAACTGATAACATAGAATCGCACACGTCGTCCGCATCGGGTGGAATAAAGACTTTACTCTGGGTCACTAATGCGGATTACAATTTACTTCACCGCAAACATGCCTTGAAGTCTATTTTGTTCATTCTTCACGCAAGGCAGATTGTAGGATAGGAGCGTGATATAGGATGCTTAATGGGCACTTCTAACATAAGGTGAAGTAACCTTTCTTATGAACACCAAGATCAAGAGATAATCACGCTTTTAAACCCAGGGGCATCTATTGGCTGCCACAGTTTTCTAGAACAGGGCTTGCGGGTTTCCGACGATGGACAGTTTCTGATCCCGCCCCCTGCCACGCCCCTTTCCCCCTCGCCACCAGGAGCACCCACCCCTTTGCTTCTAAGGCGCTGGCTGAGAGCCCGATCCAGAAACCAGAGGGAGTGGGGGAGCTCGAATTTAAGCTGACTGAGGAAGCAGTTTACGTTCAAGCTCAGCGCTCCGTTTAAACCGGCTCGTGGATCAAAGGCCCCAGCGTTACCCCTTTCTGAGCTGCAGGGTGTAAAAAGAGAGGAAAATCCATACCTCCCCCATTCTTAAAGGCCAGGTACGGGAACCTCCAGACATTGCCCAGCCCTACTGCATAACCCACCATGGAGAGGATGAAGTCCAGCTTGCTAGACCAGTTTCCCCGGGCTTTATTTTCGTCCCCTTCATCCTCCTCCTCCTCCGGCTGGAGGGAGACAGAAACAAAAACAAAATTACATCGACGCGATAGCACACAACGAGTTCAGATGCGGAATGTCTCAGCTGCTATCCCTAGGCAAACTGTACCGCAGTAGTTGCAGTAGTAATTGGTTTGATAATTATATAAATAGATTATTTATTATTATTATTATTATTATTATTATTATTATTATTATTATTATTATTATTAATCAGTCCATACCATAAACACAAATTGCAGCGTTACGTCTATTGGAGCAAGAAAATACAGAGGTCTTTAGGGGACCCTTGAGAGCTACAGCATTTAATCGTGGCGTGGGAAAAGAATGAACTGAAAATGTCCTCTAGGCAAGTTAGAGGTGATTCACTCACACAGGTACTTCGCTGGGAATCTTAGGACTCGCTGATCTAAAACAAGAGAAAGCCCTCTAGGCACTTTTAAGTCCCATTGGCAGAGTTATGCGTGTGTTTAAATCTCTCCTGTTGAAATCGACGAGAGCTTAACGGTGGCTTCTGATCACGTTCTCCGAGTCTGAGCCTGAGGTAATAATAAGATCCCTGGCCAGCTGCCCTGGCTGCCTGCATCCCCCACATGTGAATGTGGAAGGAAAGCTCCAGTGGTATTTGGAGCAAACATGCCCTGGGCCTGGCGCGCACCATCGCCCTTTAAATCGGGGCAGGAATGGGAAGAAGTTTAGAACAAAAGCGGAAAACCTGACAGTTGCTTCCGAGGGACCCACTTCAAGGCTTCAAGTTAAGCAGTAAGCGATTGGGAGAGGCGAGCTGGCGCAGTAATGACTCGCACCGGCTGTCTGCTGCGCACATGTGCCCGGGGCGCGTGAACTGTCCCCGTGGTCGTTTACCATCCCTCAACCCCCAGTTACCACACGGTCCATTCTCCCTCCAGTCACTGCTTAAAGACTGAGGAGGGATTGGGCTGTGTGTGTGAGAGGCGCTCGCACTTACTGAAGAGCTAAAGACAGGGTGGGGGTGGGGGGAGGCCTCTCTTACGAAGAACACCGCCAGGGAGAAGCGCCGGGTTGGAGCTGGGCTGGGACCACACAGCTTCAGTCATACACAGGGGCGACGCTTCGGTGGAGGGGCTCAGTCGAGGGAAGGAGCAAAGCATTGGGGGGAATGTCCTCCTGAAGACCACTTGAAGGCACTGGCGACGCTACCAGACCCAACTCGGGGCTTGGTGAACCCGATTGGGAGCGCGCGAGGTGAGGGAAGTTCAGCCTAAACTCGCCACACGCACGCGCGCCGCTGGGGAGGGTTCCGAAGTCCAAAGAAAAGTCTGTCCTGAGGAGAAGGAGGAGGAGATTCAGGCTTCCTCAGCTTCGCTGGGATACAGCAGCAACCGCGTCATCACGCACAACCTGCGCGCTGGCTTTTGGTTCGACACGCCAGTGCTGAGTGGCCGCCATTGTCTTCTTCCAGGCCTACGCCGCCCCAGCGCCTTGAGTGTCCCCTGTCCGCAAGGCATAGTCCCTCAGTCACTGAAGGGCTGAAAGTTTCCCTTTCTGGGCGAATAGACAACTCCTAAGGGCCGAGGCGAGGCATCTTCGTCCCCGTTAAATATTGGGAGATGGGGCTGCTTCCCTAAATTGATGGGCATTTGCCATTCAAATGCTGTGCGCACACAGTGTCATACGATCGATTATGTGGGGCCGGGCTTACGTCCCCCCCTCGCCAATATTTTGTTCAAATTGGCGTCCTTGAGCCCAGCGGCGCCCTTGATCCTGCTCCCTCCCACGAACACAACACCCGCGCGCGGCTTGGCGGATAAAGTGTGATCAAGCGGTGCGCCCATTGTCGAAATAAAATAGATCAGAGAAGTAATAAAAGTTGCGGCCCTGAAATGTAAACTCCGCCGCGACTGAGGGCGAATGAGTCCTTGGTTTGAGGTTAACTGTAGCCGGTGTGGGCGTGTGGTGTAGTGGTTCCCAACCTTTTTTTTTTTTTTTTGGCCATGCCCCACCTAAGCATCTCTAAAATCTTGATTGCCCCTCCCCCATATAATTCTTATTATTCAAAAAGTGAACTCTTATTCACGTGGAGGAAGCCATTAACTTGGTCTAAACATTCTCGAATTGCCCCCTTTAAAAATCAAATTGTTCCCCTGTGGGGCGTGTGCCCCATGTTGGGAACCACCACGGGGTCAGAGCGTCCGGCTTCGGTCTGGGAGATTAGGCTTCGAATCCCCGACCTTGGCCCGGACATTATCGCTCCAAACTTACCTCACAGGGTTGCTGTGTGAGGATAAAATGGAGAGGGGAAGAAGCAAATACGCCAACTTGAGGTCCTTGGAGGAAAAGGGGGATATAAATTTAATTTTAAAAGTGGACGAACTCAGTTCCTTTTTTCTTCAGTTGGACGCCAGTTTACATTGTAGGGAGGGCAAAGAGGACACTGCGCCAAACCGTAGATTATCCGGAAACGGATTAAAATACCCCGTTTCTCGTGGGTAGCAGGATTCAAATCGCAAGAATAAACAAAAAAATGTACCGCAGGGACTGAATGTACCGACCTTCAAACTTGCTCGCTACTTAGGCAACGTGGTCCAACACAGATGCAGCTGAACCCACAAATGAACCATCTCGATCTAACTCAGCGGAATTTCTTAAACGTAACCCAGTGTAGTTCCTCTGAGCACTGACACTTAGATCGTTTTAAATCGTAGTGATGCAACTTAATTGTGCTAAGTGGGCGAATATATCTGTTCTTCTCTCGAGAGCATGTAATAACGGCATTCTGAAAAGTGAACACATTTGCGTTTGATAGCTTCTCACGCGAAGCTTCAACCGTAACCTTCGCTGGTTATAATGTGCAGTCGAATCCGGTTTTGCAAACCTCAATACTGTTCATGCCCTTAACTGCACATCTTTAGCCTACAGGGAGCCAACCATATAATCGGATGTCTTTGCACTTGTACTGCTCACGAGGGAGCAGTAGGATGCTGTCCTCACGACCAGAAAAGCAGTCAACTGACACCTTAACCGAGACTTTAGATGCGCTGCTCCGGATTGTGTGAACGCGAGGTCGCAGCATGCTCTCCGCACCAACCCCTTCAGATCGGAGAAAGACAGCGCTGCCTCTAGCCGTGAATGCCTCTGTTTCTTAGCAGAGGCCACTGTCTTGCCAGGGTACCAGGTGCGCGCTTTCACCAGCCCGGCCCCATTTCTACATCACACCGCAGTGCCCGGGACTTGCTCACTGACCCCGAGTGACGATTGAACTGTCTGCGATGGAGTGATTGATCACAGAGCCCGGGCCCGGTGGGGCTTCAGGCAGAGGGCCTGCTACGGTTGGCTCTTTGCTTGGGTGGTTTTTTGTTGTTCGCTTTGATTGCCTTCCCCGTTTGCTCGACAGGCAAGAGCGCTCCCCAAGGGTCCCTTTTGGACAGCGGCGCTGGGGACGCTCAGAGCCGGGAAGGAAGAGTGAACTTTGGCAAACTGGAGTCGCAGCTACAAATGCTCCTCTGAGGGGGATGGGAACTCTTCTCGCGCACGTGCCAGAGAAAGAGAAAGAGATCGGGTTAATTAGGTTAATCAGCTATGAATAGCGCTCAGACAAAGCGGTGCAAGGTAATGAGTATTTTTCGAGTGGAGGTGGCAGGTCCCGCCGCAGCAAACGACAAAAGGCCAATAAGACTTAATCCTTTTTTGTTATGGTTTCTCTCTGCCAAGCTAGCTAGAGATACATAATCACAGAAGTAGGTGGAAATATACATACGCCAGTATGTATTTTGCCCACCAAAACCTTAAGAATGGGTTGGCTAAGAAATTAATAAATACTCATATTTGTTTGCTTTTGCGTGTCAGTTTCCCTCCCAGACGCAAGCAAATACTGGATGACTTTTTGCGCAGTTGCGTGGAAGGAAATATGTGTGCGTTGAACAGCGTAGTTACGCAGGGTCAGTCTCACGATGTTTACTCGGAAGTAAGTCCAGCCTGTTCAATAGACTTACTCCCAGGTAAGCAACAGGGAAACGTTTTAGCTAATTTCTATTTCGCCTTATAGATCGATTTCCCTTTTCGCGCTCCAGTGTCCAATAATGGTTACATTTTATGATCCGCTGGAGGAGATCCACTTCCCTTCTCCTGATTGGTGCCTGAGCCCCAGGAAGGAGAGAGAAGAGTTATTTCGAGTCTGTGTGCTTAAGAGAGAAGAATAACTAGTTCACCATTGTCATAATTTCCAGACCCTCGCTTTCCCCCTTTCTACTGCACGGAGGAGGAGGACGGTACTTTCAAGATCGCTCACCGCCAAGCCTAAATCTGATTTAGTATACCCGAAGTTTCTATTGGGGTGCATTTTGCGTGGGAAGTGGCACTGGTGGACATCCGCCTATGTTCGAACCACTTGTGTTAGATCCGAAAAGGCGTGGGGAAGAGACAGAGACAGAGACAGAGACAGAGACAGAGACAGAGACAGAGACAGAGACAGAGACAGAGACAGAGACAGAGACAGAGACAGAGACAGAGACAGAGAGAAGGCAGTAACAGGGGGAAAGACTTACCGGTACCTCAGTGACCGCACGGCCAGGGAGAACAGACGTGATCCCATCTGTGCCCAAGACTACGGTGCTCTGGCTCATGTTCACCCAACCGCCCTTGGCATTGTTTTGCTCCAGTGTGCTCTTACCAATACTTTGATTAGCTTCCCCGTCTGTGCTTTGCAACGGGGGGATTTTGCAAGGGGCAATGTGGGCCTGGAGGGTGTTCCCTGCGCTGGGGGCGTTCTTGAGAGGGAAAGGGTCTATAGAGTCTTGCACGGGGGCGAGTTTGCAGATGCCAACTTTGGTCCTCTCGGAATCATTTGCCTTGGCTTCGTCGGGTGGCAAAGTTTTGCTGTCGCTGGAGAGAGCGGTGGCGACTTTGGCCAGCTGGGACGGGACTTGGGACGGCAGGTTCTGCGGCTGCTCCGTCTCGGGGCTGTTTCTTAACATCCCGGCGCTTTCCAGTGGCCCAGAGGCGGCTGACTCGGGGCTGTTCACCAGCTGTTTGCTCATCTCCTTTTGACTGGCGTAATCCTGAAAGAGCAGAGGCACATTTAAAAGAGTGAAGCAAAAGCGGACCTGCCACAGGACAGGGGCCCGTCCCTGACATAAAGTGTTTGTATTGTGGTTGCACTGCTAAAGATAATCGCGAAGGCGTCGCAGCAGATTCGGTTTAGGCAGCCCTCCGCTCGCTAATCTTCATACTGTAAACTAGAACTGCATCGGCGCCCTCAGATTCCAGTATTAGATAGATGCAATATCGCTTCCAGCTCTCTGCTTGCAAACCTCCTTGATTTTCTCATCACGACTGTCGGATGCTCTTTTCTCCTAGCACCATTGTAGAAAGATTCTTTAATTTTACGCCTCATTTGCTTTCTGTCATTCAGCAATGCACACTAGCTTTGGGTGGGGGTGGGGGTCGGCATTCTGCCTTCGATGCAGCTAGCGAGACATAGCGAAACTCAATAATATTGGTTCCTATATTCCCCCAGTAATGATTTTTCTCAATAATTTAGTCTAATGGTGGGAAAAAAGAGAAAAGGTCTGCAAGAAGCGTTAAAGGCACATTATCTATTACAACAAATGCTAAACTGTATTTTCTGAAATTCCAATCCTCAGCATGTTACTCAGAAGTAAATGGGATTTATTTCTCATTCAGCACAGGCAAATCCATAGGTTTATTTTTTAGGCCGCAATTCTATACTATACTATACTATACTATACTATACTATACTATACTATACTTTGGAGTAAGTCTCAGTTAACACAAAATGGCTGAGTCGGCATGTATAGTATTGCATTGCTAAGATTTAAGACGTCTGTACTGTACCAGTATTAAATATTGGCCACATTCTTCCAGCCTGTATTTTAACTTTTTACATCTTTTTACATCTCTTAATCCTTTTGAAGGTGTGTGTTATAATAAACAACGGTGCTAACTAAAACCACACAACTTTAGAAAGTCACATTTTGCTGCCCTTAAGAGAATAACCCTTTACGACGCTGAAAAGCAAACATGTAGGCAGTTTCTTGTCCGCATTTGGACTTCAGGGTCGAGAATCCTCAAAACGCGCATAATTAATAACTGCAGCTTCAGAACTTCACTAAAGAAAGCAAATTTTACTCTTGCACTGAAATACACCCACATTTTTGCATGTCCTCCCCACTTTTCCTTCCCACTGCCGCTTTAGTATACAGAGGAATGCGAAATGCTACCTACACTGGAATGTGGACTTTCAGGACCCTGGACAGTGCCAACGCCTCCACTCGTCCCCTCCCCACTGCAGTCGACACTTTCCCAAGTCTAACAGTGCGCTCCTTATGTATGTTCCACTCAGAAGCATCTTCCACTTTGTACAGTGGGGCTCACTTTCAAGGAAGTGTATTCAGGGCTGCAGGCTGAACCACATCCCCAAACTTAATTTGCAGACACTTTTCATTTTAAGAGTAAAATACAATTATCCCCTAGCCCAAACATTCCCAAAAGAAACAGAAAAGACAGGGGGAAACCCAGAGCACCATCACTTACCATGTCTAAAGTAGCATCAGATAGAACCCGCAGAGGTAAAAACAGCAGCACAGGCAAAATGGGTAGACTGGGTTTTGCTCCGGCAAGACCAAAGCTTTCTATACCTCCGTGGGAAAGACTGGGTTTGCGTCAGTGCATAGCAAGGTGCCCTTCGTATGACATTTTCTTGATAATACGAGCTTGATAAATCATTACCCTTGGATTCGGATTTTAAAGGGACAACAAGAAGCCTTCGCGCCGGCTCGCTGTCACTCAGGCAGCGGTTGGGATTACGTGTTCGGTGTGACTCATTGGGGAGGGGGGATATGCTGAATAAACCAAGCCCAACGAAAGCAGAACTTTCTTGCTGGTAATTAGAAAAAGAACATGTGAGGAACACGTCCTATTGCACCCAAAGCACAAACGCGAGCCGCGAAAGACCACCCCGCCTCCGCCTCCCTCCTGCGAACACCGCTCTACGTCTCCTTACGCTTCAAGCCAGAACCTCTGCAATGGACACACCCCATTCCACCACGTCTTTCGACTTTTTTTTTTTTTTTTTTTTAGACGCTTCAGCCCGTGCGCCTTCTTCTCTCTGCCTTTCAGCTGCAGGCTGGCCACGGTAGCGTTTTGATTTAATGTAACAGATCTTCAGGAAAGGGGAGGAATCTCCCCTCTCCCGACTTCTTTCCACAAAACGCAACGGGAGACATAACACAGACGAAATCAACCCAAGCAGCTCAGCAATGTGTTTATATCCATCGATGTCATCTTTAGGGCAGTGGGGTGAAGAGAAAAAGACATGCTGAGCATATTTGATGCGTCTAAAAATGCTTGAGGTTTAGCAGGTAAGGAGGAACTGTTGGATCCAATCTTCGTGCGCAAAGTTGAACTCTGCACATCTTAGAGAATTCCCGAGAATTCTCTAAGCATCTCTGGCTCATTGTTTCCCATGTAGCTTCGATGCGTAAGCAAGAGCTTTATTTACAGAACAGCAGCCATAAAGGGAACACGATTATAATTTTTGCACGCTTCCCAAACTGGACAGTACAGGGTACATGCTGCGATCCTAACCAGTCACTCCTATGAGGAAACAATTTCCCTTAAAATCAATACAGCATTATTTCAAAACAAGTTTAGGATCAGCGTGAGTTTTGAACATATATGTACGTATGTATAGTGGCCTTGTGCACATTGTAGAAAAGAGTATTTCATCCGCCTTTTATGTATCTCTGTGTATAAAATTATGAAATGCACACTTGCAATTTAAGAATACAAGCGATTTCCTGCTTCGTTCGATGCCCTTCAGATGTTTAGTATGGATTCCAACTGAAGACATTAGCAAACTTATGTTAACCCACATTATCTCAGAGCTGCAGCATCAGGTATGCTACTGAAAAGTTGGGCCAGCAGCTCTCTTGGCCTTTTAGGAGTCATGCACAGTTGAGACTCAACCGCACTGAACACAGTAGGACTTATTTCCGAAGGCATTGCTGTGTGCTTAAAAGAAAATAAAAACCGTGAATCAAAATATAAGATTTTAAAAAAAATTAAGAAAGATGTGGCCCGCGCACGCATATACACTGGCGGTGGTGGGAGTATTTATCACAACATAAATAAAATAATTTGTATCTTGCTTTGAAATGTTTTCGTTACTGTGTTTCTTATGGCGCAGTCTTGTACTCACTCAGAAGTGCGTTCAGTGGGCTTACTTCTAGGTAAGAGTGTATAGGACTTCAGCTTTCAGCAGGAGTAAGTCCCATTGAACCCAATGTTATTTGCCTCTGAGTAGACACGACAGAGTCACGCTGTTGATAGCTTAACTACTAGTATCCTATTGAAATCAACGCCATTTAAAAGCGCCAAACTGTAGCTGAATCGTGCCCAAGGTTTCAATTCAATTGCAGATGCAGCAGTGGGTTACACAGAACAGAGTTCTTTTTTTGCTCTTGGTGTCACCCAGACCCACCCATCCAAATTAGAGTAATCCCTTTAAAATACATGAACTAAATTAAAAGAGACAAGCCATCCACCTTAAAGGACCTGTGTTGTTTGTCACAGTTTCACTGTCCGGAGCAGGAGACTTCAATAAATAAGGTAGGGTTCGAACTACTGTATAGGAATCTGCTCATAAATTTCTGGCCATTTTAGCGCTCTGTTAATTTATTAAATTTAAAAGTGGAACAATAAAGTAGTAACAACAACCGGGCATCTTTGTCTCCAGTGAAAAACACACTATCAGAATTTTGTTAGCCACGTCGATGAATTGGAAGTGGAAATTCACATAATTGCAAATGGGTGATTCACTAAGTGAACTAGGAAGAGAGTTACAGGGTGCTTTCCAAGCTCTTAACATTTAACTTTTCAGAGCTTCCTCCCGCCCCTCTCTGACACACTTTTACCGAAGTCAGACAAGACCATTAACGTCATTAGAAGTTGGCTGAAGAATAATATAGAGCTAGTTTTCCTATGCAAGAAGATCTCGGTAGCGGTTAAATTACACCCCCGAGCCTCCCCTCTCTCACTATTCTCAAAACTAGTCTTCGCAATGCGCTGGTTCCACAAGAGAACCAAAGCAAGGAATGGCTATAACGCTTAAAGAAATGTAGATGGAAATAGATTCATTTTGTCTCCAATGTAATCTAATTAGCTTTCATTTGTGCGGAGACATCCAGTGCATTATTCATCAGATTATTTTCTACACGAGGAAGAGTTAACGGGGAGTAGCCCAAGCCCCTTTCTCCGCACTCTCTAAGGTGGTCCAATGCGCCTCTACTGGCGTCATATTTAATAAAGCGGACATCGGGTGCCAACAATTTCGTACTCAGTGATCTTCTTGATTTGAAGGGATGTTATAAATAGCTAAACCTGGTAAGCGCTCCCTCCCCTTCTTTAGCTCTCCACAACCTTTGCCCATTGCTCATCAGCTCCCCCTCCCTCTTTATTTAAACCTTTCTTCCTTTTGAGGGCAAGAAGGGCGGGCAACTGCGTCGCCGAGGGGGGCCTCGAACTCGCGTCATCCCAGCCCGCTGCAGAGAGGACCTTCAGAGCAAAGAGCGCGGCAAGAAGGACTCTAAGCGCTTGGTCTGTGCTCAAAGCGCCTCCTGCGTCCAGGGAGCCTTTTGTTTCCGCGTTGCTGCAGAGCGAAGAGGGCTGCCTATCTGGGATTTGCCTCTTTCCAGTCAAGTTCACGAGCGGGACTGTCCGCAACGGGAGTTAGAGGAGGAGGAGCAGCAGCAGCAGAGATTTAGGGACTGGCGCATCAGTGACTCAGAATCCTGCGGATTTAAACCGAAGCACTTGAAGTTTGAAGCGCAGCGCGTAAATTCCTGCAAACAAAAGCGAGTCAAAGTTTTGCTATTAACCGAAAGAGGCGTCTCGGTCTGCACGACCCCATTCGATACACAGGGGAGCAGCAAAACCAGGACTGGAGCCTTTCCCCTTGCACCCCTCGCCACAGCCGCAGTTATGCCTCGAAGAGGAGAGAGCAATCTGCACATGCTCTTTGGTGCAGTAGAGGCGGGTAGAAGTGGGAGAAGGGGAGAGGGCGGCTAGAGGGCCAATGTCTAGTATACTCTACGTCCCAGCTGTTGTTGTTTAGTCGTTAAGTCGTGTCGGACTCTTCGTGACCCCATGGACCAGAGCATGCCAGGCACTCGTGTCTTCCACTGCCTCCCGCAGTTTGGTCAGACTTATGCGTCCCAGCTACAAAGTGTCAATTTCCATCTTTTCTTTTCTTTTTAAACCCTCGTGAGATGGACGGTTTTCTTTTTTAATTGCAGGGCTAGATAGATTTCTGTGCCAGCTTGAAAGGGTCCTGGCCTGGAAATGAGTGGGGGGCAGGTGGACTACCCCTCCACATAGTCAACTTCGCCGGAAAAACCCCTCCATACACTTATGGCAGATCTGCACCAACACTGCTGGCATTTCTTTCCTCTTTGTTAACAGGGGGCTAGAAAGAGCATGGGAAGTTGGCCAATGGAGCAGCAGTGGCTTTGTGCTGTGAAGGCAACCCTGTACAGACTGCTTATAGAAATTATGGCTGAAAGTTGGCCACCATGGGAAGCAGGTTGCTGGAAGAGATGGGCGCTTCTTCTGTTTTGATGACATGAAGAGGGTCAGATCCTCCTTAGAAGACAAGAGGCAGCAAAAAAATATAAAAATCCCCGCCTTCAATGTCTATTTGGCTGGTGTTCAATGTTTTCATTTCTTTGTGCCCTTAGAATTCCCAGAATTTGGGCCCAGAATTGGAACCTTGATGCTGCAGCCTTCCTGAAACTGGGTGAATGTGATAGGATACCTGGATGGGAAATCACACTGGGAGGCCCATTTAAGAGAACGTATTTGAAATAAGAGTAAGAATTTGACCTGGAGACTTGAAATGCATGGAACTATTTAACTTCCTAATGTTAAATATACAATTCTTCTCCAGCATTCAGGAAGACCTTTTTCCATATACCCTTGTTAGAAAGCACTCCTTCCTTTGAATCTACCTTTTGTTTTTGTGTTAAAATTCTATATATCTGCAATTAATTAAGGGGGGAGGGAGTGAAGGATGCCAGAGAATGGACTGAGGGTTTCAGTAGTCACAAGGTTGTTGTGAGGATTAAATGAGGAAGGGGAGAACCATGTGCAGTGCACCATCTTAAACTCATTGAATAAAAAAGGGATATAAATGCAATAAGTGTTAAATATTGTCTGGATGCTAGGTCTACCCACAAATATACAGCAGTTCTACCTAATGCAAAACAGTGGAAGGATGAATCTGGATTGCAAGCTTGTCAGAGGCCAGATCTACCCAGGCCTCTCTACCACTGAATCACCAGATTTCCCATAAATGGTACACCTGTTAGTTGATGCTAGTTATATTTGTTTCCTTTGCCCTCCCTGGAAACAATCATGTGAGTGCCCATGTGCCAGCCCCCCCCCCCCAATCAGAAGCATGTTTTCTGGCAAAATCAGTTGCAGACTAAAGGGTCCTTCTTTTTGTGGGATGTAATCCACTGGGAGCAGTCAAATACAACATTCCTTGTTTTGCTAGAGTGGACATGCAAGGGAATGTTTGGTCCAGCCAGTCGAAACTTCCTATTCCTCCTGGCCTGCAGCATCCTTCCTTGCATGTGAGTGGGCGGGCGTGACCTTTCAAGACCTGGTAAAAGGCCAAGGCATGCTGCCACTCTCTCTCTTTTCCATCTTCATTCGTCCTGCGAACTTCCTGGAATGAACTGTTGGCTGCCAGCCAAGCAGTCCCCCAGGTCATCTCCCTTATGGGATAAAGCTGTTAGTATAAATTTATATCTTTAAGCCTAAAGCCTGCCTACAGGAATCACACTGTGCTCTTCCTGATCATGAGTAAACTTTCTTTTTATTGCTTATGAATAAGACTTTGCTGTCTTTATTCTTTTAGGAGGGATTTAAAAGGGGATCTTACCAGGAACATACAATTCAATCTGAGGCAGATTAAATTCCACAATAGCAAGAGGTTCTAACGACCCTGCAACCAGCTTTCTGCTGTACGTGAGAAGGGGAATGTAAACTGTACTAAGTAAAGGAACTTGCTATCGCAAGTTAGGAAGGATATTCATAAACAATATATCCTTTCCTGCCACCCTGAACATTCCCACACTTTTTTCCTCTCGAATTGAAAGACAATAACAATGACAACCTCAATAGTAAGAGTAAGATCACAAATATGCACATCCCATCCAGTTGTAGAAGAAAAGACCCATGACTACCATGTAAGCAAACATAATTTTATCTTCAAGTAAGCAGAAAGAATAAGCAATACAACATTGACCAAGGGCATACATTCTCAGCTATACCAAGGTGTCTGTCCAAAAGCAACTCTGAGCTAGCTGGCAGGCTGGCTGGATCTGGATTCCCTAGGGTTAGAATTAATGTAGGCACATCCAGCCTTCAGAATAAGTGTCCCATTCAATTTCACCCCCAGACAGTTTGCATTGCTGTGTTAATTTGTCAGTCAATGCTAGCTGCCATATCCTGCCACACCACCTCCCTTTATCATACTGCCTGTCACTTTCCCCAAAGTGAGCAACTTCCATGAGAGCTGCAACAAGGAGGTGAGTTGTCAAAGTTTCAAACAAAATGGCCTTATTCCTCCCACGAAACAAAGATTTAAAAGGCTAACGCTGGATCCATGTTACCATGTTGACCTCTTGGCACAGCACACCGTATTTTTCTGTGTATAAGACTAGGTTCCCCCCCCCCTTAAAAATAATGTCAAAAATTAGGGGGTGTCTTATATTCTGGGCCATCTCTCCCCATTTTCTTAAATCTGAGTCCCCCCAAATAGGGGGCATCTTATACATGGTGGTGTCTTATAGACAGAAAAATACGGTACTTGAGCATGTAGCATACACAACCTACCAGAAATCCGGAGACTTCTGACATTCCCATCAAAGATGTATGAAAGCATTTCTTACTATTGCATCACAAATTTGACCTTGGGGCTACCTTGACGTCAGTTAGCTTTGAGAAGTTCCATCTTTGAGGTAGCCCAGGAGGTGCACTCGGTCACTGATGTTCCTCAATCTGGTTGCACAGAAATCTGCTGTGTTTTCCTAAGTGTGTGGTGCATAGAAAGCTGCCTGATCAAAAGGCGTTTAAAACAGGGTCCCATGGTCTATTTTATTCTATAGAGATTATGTAAGAAGTAAAATTTTGAAACAGGCACCCATGCTCTCATGCACTGTTTTGATGAAGTAATGGCAAAATGCTATTTTTAAGAAACAGCTGTTTGTATTTGGCAAACTTTGTGTAGATTTGCATGACTTTGTGTCAGTGTAAATTCACATGCTTGAAATAAAGGCTGAGTAGATCTCTGAAGGATTTTCATGCTCTCTGTGGTATTGAGGTTGCTGGACCTGCTGTGACTTCAGAATATTTCCAGCTCACGGTGCAGGTGAATAGTTACTGAAGTAAATCTGCCCCAAATGTGGTTAAATATTCAGAATATATGTTATGAACTTATCCTGGTTGAAAAATCACTCCTGCTGTAAGACAGTCCTGAGAATTGTACCGTGAAAGGGGCAGGGCTAGGGAATCGGAATGGGAACAGAGTAATCAGCACCCTTTCCATACTATGATTCCCAGGGTTCCTTTGGGGGAAGCCATGACAATTAAGTGATCTAAAGCCAATACACATTTATAGTGTGAATAAAGCTTAAATGTGTGTTGTGTTCAAGAAGCAGCAAATAACATTACCATTTTACCCTTGGGTGGAATGCTGCGCAGAGAAAATCAATCTGCCCTTAGCCTCAACTTGCCAGATTGCCCATATGGATTTGCTCTCTGTAGTAAATGAATCAAGTTTTCATTCTGTATCTCTGCACACTGAGCCCCACCAGTCAGAAGGCTAGTGCTCTTGGCTGTGATTGGGACGGGGAGGGAAGGAGATGAAAGGATGCAGGAACAAGTCCTGTCAAAGCTGATAGTGTTGACCATCTGTCTGGCATGGCGCACATGGCCCCAATCCAGCATTGGGCGCCTCACACACATCATCTCACATACTTGCTTCAGGGATCCAGTTGTGAGAGCTATATGTACAGTAATCCTTTGCATACATGGCTTCCAATCCACTGTACATGTAAGTGTGAATGTGAGTGCTAGACGAGTTGAGGGCATCTCTCTCTCACCCCTCCCTTCATATGTGCTTTTTTCTGCTTCTGTAGCACAGCCTGCAGTCTCTTTTAAAAAAGGAAACACGTCCCCCTGGAGTGATTCCCTGCTCTCAGGCCTCCTGTTTGCAGTGGATAATCATTTCCCTACGCTGAAGCAGAACTGATTGTAAATCTGCATATATCACCACAGCAGCCATTCGGATTGAATTAACAAGTCACTACAGCCTTAATTACTTTGTCAAAGATGAAAAATAGTAATTGATCTTGTCCTGGATCAAATCGCATCTCCCCCTCCTCTCCCATTGGTACCTTGCCCCCCCCCACTCCAAGTCCTTGCAGATAAGCAAATAAATAAATAAATGCAGGGAAAATGAATCCTAATCGTATGAATGTTGGAGTTACAGAAAGGAAAGCTCGGGTTTCAAAATGCAAAACTGCAGGGGGGGGGCTAATAGTTCAGGAGTGGAGGTAAACAGGGAGAATAATTGATCAATAGCTTTGAGATACTGGGAGGGTGAAAAGTGACCCTATAACTCACACACTCACAAACTTCACTCTATCTCAAGGGTGGGGAACTGACCTTCCTGATGTCAGCCCCAGTCAATTCCAACTCCTGTCAGCCCCAGGCCCATGGCCCATGGTCAAGAGCTGATGTAGTCCAGTTACTCTGGAGGACCACAAATTCTCCTCCCCATCCCTGCTTTAGCATATGGCTTGGCTCCCTGTTCTGGCGCTGTATGGCAGCACACCTGCTCTGGGATGTTGGCATGCTGTAACCTGGATTGAATGGCATTTGGGAGCGAATAGTAGAAAATGGGATTCTAAAACTAGCTGGTGTTTTGATTCCTTCAAGTTTTACGATGATATGAGAGAACTGCTGAAAAGGCAGAAGCAAAAACAATTAGGTCATTATCCAACCAGAATTAAACATGCTTAAATGCTAATAATATCAAGGATTGTACATGCTTAGCTGTCTCCAACTGAAATCAAGAGGACATATAAAAATGTACACTAACACATATCTATAAAAAGTGATGTGCGTAAGCTTTAACAGATTTTTAAAATATATTGTATAGTACCCTGTGATCCTCAGATAAAGGGCAGTATAGACATTTTAATGATGATGATGATGTACTAAATCAAATAACCCAGAAATGATTTAATGGATTGATTGCATCAATCGTGCATGTGCATTTAGAATGGCAAGTCAAACATGCATAAGGGCATTTTAAATATTTGTATAGCCCAAACCTAAATGCCCTTTGTAGATGCAGCTAAAGCAGCATCCTATCACAATGCTGAGATCTACATATCTGATGTTCAGAAACTAGTGCAGATTGATCAGACTCAGTTACTTAGTGAAAACCATGTGCCTCACTGCTTGACTGAGGTCCCACCATGTGACTCACTTTGTCAGTATTTAGGATACTACACATGATCACCATAAGGGGCTTTTGATAGTGACCCATTAAGCAGAATTTCTGAAACACTGGGCAGTAACAGCAAAGTTCTCCTGGAATTGCTTTCTTGTCTCTTGAAAAGCAGCTTTTCTTTGCATCCAGAAACACCTGATATTTTATTAAACAAACACAACCTTATTTGTTAGTTTATTTTCTACTGTTCTTTCTATTCTTTCTCTCACTCTCTTCTTAGTGCTCTCATTTACTTCATTCCTGAAGGGCAGATGACAGTGAGAACGAGAGCATGAGTGTGAGCACAGAAATTGGGAACCTGTGGGCCTTCAGATGTTGCAGAACTCCCATAGCCCTTGGCCATTGACTATTGTGGGATGTATCATCACTGAAGCAGTCAAGTACAACATTTTTCTGTTGCCTAGAGTGGACACACAGGGGAATGTGGCTCCAGACAGGGAGGACTTCCTATCATACCTATTCTGGTGCCTCCTTCCCCTGTGTGTGACCAGGTACATGGGCATGACCCTAGCTGACCATGTAAAAGGGCTAGCCATGCAGCCATCTCCCCTTCTTCTCTTTTCAGACTTCTCTCTTGGACCTGCTCTTCTGGCTCTTAGCCAGCACATGGCTCATTCTTACAGAGGATGGAAGCCAAAAGGTAGAAAGTCTGAGACGTAGCTCAGACTTCTTTTCTCTACAAATGTAACTGTAACCACAAGGAAAAAAGTCTGCCTTCAGAATACTACTGTGAACTGAATGCAAGTAAACTTTACTCTTACTTTTAAAGAAGACTGTCGTGTTATTATTATATTAAGAGGGAAATAAAGGGGAAATTTGCCAGGAACAATCCAGACTAGACAAGCCAGACTGGATTGCTTAATTTAAAGGATTCTAACGAATCATCAACTTGCTTCCTGCAATCTGCAAGGGAACGTGCTCTGCTGCTTGTGTGAGTGAGGAGGCATAATATTTAATCAATATATACTCTCCTGCCTTTCTCAACATTCCCACAACTATGCTCCCTAAGACAGATGGAAGTTGGAGTCCAATGACAGATTGCCACCCACACCTGTTCTAAAGAATCAAACTTTTCAGCGCAAGCAAGGTAATGAACTGCAGCTCTTAGGACACCAGGGGCTTGCATGGTTCTGCTGTAAATGGAGCCAGGTCTCCTACGCAGCATCATGAGAACAGTTAGAAAAGCCCACAAACGGTGCCTGCTACCATGTAACTTCCTTTTCAAGGAAGGTGGGTTGCTAGCTAGTTGAATTACTTTGCCCTACACGCCACACTGACCGCATAGCTTCAGCTGCAGCATAATTTGCCCCCGAAAATACCAAGTGTGTGGTTCTCCTAAGGTTTTGTTAATGGCCCTTCAGAATGCAATGGCACCATCTCTCACCAATGCCACACAAGTGTCATTGCATGGCACTGAACAAGCTTGACGAGTGAAGGGCAGACAATGGAACCAGCCAAGCCAATGGCAGGTGCTGATGCACCACAGATGGCGGCTGTGAACAAGGTCCAGCAATGACACCTGCCAGTCATACAGCTGGGCCATTAGATGATTTCAATACTGCACATCCGAGGAATTAGGAAATATTGCATGGCTGAGGTTACAGCTCATCTCTTGTGTTCTCTCTCTCATTCTGGCTGATCATTTTCAGGACTAATCTCAGTCAACTATATCTTAAGCAAAATCTACTTCTGATGAGCAATAAATTGAATAAATAAAATGATAAACAAACAGAGGTGCATGAACATTCCTCCTCTTGCATTTTTTAAAATGACTGGCTTGTTTTACCATTTGGATTATGAAAAGGGAAATAAGGCTAGCATGCAATCAGTCATGCAAGGCTGTTTCTTGGATTTCAGTAGCTCCTTTTACTGCAGAACAAAGCCATCAAAGCATGGGGAGATAAAACAGACTTTGCTAAAGGTCACACATTTCTTTGTACTTTCCCTGCTCTCTCTTTTTTTTAAATGAAAAGATATATTTTTAAACTTTTCTTAGATATGGAAACAAATCATTAACCTCTTTTTAATGTAATGCAAGTTGTCTTATGAAATTCCATGAATTTAATCTTTCCCCCCGAATTACATCAGATTATTATGACCTACCAATTTCCTATTAAAATTGACTTTCTGCAATTTATTATATGTGATATAAAGTATATAGCACATGACTGTATTGTATGCCACAGTGAGCTGTGGGTTAGATTGGTTGAAATTAATTTTGATTTGCTGCTGGTGGTGTTCTAATCGTGGTTTTAAATATTGCTGGTTGGCTTGAACATGAGTGCCCTCTTCTTCTGTAACTGTACAGAATTTCCTAGCATGGGTCCTTTCAGTTAATAAAGAGCCAAGTCACTTGGACAGGGAAATCATTACCTTTAGAAGAGCTCTCTGATAAAATTTCGCTCTCATTTCAGTTGAAATTATCCCCAGATAATGAAGGGCCTGGTAAATCTTTAAAGCATTAATTGCTTGTGCGGTTAGGCTTCTCTGTGGCAGCTTGTGTTAACTCATGAAGCGGTGGAAGCAGGATGTGCACCTAGCCTTGTGTTCTTGTCTCCAGTTTGCTTTAATTTGTTTACACAGCAGCTGCTGGAATGTTCAAATACACATTCTGAATTCTGACACAGCTATGAATCTAGACAGTAAGAAGACTGTGAAAAGGGGACTTGGCTTCTGTCGGGGAAGTTTCATTTAATAATATTGGAAGTTGGGAGCTCAAGGGGATCAGGTGCACGGTGGGGAGGGGGAAACAGAGGCATCTGGAGGAAGTTTCTGCATCACTGGCCAGGCAGTCATGCTGCTAACATCAATTGTCCCCTGACCACATACCCTGTATGCCACCAAGGATTTCTGCTGGCCACTATATCCTATCTCTAGAATACACTCCCTATAGATATATATGGTTTCAGCAAAAAAATATCAGTCAGGGTGTGAAACCAAACTGAACCCTTATTCCACCTCTCCCCTCAAGGCTGAAACAGAATCTAAGTTCAAGTAAAAGCTCAGAATAAGGGTTTATCTAAATAAACAAATAAACAGTAATAATGGTGTACTGGTGCACTGAACTCCAGGGCAGTAGAACACAAGGTTGTTGTTGTTGTTGTTGTTTTACCCTACATGAAGGCTATGTGACATGAAGGCTGGCAACATCAACCCCACTGTGTGGGAATTCATTGCAGATGGCTGCAGCACCTGGAGACAATCAGTCCAGTTGTACATCCACAGCAGTGACCAGAGCAGGAATGACCGCTGGGAGAAGCGCAGAAAGAATAAATGCCGTGACACACCTACATCAGTACAACCGGACGCCTTCATCTGCCCCAGCCGCAACAAAACATGTCTCTCCTATATTGGTCTCTACAGCCACAGCAGGCGCTGTAACTCTCCCTTAGGTGTTAAAAGGTAAAGGTACCCCTGACCATTAGGTGTTACTGGACTGCAACTCACAACATCCCTGACCATTGGCCGTGCTGACTGGGACTGATGGGACATGGAGTCCAACAACAGTTGGTGGGCCAAAGGTTGCTCACCCCTGCTGTAAAACAAGGTGAACCCTTGGAAACAAGCCTCACCTGCAGTTTTCTTGACCAGCTATATGGCCACTTAAATAAGTTCAGCCTGGTCCTCCTGAGGAAAATGGTCCGCTTGGTTCACTTTGAAGTATGGTTTATCTTGCAGCAGAACAAGTGCTGACCTATTTTACACTGACAAGTTTCATTCCTCAATATGTGGAACGTGAAAGAAATAAGTCCTTAAGACTGAAATTCGGTAGGGGAGACACACACACACACACAGAAAGGAGTTTGATTTGTCAACAATGGCTAATAATTTGTAGTGCTGAGCTTTTTGGCTGTCAAATTTATTTTGGGCTGGCTTTTTTCCTCCATTGTGCAAGTGCAATTTTTGAAAAAGCAAACACAAAGGACCCATTATTCTGAAGTTAAAGAAACTGAATACAGATCCTGCAACTGCCATCCACTTCACTAGCATATTTCTCAGACAGCAGCAGGACATTAAATGTATGATTCTGGAATAGCTCCACAATGGACCATTTTCCAAGTAGGAGTGAGGAGGACAGCAGCATTTAGATGAAGAAAGGGCAAGGGATGAATTAGTTTCTGTGCAATTCTAAGCATGTCTACTTAGAAGTATGTCCCATTTAGTTGAATGGGGCTTATACCCAGGTAAGTGGGAACAGGACTGCCACCTTAATAGTTGCTTCTCACATATGTGAAAAAGCAAGTAAGAGGGTAGCACCCAATCAACAATGGGTCCAAAGAGTTAAGCAATAAATGCAAAATCTTGGAGGTAATTGATTGAACTGCAACGTTTTCCAAGTTAAAATAGGACCTTCTCTTGGTCCTGCCACCCTCACAGGCATGCTTGGTGGGGACGTGGGATAGGGCCTTCTTGGTGGCTGCTCCCAGACTCTGGAATTTCCTCACTAAAGAAGCTACACTGGCTACCTCCTTCCTGTACTTTCACCAGCAGACGAAGACATTCTTGTTGCAACCAGGCTTTTGGGAACTGCTTTTCATCGAAGGGCTGGTCCCAGGCTGTTTTTATTATAATTATTTGTATGTTTTAAATATATATTTTACACACACACACACACACACACAGAGAGAGAGAGAGAGATTTAATTCTATCAATGTTTAATAGTTTTTTAATGTTGTATTTTTCCTATGTTTTTACTGATTCTTGTTCTTTATCTGTAAGCCACCTTGAGTCCCACCAGGGAAAAAGGCATAATATAAAATATGTCCTTTATCATTGGAGATATAAAAAGAAGAATATACATACAGAAATATAGCATAAGGAGGGTAAGTGCAGAGAAAATATAGTTAAGCCTGGAAAACATCATGCAACTTTTCAAAAATTACAACATTTTGAAAGGAAGTCTATCAGAATTATAAATATTAAAACCAACTTCTTTCTGTATCTATTGTGTAGATACCTCAGTAGCCCAACATTCAAGATACTGATCAAATAACATACTATGGTTAAAACAATAAAATATGCTATCAGAATGTTAATTATATATTTCTCTGTGTGTGTTCTGACATTTAGGTATCTCTTGATGAAGGCTATCTAGTAAGATATACCTGGACTTGCACTCCCATGTCCTTGACTAAATTAATTTCCATGCATCTTAGTACAAAAGCGGAAGTGTAAACCATAAGCGGGGGAAACCTTCTTAAAATCTGGAAGCTGCTTGCAGAGGTAGAGAAAATGCTGGAAAAAAAACTGGAAACATGCTCTTCAGTTATTCTCCCCACTAGAGATGCAAACAGCACAGCACAGGCCAAGCAAAAGAAAACAGAATATTTCTCCTCAATTGCATCTACAATACATAGGCTGTTAAGGCCTCTTATCTTGGTTCTCTCATTCTACTCTTCTACTGCTTGGCCATCCAGATAAGTCAGTTTGACATAATGCTTAATATACTGGCAGATTCCCAAGGGGCAGATGGTTCATAGGATTGCAATGATGGTGAAATTGATTAAGAGATCATTGGCTACAACAGCACATATCCCTTTTGGTTATCTAGATGCTTTCTTTAACCCCCTTAAATATAAAAAAAGTCAACAAGATTATTTCATGAGCATGCTTACTCTCCACACATCTGGATTTACCTGAGACAGTCCTGTGTATCTGCTACCAATCCTAGATACAGTCTGTCTGGCAAGACTATCTTCTTGTCTGTTCATCGATTCATGCCTGCACAATCGGGGAGTAGCAGAGAATCATTTCAGCAGCAATAGCAGGATTGATGTTTGGGCAGCAGAGATGCAAGGGATACTGCCCTCTGCCCTTCCCAAAGCGCTGGTTTTGCTCTGAGAGACTTGTAAAACAACCTTCTCTCAGGCAGGTTTAATATTAACAGTTGAATTGTATCACACTTTAGTGGTTTGAAATGCTGAAAGGAAACAGCCTGCCACACCAAGGCTTTTAAAATTTGAACTTCAAGATGTGATCAGGGCAACCTTTATCTAATAGAGATAGCAGGGAGAAAAGTGCTAGCAGCTTGATTCAGAAGCAGGAAATAAGGTAGCCTAAATTAGCCTTACCCTGGAAAACTGACATTGTGGTATAATAATGGAAAGCATTTCTAAATAATGGAATGTAACAACAGGGCCATATGAATGCCAGCATAAAACCTGGGGTTTAAAATATGGGGGAACAGGAAGAAGCATTGGCGTAGTTTGGGTGGGGCCCCAGGGTCAGTTGCCCTGGGGGCAAAATTCTTAGGGGTGCAAAATTTCAAAAGAAAAACGAATAAAGTAGTGCCGGTAATAATAAATTTTAAAAATAGCACAGCCTCCCCCTCACATAGACAATCTCCCAATATTCGCCTGGGTGGACTGCAGAGTGGATTTGGGACATGGCTGGTTGCTAGGGCACCCTCTGCAGGGCTTTAGAAAGATACCCACTCCTGACCCCATCACACTTTCTGCTGTGCTCGCCACTCATGGAGTACTGCAGTTGCCACTTGGGTAGGTTGCTGAGCTATTGCCCCTTCATTCTAGCCTATTGGTGGACAGTGCAAAGGATAATTGCCTTGCCCTGGGCACTGGCAACCCACACTATGCCACTGGGAATAAGGTGGTTCCAACCAACAGATTTGGATTTTCTAAGTAAGCATCTGATTTATATGATGAAGCCTGCAATCCCAACCCCACTTATGTGGAATTAAGTCCTACTGAATTCCACATGGTTAGAATTGTGCTGTAAGAATTGTGCTAAGAATTTTTGCCTAGCAGGAGCATCACTGAAGAAAACTGAGAAAAACACCATATTTTAATAGTCTACTGATGAAATAATCAATTCCATCACCTTTGATTTCAATTTGATAATTGATTATGAAATACTCTTAAAGGTTATATATTTATTCCTTTTTGCACATATCCCACATATCGGTATATATTGATGGCGGGTGGCGCTGTGGTCTAAACCACTGAGCCTGGGGCTTGCTGATCGGAAGGTCGGTGGTTCGAATCCCCGCAACAAGCTTCCGTTGCTTGGTCCCAGCTTCTGCCAACCTAGCAGTTTGAAAGCATGCCAAAAAGTGCAAGTAGATAAATAGGTACCACTCCGGTGGGAAGGTAAATGGCGTTTCCGTGTGCTGCTCTGGTTTTAGCGGCTTAGTCATGCTGGCCACATGACCCTGAAAAACTGTTTGCGGACAAATGCCGGCTCCCTCGGCCAGTAAAGCGAGGTGAGCGCCCCAACCCCAGAGTCGTCTGCGACTGGACTTAACTGTCAGGGGTCCTTTACCTTTACGTTTTTGAAGGCACTTAACTGGTTTGAATGAAAAACACTGATTTATGTTTGAAAAGCAGCATCATAAGGGATGGTGGGGAGCAAGGGAATAAGGATGGTGGATGCTTAACCTACAACTTGTTTCACAGGGGAAGGGGGCATTGGTTGCTCCAGATCAGTTCCTCACAGCTGCTTAAAGAAAGCTCATCTTATAAGGTAATGAATCTGAGGTTTTACAGTTGTTTTGGAAAAATTAGGAGCTATGAATGCCTTAGAAAATCTTTCTTTAAAATTTTGGTTAGGTGGCTTAGTTTCCTTATGTTTCTGTTTCCAATGCAGGAATCAATTCACTCACATTGGGAAAGCATAGCTTTACTACAGTTCCTAAATAGCAGAGAAGTTCCACCACATGCACTCCCCCAATCCAATTTTCCAGCTGAATGGACAGTGGGTTAAGGCTATCCAGTAATGTGACAAAGGTCAATGCTATTAAGAGATCCTCCCCCACCTAAGTTGCTCATTACTAGTTCATTGCACACTTCATCAAGAGGTTCAATAAAAGCTCAATTGTATATACAACTGAACTTTGTTAAGTTCAATAACCATGATGCAACATTAGCCTTCCCCCAGTTATTCCCAGATGCCAGGAGAGACCCATAATTGGCATGCCCCACATGATCATATCTTACGGACCATGTATCTAGCATGTGAGTCTGTCCACCCCTTCTCCTAAAGAGAATCACTGCCACAGAACATCAGAAAGCCGAGATGGGGAAGAAGTTTAAAAATTTGGTTTGGCATTTCAGAGTGAGTGTGCTTCCAAATTGCCAGTCTTTCTGGGGGCAGCAATAGGGGAAAATCCATTTAAATGCAGAGTGAAAGATCATTGTTAACCCAAGAACCAGTAGACTTAACCTTTCTTTCTACCTCCTCTCCTGGTTGCCAGCTCTTCAGTTTTTGAACATCTTTACAATTTAGTAGCCATGTTGTGAGTTTACTATAAGTGTAATCCTTAGTAAAAAAAAAAAAGAATTAGAGGAAATCAGTGCAATGGGACTTCCCCCTTTCACACCTGCTGCCCCTTCTCAAATCTGCTCTGGAGGGATGGGAGAATAATGGAGATCATTCCACCAGACATGCAGAAATGCTTGTGCTGACAGAACAGTATCCTTAATGCTGAGTTGCACCAACCACATAAAAATGATCAGTGTAAAGCATCTTAAAACAAATGTCAGTGTTTGAATATTGGTGACGCTACTATAAAACACAATGGAAACCATTTTGGATACATTAGACAACTATCTGGGTGCACCAACCCCATTTTGTTCTCTAGAGCTTTATTCCACTACATTATACACATTTCCATGGGAGTCTGAGTCGTACCCAAGTGGAAAATCAAATTAACTTGTTGAGTAATTTTTATTCCTCTTTAATTTGTATGGGCCCCATTAAGTGGTTTGGTTTTTGTGTGTGTCTTTTGCTTTGGTTACCCACTGCCAACAGCAGTAGGAACAGCAGCAGTGAAAAGTCAAAAGCAGCACTGAGCTCATTCCATGGTACTTGCATTTAGTTGCTATAATGGATCATTTCATGTGCTGCCACTGTTACCAGCATCTATCTGAGATGGTTGAAAGTGTTTAGTAAAAACCTTAACAGCATTGCCTTCACTTTCCCCAGCTGCTTAGGCAAGTTTATCTTAGCATGGCAGAATGTCGTTAGGTTTTCCAACCCATGGTGCAGATTATCTTGAATAAAGTCCCCAAATCTGGAACTTAATTTATTGCTATTTTCCCCAGGACCAGCCCAAGATAGCAACTTGCCTATGCATTCTCTTGTGCAACTACCAGGTATGTCCTGATGGCGCAAAATGTTTTGCTAGCAGAAAAAGTATATTGCTAAGTGACTTCAGCTTAGCACTACATTGGATACAACCCTTTGTTGCCCAAGATGAAGGGCAAGTTGATTTGTCTTCCATTTCACATACAGAAGCAGACTGGGGTAGAAGTTGCCTCTTGCTTCAAAACTGACAGAAGACAATAGCTCAATTGGTAGAGCATGAGACTCTTAATCTCAGGGTTGTGGGTTTGAGCAACAGGTTGGGCAAAAAGATTCCTGCATTGCAGGGGGTTGGACTAGATGGCCCTTGTGGTCCCTTCCAACTCTACTGTTCTATGATTCTGTGACATCAGCATGTCAGCTCAAGTGGTGCAATGCAAACTAGGGTGCTCAGGAAGAATGGCAGGAAGCAGCAGCACACACAAAGTAGGGTTTGCTGCCTGAAGCAGCTGATCACTCTGCCTATTTGCAGAGGCAGCCTTGCAGTATCCACATGTGAGCGGAGGACAATGTTTTGTGACTGTTGCTTCTGCTGGGATTTGACCTAGTCCAGGGGTCCCCAAACTAAGCCCCAAGGGCCGGATGTGGCCCAATAGCCTTCTAAATCCGGCCTGCGGACAGTCTGGGAATCAGCGTGTTTTTACTTGAGTAGAATGTGTGCTTTTATTTAAAATGCATCTCTGGGTTATTTGTGGGGCATAGGAATTCGTTCATATTTTTTTTCAAAATAGTCTGGCCCCCCACAAGGTCTGAGGGACAGTGGACCGGCCCCCTGCTGAAAATTTTTGCTGACCCCTGACCTAGTCCAAGACACTGACTGTCCCATGGGAGTTTATCTTCCTTTTCTGCTTCCATTTTGCTCGATACCTCCTGTAGCAAGGAAAGTAGGCTGAGATGACATGACTTCTCACACTTGACCCCAATTTTCTCATTTGGTAGCATCTTTAGGTCCTATGTATTTTAAGTGTCCCTTGTTTATGAATGATACTAGATGCTGCACTTCTAAAGCAGGTCAAAGTCTGCCTAAGGAGTACGTATTGGGAGATGGTGTAAGTATTACTCTGCAGGTGGAGGCAGCACTTGGGCTCTTAAGGAGGCCCCAGAAAGCTCAGCAGGTGTAACTGTACCATCAGCAGTTTTTCACAGAGTTAAGAAAGGGTGGATGTGGCAAACACCTTGGATCTGCAGGATCCCAAACCCTTGTTCCCCTGAAACAATTCTGAAAAGGGGGGCAGAATCCTACACCAGTCCTGGAAAGAGTGTAGTGATTTTCTATCCATTATGTTAACATCAAAGGGAACATTAGCAACAGAAATAAATAAATCAGGGGTGGTGGACAGAGCAAACAAGAAAATTCCACATGCTTTCATGCTAGCCAGAATGAGGCAGCATCAACTAGGAAGTTCTTCAGCTGTGGGATTTCCCCTCTCCCCACATTTTAGGGTTGCCCAGGGAGCCTTGCATTCTTTAGTATGCCCACCACCACCACGCAGTCCAACTTCTCCATCAGTAAGCACTCTTATATAATCATGCCACTTTGACATCATCTGGGAATAAGTGATGGATAACCCCCTCTTTTTAAAGGATGTGAATCAGGCAGCTGCAGCGATTGTATGAAACTATCTGTCATGCTTCTCTGCATTCCTTTACCCATTAGAACATTGTCGAGTTTAAGATTAAGCACTCTTCCTGCTGGATCACAGGGCCTGCATCTCATTAAAGTAAAACATACTATGGCCTAGAGAATTAAAAACAAAGGACAACCAAGAAAGTGTGAGGTGGGGGGGGGGAACACCCCAAATCTGTTAAAAAGGCCCCAATAGGTGGCTCATTTCTTATGAAAAGACCCAGCGCAGCCACTATATTAATGGCTTTTCCTTGTTTTGCAGCTCAGTTGCTGACACACTCCGAAATCATCTTTTGGCATATTATAAATGGAAAAGTTCCCTTGCGGGGAAAATACGTGTTTTATTTCTTTAAATACACTTGACACCCAGAAGTGAAACCTATTTTATACTTTGGCAAAAATAACCAGGAAAGGTTGGGTCAAACTCAGTTCTGGATAATATTTCTGAATTTCTGGAAACTCCACATGTATGCAACCCATTCTAATTTATCAAGGAACAACTAAAAAGGCATCTGATGAGTAACAGCTTACCTCATAGTCCAATAATTATTTTTTTTGCTTCTTCTCTGTAATAGGACTCCTGTGTTCTCCCCAGTGTAACATGGCTAGGTTTTGGAAAATATGTCTCCAAAAACAGCTTTGAAAATTATTTTCGTATAGCCCATTGCAAAATGGTAGTAGATGCAAATAATAATGGGATTTATAATGATTATACTGGAGTATTTGCCCATTCTGAGTAACTTTTAATTATAGCTACAGGAGTTTACCCTATAGCACTCTTCATGATTACCAGACCTGGTGCCTATATACAGCAAATGTTCCATCTTCAATGGCTAGTCATATCATTGCCTTAAATAGTTAAAGGAATCATTAAATATAAAAACAGTCTGTACAAACTGTAGTTACATCAGCTAATGACAAACCTCTTAGCTTTAATAGCCCATGTGGCTTTGCATCATTAATAAACTATTTAGTGATGTGATTAATTTGAGATCTTATTTTTAAGTATTAGCACCACTTGTAATAATTTATTAAAAGAACCATTTTCTTTAGTAATGCACTGGTGGGAAAGAGGTTGGTAAATTAAGGGGCAAAAATTTTGGCTGCAAAAGCAAGTTCTAAAAACGGGAGAGTTAGTGACAATTTGTTAGTCAAAAATGTATTAGCCCACACCCTTGACAGAACAATCTTTGGGGGGAATGAAAGGGCAGTTAAGTACTCTTGGTGGAATATCACAAAATTATCCCTGGTGACGGAAACTTAACGCAGAATCAGTTTGCAATGTTAATTCCCAATATGGCCTGGGCCATAGCCTTATGGAGACAGGAGGAAAAGAAGTGTTCTATACAGCTGTTCATTGAAAGCAAATTTAGTCACCTTTCATATTTCCAGCCAATGACTGCAAATTCATAGAGATGATCCACAAACTGGAATATATCCAGAGGATGACAACACAGATGGTTTGGGGATAGAGAACAAGGATGTGAAGAGCTGGAGCTGTTTAGCCTGGAGAAGAGATTATTTAAAAGGCAACATGACAGTTCTCTTCCAATATTTGAAGGGCTATCACATAAATGGGCTAAACTGGTTTTCTGTTGCTCCAGAGGGTAGGATCTAAACCAACGGATTCACATTAAAAGACAAAATTATTTATATTAAACATTAATAAGAATGTTCCCAACTGCAACTGCACTAGCTGTGTTGACAGTGGAGAAGACTATCTCTGAAGATGGCAGTGGTGGTCTCTCATTTCTAAGTGGGCATGCAGTCTCTGCTTAAAATCTCCTGTTGGGTGTGCTGCAGTAGTGGGTTTTCTGCTAAATAAGATGACCTTTGCAGTTCCCTCCATACAGACAATAACATTTTAAATGAGGATGTGTACCCCTTTGGCTACGATTAGCATTTCCCCGCTCCCCAGTTCTGTGTACATGTCAAGGTGGAGGGGAGGCCTCATGCAGATCTTTGGAATAGACAGAACCTCCAGCCGGCTCTAAAGCTAATCTCAAAACACACAAAGTACCTCACTTGAATTCTCTGCAATACATAGAGAATGGAGAAAGTGACTAAATGGAGAGCTGAGTGTCCTTGAGGTGACGGGGCTAATTACCAAAAGGCTAGGGGCAGTCATCCCTTCGGACTGCATACTGGAGGGCAGGAAATGCATTAAATTCACAGTAAACCTATTTAGGTGCCTACTGCTTCATGCTGCCATCTTGCCCTCTGCACCATTTGTTGTAAGGACACACACATAGCCTCAAACATCTAGTAAAAAGGTAAAGGGACCCACTCTGGGGTTGTGGCGCTCATCTCGTTACTGGCCGAGGGAGCCGGCGTACAGCTTCCGGGTCATGTGGCCAGCATGACAAAGCCGCTTCTGGCGAACCAGAGCAACGCACGGAAACGCCGTTTACCTTCCCGCCGGAGTGGTACCTATTTATCTACTTGCACTTTTTGGCTTGCTTTCGAACTACTAGGTGGGCAGGAGCTGGGACCGAGCAACGAGAGCTCACCCCGTCACGGGGATTCGAACCGCCAACCTTCTGATCGGCAAGCCCTAGGCTCTGTGGTTTAACCCACAGCGCCAACATCTTGTAGTGAAGGGTAAAAGAGAATTTTTCTAAAGAGTTACAGAAAGCTCACCTATCTTTCATGGTATTGCAGCAGATGGCACGACTTTTTTTTAAAAAAAAAACTATGTGCCCATTTTTGCTATTCTTTATTTCAGGTAGCCAAAGAATCCAGGTGTATGTTAAAACCAGAATGGTCTTTAACTCCAATCAATGTAATGTAAGCAGCAGTACTGATTACGAATGGCAATTGCGGTATTCTGAATCGGTTGGGAGTGTCGGCAGAAAGGCAATAGTATGTCATGATGCATTGTGCACTTGTCTTGTTACGGTTTACAGATTTAAAGTATGACAATCTTAATGGGTGATGGGATTTTATTCTGTAAGTAGAAGGGCATATAAATATCAAGTGTGACAAGTTAGCAAAACAAAGAATTGACAAGACTGATACCTCAAAGTCTCAACAGGTGGCTCAATACAAAAATCTCATCATCAAGACACATAATAAATTTATAGTGTCAATACAAAAAACTTTATTTTTTCAGTTGCAATATAAAAATACTTGAGGAAAAATAATGTTTTGCCCATCTAAAGGAGGCCAAAACTGGAGAAAAAAATTGCAATAAGTAAATTCCAGAAGATTCCTTATCAAGAACCTTGGCTATGTTTCTGAATACTTAACTATCCAAGAACGGTATCCAACAATGCCATATTCAGAGTAGACCCATTGAAATCAACTGACTTAGTCATGCATATCTTCAATTCATTTATTTCATTGAATCTACTCTGAGTACAACTTAGTATGATTTCATTAACAGGTCAAAAGTATTTTTTAAAGTTGCGCTGCTCACGTCCACGATAGCAGACTTGCAATAAACTTAATCCCCTTGTGGTTTCTTCTACTAACTGCTTTGGATTGTATGGTATGGCCTGGAAAGAAGAACCAACAGTCTATGGGAACACACTTTCTAGCACTATCATTTCCAGAAAAAATGTATTTCAAAGGTGCTGATCCAAATAACCATTTTTAAAATTCATTTTATACATTTCAAAGCCAGCTGTGGAGTAGTCCTCACTGAAGACTGTATGTCTGCTTCACATTTTTCAGTGAAAGTGTTATGATGAGGGATCGTGGATCTTTTCTGTTTTTGTGGACTGTTATCTTTCCTTTCAGTTCTTCACCTACAAAACAATGCACAAATGAAGCAACTTTATTAGTTTACCAAGGAAATGGTTACATACAGTGTTACTAAATTTGCATGCACAGTGGCACCTGCTTCATTGAAGGCACTTGTTGTAATATAGTGAAAAGTCATGACAAATGAGATCACATTTGGGTGGCATGTTTTTGAAACCTTTACCATCCTATTAATGCAACAGTAGGAAGAAAAGAGTCGGCCTTAAAACGCTGTAGCACTGAATTCTGCCCCCAGTGACTCTGGAAAAGTCCTTCTGCCTTTTGATTACCAGACTGAAACCCACCACTCCCAAAAGATTTCCCTAATGAGAATTCTGCACACACTCACATAAAACCATCAAGTTGGTTCTCTCCTGCTCAGATATAGGTTTAAGGAATCAACTTAATGCAACACCACTGCTTTGATATCCCTTCAGTTGTTGTAAACTATGACATATTTTGTTTGACAGCTTTCTAATGGTTTTAAAACAGAGAGGGGGCTAAGGGATGGGCAGAGACGGCAGGTAGGAAGGAAGTTACGTGGCGACATACTTTTGTGCTGCCTTTGACCTTAAAAACATAAAGGCATGATATCCAAACTGGCACCTTGCAACCATCCTAAAACCTTTGTCAATGAGACAAAAAGCAGTCACACTTGATAACCTTCTGTGAAGTCTCTGTCAGGTTATCTAATGGGAGATGGAGGCACAGGTACTTTAACAAACTGAAGGTTTTAACAACCATGATTTTTTTTTAAACAACAACATTAGATACACAAATCCATCTGTTTGCAGTAGTCTGTTCTATGCTTTGCAATTGCACCAGTACTTGGAAAAGGACTTAAAGGATTTGGCTAAAGGGTATTTTGAAGAACTGTCTGTATTTAAGAAAGAACCAAATGTATTTATTTTATATTACAAAGTAAATTGTTGACTGTTTTTGTTTAAGATTTGCCAGCTCTTTCGGTAGGTGTTTAGTGCAGATATTTTGGCAATGTACCAAAGAGAATCCTGCTTATTTAAATATTATCCCTGGATGTTTCAGCCGAATTTGTTTGTCCCAATCCTTTGAAGGGTGTTTAATTTGCTATTAAGCAGTTGCTTATATTCCACCCCAGAGACAAATGTGCTTCAGTAGCGGGCAAAATCATCATTACCACCTTTTATGTATCCTTAGAGGTTTTCAATTGTTTTATTAATTTAGGCGATGAACATAAAGCTGCTAGTATAAAAAAGAAAGGGAAGAAGTTTGAAGACAGCACCAGCACATTTCATGTAAGACCAAGTGTTTACTTGGCATTACAGGAATGGAGAGCCACTGTACCTTCAAAGGATGAGAGAAACTGGTTTTTATAACCAAACACATTAATTCTCCAACATGTATGACAGAAGTCCAGATGAGCAATGAAATGAACTATTTTATCTGATGAACAGGATAACATTAAAGAGAATTTTGAAGCCTTGGGCTGCAACTTCACTGGGAGTAAGCTCCATTCAACTCAGTAGAGATTAATTCTGAAATGATGTATGTATGGGATTGTATAGATATATTCTATGGAATGGTGGCTCTAAGCTTAAAGCAGCCTGAATTAAGGCACATATTGGCTTTCCCCCAAAGTGGCTTTCCTATTCACTCTTCAAAGCAGGAAGTGCAACTTCCTGCATATTTTATGCCTCTCCTTGTATAGAAAAATTAGGAAAGTCTTATCTGTGCTCAGGCACTGAAGACTGTCAGCACTGACTAATTTATTTGTCCTATTTATTTTTCTTCTAATAGTGTAGCAGTTAGATCTTCTATTCCCTTTATATAAAGCAATACCCATCCTTGTATCTTTTTTTTAAATTGAGTTTTTAAATTTGAAATATAAATGCAATAAAAGAACGTATTCTAGAACTTTTATTCCAAAGCATTTGGTCCATAGGAAATCCTGTCTTTCCTTTCTGCAGCCAATCCAACCCTTTCTCATAACTCTTTCCAGGTAGAGAAATGAATCTTTGTGTCTCCTTGTCACAAACATATGATTTTGCGAATTGAGCCTGGAGATTTTGTGAATACATTCATGCATACTCAGTTACCTTTATAACATTGCTATTTGTATGAAGTTCAAAACTGCATGAATGCACAAATCCTTGGGAAAGGTGAAGCTTTACTAAAATCGCTGCAGGGGGAAGGATTACTGGTGGCTATTTTAAATAAACAGGCCTTAAAATATCCCATTCAGATGCCTCATGCGTCTTCATAAGGGACAGATGCATGAAAAAATCAGCATGTTGGCAAAGTATAATCAATAGTTTCATAATTTATGCCAGATTAACTAATGCAGCAGGCATGGTTTGATTTTTAATTCTGTCCACAAATAGTCCAGTAATTTATTATGAAAATAGGTAATGTACATTTGGCATAAAAACATATGTGGTCTCCATTTTTGAGTGACTGGAGAAAGCCTACGTAAATCATGGTTTGATCTGAATTGTTAGTGTAAAACAAAAATATGCATACATGTAATGGGTGGGAGTATCTCCTTAGAAGAGCTATACCTATTCTGGAACCGGGTGACTCTTTCATGAATTAAAATATCAGCTCCTAAGTAAAGATCTTCTATTAATGTCATGTGAACAGGACTAGAGATTGGTTTGATGAGAAAAGTAAGAAGAAGGAGAAAAGCCTATTTGGTACCACATGTGATGTTTTCCAACCCCCCCTCCCCCCGCCTTTTAAAATAATTGCCTTTAAAGTTCCAGGATTGCTTTATTACAGTATTATCTTGGGTAGCAGACACTCTTTGTACTTGGAGTCTTCATATATTCAAGAATATAACTAATCTGACCTTTTTAGCTCTATGGAGCACCATTGTTTCCTTTGTCAGAAGCTCTGAGAAGCACATTCAATAACTGCATAAATACAGAATTAAATCTCTGTGCTAGTTAATATTGTTGACAGGGGCCTTTTGTGAAGTCATCATAAGCATTCAAGAACGGCAAGACCATACATGTGTCTGAATGCAAGGCACATCTGAACCCATTGAGCTGATGGGATTAATCTTATTCATTGTTGTGTATGACCAGTTATGCAACAGTGAAGAACTGAGGCCTTTTTTTTAAAACAACTTCAATTCCAAAAGAAAAGAGAAGAAGAATCGAGGCCCTAAAAAAACACAACCCCTTCTATCCCCCACACCCCTAAACCAGCAGAAAATTGAATGTTAGCTGAGAACTGAAGGTGTACTAACAAAATAAAAAATATTTTTTCCCCTTCCAGTAGCACCTTAAAGACCAAATTAGTGCTACTGGAAGGAATTTTTTTTAAAAAAATTATTTTGTTTCGACTATGGCAGACCAACACACCTACCTACCTGTAACTGAAGGTGTACTAGTTCATATAAAATTAATTTGCATGTTGCAAAATCTAACTCAAAATAATTTTGACAGTATAGGCAAGATTTCACAATCATTTGGAGTATACATAAAAGAGGCTGGTCTTAAAAAAAAAAACCCACACACTAGTGTATAGAATTGATTAATATGCCCAATAGGCGTCAATCTGCTCACAAAAATATTCTATGTCTGACAGCAGCACACAAAAGCCAGCCAAAATGTCCCTAAAAATGTGGACAACCAGATCCTACTGTAGAGTTATAATTCTATCCCCTGGGGGATTTTATCAGAACACACAGTCTAGGTTTAATTGCATAAAAATGAATAAAACTTGCTATTTATACAGCTCTAGTGATACATACCTTGAGGCAAGCTGTAAGAGGCAACATTTCTATAACAACCTACCACAGCTTTCATTAAAGGCAGCCCTGTTATTTATAACCATGTTAATTGCATTAAGCAACCTAGACAATCAGTTTAATTCATTGTCATGAGGAAGATCTTTTCCTTTTCCTTGCCCCAACAGGCCACGTTAAATCTTTTGTGCCCAGCCATTTCCGTTGCTAAACTAAAGCAATGGCTGTGTAATCATAACAGAAAGGAAGATCAGACCAATTAATCAATGCCATATAGATATAAAATGACTGATGTGCTTTCAACAGCTCTACTGCTCTATGCCCTGCAGAAAACGCTTCCAGAGACTGAGCTGCATCACCTATGCTCAATAAGATGCAAGGAAGGCACAAGTCATGTCATGGTTTGATCAAGACTGAATGCATTATCTTTCTACTGCAGTACTGTCATTCTTCCCTTGGAGAACACTTAAGTTGGCTTTGCATAGTAAAAAGTACAGCAAACAGGAACAGAACAAGAAGTGTGCTGTTTCTGCAGCATACAAAATTAGGTTTCTTTCCCTCTTAAAAAGGCACGACTCTATGGCTGAGTATGTTCTAGCATTTCTGCTCATGTATCGTTGAGCCTCTTGCTTAAACCGAAGGGCTACTCAGTGACACTACAACATACTTATGGCACAATCTATTCATATGACGTGTTATTATTTATTCATAATATTTATTAGACACCTAATTAACAGACTTTCTGGGATGCACAAGATGATTCAACCATTCCCAGTGCAAACAAAGGGGGAAAGAGAAGACCAGCTCCAATTACAACAATTAGGACTCAATTACAGCTCTCAGACAAGACAGAAAGTTTGTGGGATTATCATGCAAGTACAGAAACAGTACTCAAATGGAGAAAGTAGACTGGCATGACTACATTTCACTGTACCCAACAATAAAAGGATAGAAACTGCCATTGGGGATCCAGAAGAACTCCTCTGCCTTGAGCGGAAAAGATTGGTTATAGTGGCCTTTTCAAATGTCATGGCCTGTGAAATAGGAGCAGCCTCTAGTATTGTATATTACATATTATCTTTGCTGGGGTGTGTGTGTTAAGTTAAAAAGGCATCTCTTGCACATTACGGAGGCCATGACCTAATGTTCTTAAGGGGGGGGGGAGTTTTGTCCAGAAAGGGTATCTGTTATACCACAGTAGGGCTACTTGCAGTGGAGTGGAGTGGATGCTTTTAAAGGCTGGAGTCACACACTAGGATGCAAGTCCCACTGAACTTCATCAAAGCAGCCAAGATTTGGTCTGCGTAGTGCAAAGTAAGATTTGGAAAGTAAGATTTTTCTAACTAGAGTGGTAGGGATTGATATGAATGAGTGATGTTCCAGAATATGATGGCGATTCACAGTGAGGTACAACAGAATGCTGTCATCATGCTCCATTTGTTCGTAATACCTTGCTGCGTAGCTAAATGACAGAAGAAAGGGCAGTCTTAATATGTTATAGACAAGGGGAACTATCCACTTTGAAGGGCATTTTTTGAAGTACATTCTTGACTGACATAGATATGCCCCATAGATTTCACAAGGCAACCTCATGAATGCTCAATGGTGTTTTTATGCAAGAACTGTCTTTAGCTTTGAAGCCTACCACAAATTAGAAGTCTTCCAGCTCTTAAAAGTTTTTTTTATTTCTCGCCAAAATGGAAAGGATATGCTTGAGAGCATCTCTGACTTACCAGGCTGCGATCTCAACCTAATGTTTAATATAACTTTTCTTGAAATCTTAAAAAAAGAGACTTACTCTGAACGGGAGGAAAACCATTAACTTGAACCAAAAAAAAAGAGGGAGGAAAAAACCCACACAAAACCCATTAGCAATAAAACAGCACATGGTTGCATTTTATGTTCTTGATAATGCCTTGCAGTGAAAATAAAATGTTTGTTGTTTTCCACAGCAATTTAAAAGGTTGTACACAGCAGAGCAGTGCAGCCAAAACTCGTCAGAGGAAAACACTTTTCTGAAGACCAGTTCATCCTTGGTAGTTTAATATTCTAGGTAGGAGAAAATATGTACACACTGATGGATGTTTTTAATGCATATGTAGCGTGATTTATTCTGTCATAAGTAGACAGATGGGCAACTACTGCAAAAGTCATATGTGAAGTAGCCTTGACACTCTTCTTCCCTATGGGTTGTGTTCAACTAAGTCGTACTCAGAGTAGACCCACTGAAATTAATGAATGCCATTCACTGTTTTTAAATTTTACAGACATATACACTTTAGTGATGAATGGGCTGGTAATGAAGTGTGCTGCTTACATGCAAACCTGCAATATGAGGGAGCTTTTGACATTGAGATTTGGACATATTCCCATGTTTGGCACCCCAAGAGGGACCAGAGAGATAAATCAGAATTATTATTTTTTATAATATTTGAGACTAGCTTACTGTCTCAAAAGGAAATTAGCACATTTACTGAAAAGTATTAAAATCTATAAACAGCACACTAATACCAGCTTGAGATTAGGAACGTTAAAACCAGTACACAAGTTGTTCTTAGAAGCATTCCTAGGAACCAACAGGAAAACTGGGACGTTGGTCAGTGAAAAAGAGAGGCTTTGGGTTAATTGGGTAAGGAGATTGGGTTGAAGAGTGAAAGTGATATCATAGTGCAAAAATGAACGAAGTTGCTTGCTTGTAGAAGGAAAAGGGGAGGTTATCAGGGAAATTTGGCTAGTGAGGTTTTGGGAATGTTTTAAGGTGAAAATCAGAAGAAATTAGACTTTGAGATAATGGCTGCTTTCATCTTCAATCCCTTTCTCCTACACCTGCTTTTTTTTGCAACTCCCTTTGTACCCCCATTTCCCCCTTCACTCCCTTTTTAACTCCACCCTGAAGGGTTAAACAAAAGCAGAAGTTCTGGTGGAGAGTAAATTATGTATGGATTCTGGAACACATGACAAGAAAATACTGTGATCACTGGTATAGAAAGATCATGCACTCATTAGGTACATATGCTCAGGGTCTATGATTGTTCTTAAAGTCACTGGACCTTAGTTAACAGAGTTCTTATAGTAGATTAGATACCTATTTTTTAATGTTAAGTGTGTTCTGACAAATGCCACTGCACATTTATTAATGTAGAACAAGCAAGGAACGTCAGCTAAAATGACCTGTGGAAAAAAGCTAGTAAGGAGCCTAAGACCGCCACATCTACATCAAGCACACACATTTGGAGTTGAGGCACTGGGCAAAGAAAGTTTCGTGTATGCCTGCCTCAATACATGAAAGTGCACCTTCCTGGGCTGTTTGCTCCATTTCAGCAGCTCAAGAGACTACACTCGAAGGGAGTCTTGTGTTCTTCAGGTGTTGTTGGATTCCGACTCCCATTTGCCCCAACCAGCATGGCGAATGGTCAGGCATCATGGGAGTTGTGGTCCAGCAACATCTGGAGGGCACCATGTTGTCTACCCCTGGACTAGACGAAGATCAAAAGCAACTAAGGCCTGCTTCACTTAAGAGGCTACAGTGGCCTTATTAATTCTTTCTTCATGCATGGCTTCTACATGTGGACAAGTGGGCAGTGGATATCTACTGCTGGCCTTGCTCCTGACCCTGAACACTGCACTGGTCATGCCACATTTGGTTGCAGTGCTATCTGCAGGGAGGGAGCGATTTTTTTAAAAATAAAATAGAGAAATCGACATATGAACAGCTGCTCCTACGCTGCTTTCCTGCTTTCCCAGCCATGCATCCAGGAACATCAGGGGTGTGGCCAGAAGCACAGTTCCACTGCAGAAGCAACACATGGAGAACAACTGTGTGCATATTGAGTATTTCACCACCCCTGAAACCACTGCATATGAATGCATTTTCCTTCTCTCCCTTGGGAAGTTATGCCCCAACACAGTGTTCCCTGCGTGTGAATGCGGGTAGATTCTGTAAATATACACTACTTGTACATGAAGTGTATGCTCAACCTAGAAACACGTTAAGTAATATGGCCTAGTCCATATAATGGTCAAATTTGATTTAAGCAAACAGTGACCTGCTCTGCACATGTAGTGAGAACAAGTCATTATTACATGGTATGTAAACATCACTGCTCACTGGGGAAATAAGGTACCAAAGTCTTTCTTGGACTCTTACGACTCCTGGCTAGATGACAGGGGTTGCAGTTTTGATTATTGTCATGTAAAAAGTCCCTGCATGTAGAAAGCTAGTATATGGGGGAGAAATATTTTTACCCAGTCCTCTTTCTTTTGTTCTACTTGCTTATGTGCAGAGTATGTGTATTCATCTATCTAGTTCCAGTTACTGGTAGGTAGCCGTGTTGGTCTGCCGTAGTCAAAACAAAATAAAAAATTCCTTCCAGTAGCACCTTAGAGACCAACTAAGTTTGTTCTTGGTATGAGCTTTTGTGGGTAACTGAAGAAGTGTGCATGCACACGAAAACTCATACCAAGAACAAACTTAGTTGGTCTCTAAGGTGCTACTGGAAGGAATTTTTTTATTTTTTATTTTGTTTCATCTGTCTAGTGAAAGAGCATTCATAATGCAATACTGCATGAGGCAAAGTCCTTGTAAGCCTCTAGTCACATTATTTTGGTGAACTAAAAGCAAGAACTTTCACATACAGTGTAAGGCAGGAGGGAAATTATTATTGGATGTTGTGCAGGAAATTCCCAAGTGTTTACTTTCAGCTTTTGAAACAAATCTAAAAGCGTGTCAAGAAGAATCTAGTGTTATAGAAATTATATTTAGCTAGGAAAAAAATACTGTACCTTCTTCCACAGAAATTGGGTTCTCCAAAAAAAATGCTGTTTGCTTCCAGTGTGTTTTGGTACAGCAGGGACTAGTTGAGAACAATACCTGCAGTGACAGAGTTCAAAAATCTGTGATGACATACAAGACTTAATATCATGCTACATTAATCTAGCACACATACATTAAATGCTTGCAACAGCAAAACAGACTTATTCCAAAACACCTTAAGGCAAAAAGCTGACAAAATATACAATATATCTTTAAATTAATTTTGAACATGTACTCACTGTTTTGCTGCAATTCTTCTCAAAATATATATCAAAATACCCAGCAACTGCCTGCAATTTAGAAATAAACAAACAAATGTCAGCAATCTTCACATTCATTAGCCTTGAAGTGTTTCTTGATATCATCGATATAAATGCTGGAAATAATATCTTGAGTAATACATGGTACCTCAACTTACGAATTACTCGACATACGAATTTTTCGACTTATGAATGAAAAAAGTGCCCGCACGCCTACAATTTTTTTGACATCCGAAGGACATCTGTTGGCAGTTTTAGATGCAGTTTACTCGACTTACGAATTTTTCCGAATTTTTCGACCTACAAATGTGCACTCAGAACGGATTAAATTCGTGAGTCGAGGTGCCACTGTACCAAGTTCTTGCTTGGGCACGGGCATTCAAAACAAATTGAAAACTCAACCACCTTGATGTCATTCAGCAAATACAATGGCTCTCTTTTACATGTTGTTTAATGCCAACAAGTATGAAGGGTTAAAGCTGGGGCCTTTATTCAGTTAAGGTTTGTCCTTCCATTTTCATTACTGTAATAGAAGCAATATTGTTGTGTTTCCGGGGTATGGAGAATGGGGAGCTACTGCATATACACTGCTCAGAATCAAAGTAGAAATGAAAAGACTACCAAAGCCAACCAAAACTGTCCAAAGCATGCATTCATTTGTCTGGTTACTTTAAGAGAGCCCTTGCCTCTGGTGCATCAAACTGTGTTGCAGAAAATGCACCAGATCATAAGAAGGAAATAAGAAGAGCTTCTGGATAAGGTCAGGCCAAAGGCCCTTCTAGTCCAACAACCAGATGCCCATGGGAAGGCCTCAAGCAGAACCTGAGTGCAACAGAGCTCTCCTCACTTGTGATCCCAGCAACTGGCTTTCAGAGGCATGCCGCCTTCAACAGTGGAAGTGGAACACAGCCATCAGGGTTAGTAGTCACTGATAACCTTATCTTCCCATGAATTGGTCTAATCCTCTTCTAAAGCCCTCACTACCTCTTGTGACAGCACACTGCCTAGCTTTTGCTACATGCCTAAACCACAAGAAGCTAAATGCTACATACAAGCCCAGTTAAGACCATCTTCCAGTTGCAAGAACAATGGAAAGCGGCCTACATATTGCTAAACACCCACAAAGCCTAATTATGCTCTCAACCCCACCCCAGCCAATAAGCATGTATTCAATAGATACAAACTCTAAAAGGTTCCCTCAAATAACCATGCCTAGTGAGCACCACATGGTTCCTTTCCCCAATGTCTGCTGCTGACTGATGCAACTTTCAAACAGAAATCTTTATCTGCATGTGGGCAGCATTCTCTGTACAAGAACATGGGTGAAAGGCTGCTCGTGAAGGACACCTGTCAAACACCCCACCGCCACCAAGAATGAAGCATCGTTCACGAGTTTCCCCTCAATAACTGGAAAGTTTTAAATTGCAATTGGTATTGATAAGCACCAAACGGTGACAAGGTCCTTCGAGAATACATCAATAAGTGAATACAACAATCTGGAATGGTTCTACTGTTCAGTCATGTTCTAGCACTACCCAATCCAAAGCACTAAAATGATGCATCTATTTCAGAGCACAAGGGGACTCCTACTTCATAGGACTTTAGCCAGTACATTACCTTACCTAACAGAATGCTAAATCCTGACGAAGCAACTGTAGTGCTTCTATATTCCACAGGCCGGCTCCACAGTGTGCCCCTCCCATGAAGTGAAAGAGGCCCAGATTCAGCAGAGCCTCCCACTGGAGAAAGGGTAGGGAGACAATTTTCACTTGTGTTTCCCTTCCCCTTCCAGCTCCCTACCCCACCCCTCTCATGGCCCTGGAGGGTTCCTCAGCCTTGCACTGCAGTTTTTCAGAGGGCTGCACACTCCTGCCTTTTCTCCATCCAGCAGGAGCATCGTGTGAGTGGAGAAATACTGAATAAGCAAGTTATGCTTTTTAACTATTTGGGTTTCTTTCCTCAGCACCTCAGGCAATGGAACAAAATGCATTCCCCTCCTTTGCATTATTAGCAAAGTGCTCTTTACTGTCATACAGGAAGGTAGGAAGCTGCCTTATAACACGTCATGCAACAAATCTTTCCCTCTCCCCACCACCCCTAAAAAGCCTCTCCAGAGAGTCACCCCACACTGTGGGCTGTGTTCCCCAGGGCTGCAGGGGGCAAGGGAATTTCCCCAAATCTGGCACAGAGGTCTTGCACTTCGCACATCACAGTCCACAATGTCTGTTAGGTCTTCCCAAGTCTCTGGAAAGGCTGAAAGGGGATTCCAGGAGAAAATATACATTGTGCAAGCTGTCTTCTGTTCATGAAACACTGCAGACACTCCATTGTTTTAATTTTCCTACCACAGGAGTGGGCAATTTTAAAACACATCGCGAGTTATTCAACTATATTTTACTTAGACACACTGAAATTAATGAACATGACTAAGTTAGGCCCATTAATTTCAACAGGTCTACTCTGGATAAAACTTGGTTGAATGTCTGCTATTCATGTTTCCCCTTTCTGTGCAAATTGCTGGATTCTATGATATTTTATATTCTGTTTCTTTCCCAGTTGTGGAACTGTCTGATGTATGTCAAAGCCACAGTCGGAGACACAAATATCTTTGGGGTTTTTTAATTAAAGGGGAAGGCTTGCTTGAACAACCATTAGTTTTCTGTCTTCCTTCTTAAAAGTTGCATACATCTTTTATCTCTTAATATTACAGACTGGCTGTCGAATGAAAGACCGGTGTACTTCCCCACAGTTCATCTTCTGCAGAACCATTCTAATTGAGACTTGCTATATAAATTTGAGAGATTAGATAGCTTCGTAATTTAGCAGAGCAATTATTTTTATTTATTTGACCTTTTATCCAACATTATACGAACAGCTTTGAGGCAAGATACAAAATATATTTTTTAAGTTAAAGCAGAAAGGTCTGGGTAGAAAATAGAATAGGCATAAGGATAAAAACTGCAACAAAACTGAAAATGGTGTTGACTCTTAGAAACAGTTACTTCAGGTATTATTTTGTTTTACACGCAAGTGACTTATGCTTGCTTTTACCTCCTTCCCCACCACAGCACTTCGTCTGACAACAGATATATAGGCCCCCAGAGAAATAATCACAATAGACTCCAGCATCTCCACTAGAGTCATTCAAACACTATTCTCTGAACAGTATAACCAGTAGGAAATTGAAAGCAAACACAATGGGATTGGCCATATATAACTGAAGATCTGGCCTATTGAGCACTGCGAAAGGATGCTTTTTGTTAAAGATACACTGCAGTAGAGTAATTATTCTGCCTTCTGTTCTCAACATCCCATCAACAGACAGAACTGCTCTGCATGTTGAGGGGAAGGCGGTTGTTTTGAAAAGTAGGCAAGCAAAAAAAGAGCAAGGAGGTTAATGAGATGTAGAAATTCACCAAAAAAAAAAAAAAAACCCCACACCAAATTTCTCCTGCTCATAAACCAAGTCAGCTAAGCAGAGGGGGAAAGGAGGAGCACCAGAGCTGCAAATGTGATCATTAAGCCTGTATGCAGACCTGTGAAATCAATTCACAGACCAAGCTGACATTGAAATATAAGCCAGGCTAGTTGCCTTAATGTAGAAATTCTCCCAAATATATTACTGGGAACATGTAAATAATCAGACATCAGTAGCCATAATGTAACCAATCTGGAAACTGCAAGTACAAGGTGTGTCTCTCTCTGTGTGTGCATGATTTCTCACACAAATCAAATATATTGCAGCTCTGTGCCTTACTTATTTGTTCTGTTGCCACAGCGGGGCACAATTTTATTCACAGAAACCACAAAATAAGCAGCCTCTCTCTCTCTAAAAAAAATCAGTGTCTGTTGAAGATGGTCAAACACCCACAGTTTACTCATTCGTTATCCTGTATTTCAGGCTCTCTCTTTTTTTAAAAAAGAACAGAACAAAGCGCAGGGTAATAATATCTGCTTCTTCATTTACCTGCGCCGCTTCTTTAAGAAGACACTTCTGTTACCAACTGTAAATCCCTGTCTGATTTATACAAACCCCTGTGAAACCAGTTAAAAGCAATTTGACCAATTCACTTAGGAGAGAGGAAATTAAAAGTTACCATCATCGCTATCAGCTGCAGGGAGCAATTTATCATTTTTGTTCCTCGTCAGTATCGTGTTCCAACAGCATGCAGCTAGAGCAGATACAATTAGGCAGCTGGCCACAGAAGTAGGAGGATAATGTGCTTTTGATGGAGTTTATCCAAGCATGGAGATGAAATGCTTGTAAGCCATGCAGCAGAGAGGGAGAGGGAGACAGACAATCACTATGTTCTTGGTGCAGAAATACCACTTTTGTTTTTAAAATTATATTTTTTTAATGAAAACAACTCAGTACCTCAAGATTACTGAATGATCCTTACTCTTCAAAGGGGGAGGGGGTACTGAAGAAAATTTACTTCGTTTATTGTACCCTGTACAAAGCCTCATTCCATCTCAAAAGTAGAATAATTGAGCACATTAGGTATTATTCAAGTAGCCTTTGTACCATACTATTCAAAGTGTGATACTGTCTGAAAATTAAATCATCTTCAGCCTTTGATACCCGGTAACTGCTTCTCATATGACAAAGCGTTAGATTTTTATTCCTTGATGAAAGCAGTTCCTCTTTCATTCATCACTTCCAAGCTGGGGTCTGCAAATATCATAGAGGGGAAATAAATGGCGGAGAAATTCTCTCCACCCTAGTATAGTAGTGAATTGCTGAACTTTGCAGCCAGATAACAAATTCCTGCTCACCTAGCTCTAAATCTCAGCAATCTAATGCTATAACCTAATTGACCTATAGTGGTGATACCTGAGATTTGGGTCTATTAGAAGCTGCTTGGCTCGCACAATTTCAACAATGCAGATTGAGGTAGGAGGGTATTTTTCCTCCCATTGGAGAGTATAGGAGAGTTTGGGTGCAAAATTGGGTCAGCATAAGTATGTGATATGCATCCCCTGACGCCAACACTCCATCCCCAGAATAACATTAAGTTGTTAGGGGGTGAACGAGGTCAATATATGCTTAATCCTGTTTTCTTCACACCACCACCACAGTTTCCCTCTAACTAACACAACAACATTTAATGCATCCAAGACAGCAACGAGCATGGAAGTCCTTAGCTTTTAAAATTACAAGCAAATAAGTTCCTGCATATCTGGGGAGTTATCCAATCTACCACCTCCTCCATGGGTGAGCCAGAAGTTATGTATGGAACCACTCGAGTTTGAATCAGAAGGGAAAGCAGGGTTAAAATTTGCATTGCCTATCCTTACTGCTCCCAACCCCGAAACCAGCCAATTATGTGGCAGAACTCTCAGCAGTCTTTAAAGGGCCCTCAAAGGCAGATTCCATGCTTTAGGGTGAACCCTACATGTCCACTCAGAAGTAAGTCTCACCATATTCAACAGGGCTTATTGTCCGGTAAGTGGGTGGAGGACCAAAGCCTTAGTCATACAGCAAAACATAATGTGCAACATTTTTTTTTAATAAGAATTTATTGGCATTTTCATAACAAAACATAAACCCACACCCACACCTACATATATAAATCAAATACAAACACAAATACAATTCTTCTTGTTTACACACTTAAGAAAATATTCTAGTTCCAAATCTTGACAATTGACTTCCCCCACCCTCTCTCCTTCGGTTTTATATCCATATTCTACTTTAATAACTTCCTTTCTCTAAAAATTTTATTCACTTAATAAAATTCAAACCTTAAACAACAATCTTAATAACAATTCTTTGGATCTTAACAAATTATTCTTATATTAAATCTAAACTATTCTTCTTCCCTTAAACTGCTGCTAATATCAAAAAATTTCAAAATATCCCTTTTCTTATTAAAAGTTAAAATAAAGCTTAATGTCTTAACCCTCCGATTTCAGATTACCATAACAGAGCATTTATATTTTATACTTGATAGAGTTCACCCTATCCCCCCTCTATCCAATGTCCTTCTCCATCTTTCACCGGAACCGCTCCTCAGATTGTCCTCTTTTCTTATACGCCCGCAGAACCAGACACAGAACCAGACACCGTCCCCAACAGTCCTTGCATCGAGCATCAGGATACACTGTTCATCTTCTCTCGGCTTCTCCCATTCAATGCTGCATTCTTCTATTTGTAAATATCTTAATTTCTTGACCATCGCTCCCGAGCTCACACCTCGGGGGCTGGATATAACATTCCTCGCTTCTTTTTCCGGGGATCGCCATGCCAACTCGCTCAATTTTCCAATCAACTCCCTCAGCTCTTTGCCCAGACTTTCTTCCATAGTATCGAGTATCTGGAAGGTCTCCTCTGTGGGAAATAGATTTTTCTTCAAATCCCCACTCAAAACCTTCAATTTCCGATTAATCAGTTCCAGTTTCAGTATAATAATCCTTTCTTCATCAGTTAGTCCAGAGTCCAAAACAGTTTCAAAAACAAAGCCCAACATGGTGAGGACGGGCATAGGTATCAAATTTCAGTTTCTATTTCAGTGTTATTCATCATGTAGCAGTAATTTTCCACTTCGGTTCAGAGTCTTCGCAGCCATTTTCTCTGAAACCGGGGCGCAAAGACCAAAACTTTCAAATGGAATATTTTCCATCCTCTTCCTCTCCCAAGGGAGATCTGTAAAGTCTCACTCCTAAAAAAGTCTTAACAATATATCCATCCAATAGCAACAGTATCACAATCTGTTATTTCTCTTGCCTCCGAAGGGAGACAGGCAGACTTCCTTTATCTACAGCCTCCAGGGTCGTTAAGTCGTTAAGTCTTTAAACTCAGCAGTTAATCCAATCAAGTACTTACGACCTTCTGCTTCTTTCCCTTTCATCTCTCAGGGAGAACGTCGTCGCTCACCACGGCCAGTTCTCGCCGCTTTTCCGCCCGGTTGGGGCATTTCCCCTAATGGCCCGGCTCCGCGTTCCCTTCACCCCCACTCCCCCTTTACAGGGGGAGCGAGGGAAGGGTGCGTAGCCTAGCGGGCCCGCCGGGGAGCCCGAGGCACGGGACGCTCTTCCCGGCCTCACCGGAGCCCCGCGTAGTGGTGGCGGGGCTCCAACCCCCGGGCTGGACTGAGTGGCCTCACAACCGAGGCAACCCAGCGACCGCCCGCGATGGCGACCTCGCCGGAAGTCATAATGTGCAACATTTTAGATCACCGCTAACACCACCAACTAGTAAGAACCTATCAACAGCAATTGATACTGAACTTACTAACTGATATTAACTAAAAGCATTTCACAGTACCTGTTTTGTGCTAGGAAGGAAACCATCTATTAAGCTCTTTAATTTTAGTAGGAATACTGTGCTTTCAATCAAGTAAACTTGGGCAATTTAATCTAGTTTTTTAACCTGCTTAATCCCAAAAGCTCTGTGAATGTAGCAATATGTTAAAGCTGATTATCAGACATTTTAAGAGTACCTATAAGGGAGGGGGGACCAGATATCCATGCACATGGTGCTCTTGTATTTCAGCTCTTTGCTTACTGAGCCCATGAGGTTGGGTAAAGTGGTGGAAGCACAAGAGCATAGCTGTCAACCCTCCCTGCTGTTCCCCACTGCTATATACATAGCTGTCAACCCTCCCACAAAAAGGAAAAGGTTGACAGCTATGCACAAGAGGCGGTGCCCTGCCTGTTCAACCACTTGCAGAATGCTCCCTCTTGCCAGGAGCATTCCAGTGCGTGACACTGCCGCTCATTTTCCCTGCCCCGGGACAGAGAAGATGAGTATTAAAGCATTGTGAGGCATTGCTCATGTGAGGCATGGTGTGGCAGGGGGGCAGGGAGGGGCACATTCCTGTTTCACCTCAGGTGGTGAAATGGGATGGGCCGCACGTTTCCTTATTTGTGTGAAATTTCAAATTGGCCTATGGTGAGAACATGCATACACATGGTCAGCTTGGGTTGAAATGAATTGCCAAAAAGACACTGAAGAATAAAATGGTTGTATGGCTCTAATAGCCAAAATACAATTATTTACAGAAATCCGAAATGGTTATTTTGAGTAAAATTGTTAATAAACCCACTTTGCCTAAACACACACCTTACACTTTGCTTGTATCTATGACAGAGATGGGAAGTTGACATATAAGGATTGGGGAATGGCACAGAGGATCAGAGCTCCATTGCAAATGGCAGGTGTTTGGGTCATGAGAAAGCAGGGGATAGAGGAGAACAGGCAGATTTATGAAGAGGGAGGGAGTGTTAAAATGTTAATAGTTGCCTGTTTCAATATGAGTAGGAATTTCACAGTGACCCGCAAACCTGGGTCAGTGACTGTATATTAAAGTTCTACAGGTAAAAGTGACTGAGCACAAATCTCTAGATATATGCCAAAGTCTACTTTCCAATGTTGTAGACTGTGCCTGACTCATAAATATCCCGATGTAAAGCTAAGGAATTTATAGAAGCAATGTAGGTTGATTGGAACTCTCCCCAAATGGTTCTACAAATAGAAATATTGCCTTGAAGAACAACACTCAAGTTCCTCTTCCCTTAAGTTTCTGGACTAAATCAAATAGAAAACACACATTGTATTCCAAGTGTGGCCTGAGCAAGGCATAATAGAGTGGCACTATTACTTCCCTTGAGCTGGACACTATACGTCTGTTGATGTAGTTTGACTCTGAGCTGAGACTGTAACCCATCTTTCCTCAAAGGGGAAAAACAGCCACATTAGTTTTAAGAGCAAAAATGTTATGACATTAAACCTTTATTCTAGTATCTTAAGCCAAACTAAAATTCTACATACAGAAAATCAAAGGTGAATATTTGTCCAGCTGAAGAAATACACTTTTAAACCATCTTCAAAATCTCCAATACATATAATGGATTTATTGTTCATTTACTGCAAGGTTAGGCAGCCTGATGTGATGGATGGACTGTCAGCCTCTAACTAAACTGCTATACTCCATCACAAAAGGAGTGGAAATTCTGGTCATAAGGTGTCAATAATCTTACATGATGAAGTACGCAATACTTGACAAAGTGTTTTGGGTTTTTTTTTGCGCAACACCACAAATCTTTGATCCAAAACTAGAAACTTCCAAACCAAACATTTCACCTATATCACTATATTTTTAAGGCTAGAGAAAGCAAGTGTATATAAAAAGCAACAAATACACACACTTTGGTTCGAAAATGAAGTTACAACCCATACCCCAAACCCATACCAATAAACAGGAAGATACAAGCAATGATATATGTGAAGGCAATATGTAGAAACTGCTTTACTGGAAAAGCGGGTGTAAAAAGTACAATTCACAGTGAGAAAGGGAGATACTCCATATGAAAGAGCTCACAAAGAGTTCAGAAGGTAGGTGGAGGATGAAATTTTAAAAGGAGATAGCAGATAAGCTTGTGACAAGTGGAAAGGAAGGAATGGTGAAACAAGCTTACACAGGAAAAAGAGTTAAAAAGTATTAAAATGTAAAAAGAAAGAAAGAGAGATATATGTAAGAGAAACAGGGACAGCCCAAGACACTTTGGTACCCGAGGCAACCACAAATTGGTGCCTCTCTTCTGCCAGCGAAGAAGGGTTGACTGAAGATCTACATCAGGAATAAAGGGGGGAATAACGTTCTACATGGCTGGCCCTGAAGAGAGAGAGGACTTAAGAGGAATGGCATAACTGCTGGTGTAAGGAACACATTATACAAGATGGGAGACACTGCTTGACAAGATTGCAACACACCAATGGCTACCAGGTATTGCCAACATGTAATCCCGTAGCCATGGTCGATAGCTAGCTAGTTTGCAAATGAAGGCTTTGACCAAAGGTTTCAAAAGCGCAGCAATCAAACCCCCAGAAATGCTGAATTAAAATATTTACCGTACACACTGAAGTCTTTGTAACTCTCAGAGTGAAGTCTGATGAAAAATTCAGTTCTGAAACCGATACAACATGGCAATCTATCCGCTGCAAGAAAGTGCAAAGTCTTGTGTGAGAACAAAGCAGAAGTATCTGAGTGGAATCTATGGACTGTTTTAATCATCTCTGTATAATAGACCTGAAATAAAACTTATTCTCAAAAGCAACCTACATGGAAACTAGTTGCGTACCAGGTGTATATGGCAAAAAACTGGAAAGGTTAGTCTCTTAGTGCAAGCTCAGGACTCCCACTGGCTTTATAACTGCAGTCTTCTAAAAGCACATGATAAATGAAACTCTTAAGGTTAAAAAGTTGCTTGCAATGCTGTTTGCAGAAGATGAACTGGGGGTAGGACTACAAAGTCTCACTTGGATGCAGTTAGACTCTTCAGCTTACGACCAGAAAGTTAAAATTGCTGGGATGCTTTTTTAATACAGTTATGTTTCTCACAGGGATAATGCTTCCATTCAGAAAAAAACAGGCTTACATGTGAAATCCTAAGCGGCAGCAAAATGAGATCTCCATGTGAAGTACATACAAGTTCCTATATAAAACTGATATGTATTGAAGTTATATCACACGTAAAGCAATTCTAAGCTGAAGGTGGAAGGATTAGCATATTTCATGGCTTGATGAGTCTTATATATGCCATCATCAGTCCTAATAATAGGGCACCTGAAAATCAAATTAAGGTGAGGCACAATCCTGAGATTTACTACAACATTCTAGCTTTAATCCCTACAAATTCCCACAGAGTGTTTTCACACATATTTGTTGTGCACCCATCCTTTTATTTGGATACTTATTTATTTTATTTGAAAAAGACTTGTGAACAGCAACTGGGCTCCCAGCAGAACTCACAAGTCCATTTATGACTGGACATCTCACTCATACACACCACCTCCTTTTGTTAAAAATTCAAATTGGCACATATGTCTGTAATTTCTTTAACCCATCATGGCCAATTGAATAATGTGCAAATATAATGTATGTTCCCTATCCTAGGTAATGCTAGGGATATGAAAGGCAACTCCATCATTTTACTAACCTTGGAAATGACAAACAAAAGAATACTGCAGAGCTATGGTGTCATAATCATGTCAGCCAATGAGGGACATTTTAAACACCTTCTGTTGCTCAGCCATTCTTGTTTGTCCATCAGGAGTGGTGAAATCCAGTGGCTACAAAGCTGAGAGCATTCTTTGTGGCAGCCCCACAGCTGTGGAATTCATTGCCAACTGGACTGTCAGGCCACAACACTACAGAGTTCTTGGAAATGTCTGAAGGCTTGCATATTTTTTTAAAGAAAGGCTCATATATGGGCTTGTTTCCTGTTGACTACTTTAGTAATCTTGGGCTAGCTGTATGTTTTATCAGTTGCTGGTTCACACTATTATATCTATGACTATTTTGTATGATTTTCTGTGTTACTCTGGAACGTTTAATACATTACTGCTACACGTTTGCTCAACTTTATATTATTTTTGATGCCTTATGAGAAATTCTTGAAACTGGGATGTGATTTTTCTAAACAAAGAGGTTACTGAATAGGACTATTAGTAACTGCTCATCCTACAGAAAAGAAATCCCTTTAAAATACACAAAAGTCAAAATTTTACACAGAAGCTGTCAGATTTTCATGAGGCTGAATGGAGTATGACAAAACCATTACTCAGGATAATAAATGCCAGATTCAGAGGTGAAACGTATACATTCTTAGTCATCTTATGATTAACTAGGTACATTTTTTTTATAATTTCCTCAATATTTGAAAATCATCAGCTTTATGGAACAATTATTGATTTTGGTTGTTTACTCAGGATGACATTCTTGGTGAATTCATTAATTTTACTACATGTTATACGGAAAAATGGATAGTCGACATTTAAAGACTTATTTGGAAGTTTTATCTATCAATTCCACTCAAGCAATTATTTTCCAGCCTGTTATGTAAAAGTAGGTTGTTAAGCAACAGCAGCATCTCAAAGTAGTCATAACCAAAACAGGCTTGTCACTCTCTTAAATCTGTTAGAGATGCACAGGGAGCCTGAACTACAGGATCCCTATTTTTCTCCAGAACAAATCTAAGGCAATGAGGGCTATTATACAGTGGTAACTTGGTTCTCAAACACCTTGGTACTCAAACAACTTGGAACCCAAACACTGCAAACCCGGAATTAAGTGTTCCGATTTGCGAACCATTTTGGGAAGCCAAATGTGCTCTGTTTTGAGTGCCACACTTCTGTTTTGAGTATTGTTTTTGTTATTTATTTTGCATTTTTGTTTTTGTGGTGGCTTTTTTGTTTTGTTTTTGTGACTGTGTGGAACCCAGTTCAGCTACTGATTGATTGATTGAATGAATGTGTGACTGCAGTACATTGTTTATTGCTTTCATTTTATGCATCAACGGTCTCGTTAGATAGCAAAATTCATGTTAAATTGCTGTTTTAGGGGTTGTCTGGAACAGATTAATCCATTTTGCATTACTTTCTATGGGAAAGCGCGCCTTGGTTTTGGAACGGACCAAGGTACCACTATACAACATTTAGAGGGAGGTGTTACAAATTAAAATTGTGATTGAATAATTTTGTGTAATAAATATTCTCTCTTTTTAAGAGGAGCGTAGCCTATTGTGCTCTAGATGGGAGGGGGCAACGTGAGGCCATTGGTCTAGGGATGTACATTATCAGAACATTGAACACAATCAATTTCACACAGCAACAATGTTGTTCTTTTGAAAAAATAAGATTGCCTTTTCAGACAACAGTTAAAAAGGGAAGGGGATTAGAAAGGAAATTTCCCCCAACTGCTTCAGTTAAGCACACCTAAGTGGTGTACATGCAGCAATGTTTGTGTGATTTTCACATATAATGTTTATCTACAGAGGTGCTACAATATATGTTTACATGGAAAACAATATACTTCTTAACCAATCATCTCGTTTCTCCTGCCATTAATGGTGTAGTATAGGCCTACTTGTTAGTGTTGCACTAGGACCTGAAGACCAGGGTTCAGATCAGTCAGTCATTGTCTCTCAGCCCAGTCCAACTCTCAGGGTATTGTGAGGAAAAATTATGTATGTCACTCTGAAGTCCTTTGAGGAAAGGTGTAATAAATGAAATGAAAATACTCTTTAGCACTCAGACTTTGTTCATAACATTGAATGTGCAAATAGTCAAGGATTTTAGCAAACAATCAAACTAATAATTATAGCATAATTAATTACAATATAATTAATGCAGCTCCAAAGCCTGTAATTAAGTATACCAGAGACAGAGCATGACCAGGTGGGGAGAGAAGCAGAAATTTTGAGTTAAGTTTTAAAGACAGCCTCTTGAGACATTTAACAGGTTCCAGATGGAACCAACAGAGAACTGCACATCACTTTTGACATATAGAGTCAATAGATGTTGAATGAATAATGGGCAGGTAGCCATTACATCTCCTTGTTTTATTTCTGCCTTTATTAGTTTTGTGGTGGGAAAGAAGAGAGAAAAACTACTACGAGAAGGCTGCAAAATCCATAAAGATGTGCGCAAATTCCAAAATATTAGTATCATGGACTCCCTATTTTATTAACACTGAATAGCCAGGGGGAAACAAAACATATTCTGTATAAGAACAGCTTACATACTGCACTGGGTTAATAATGATACATTCCTTTCTTGAAATTTACATTATTTGTTACAGTACCTTGATAACACAAGCTTCAGATATAAATGTGCCTGAATCTAACACTTCCACAACAGCTTCTGGAATGACAGCCTTCTTCATGCAGGACATGTTGAAGCCATACACATCATCCCAGAAAGCTAACCTGTCTGCATGCTTCTTCAGGTCACTGACAGCCACCAGGCTGATGGTGCAGATGTCAGGATATACTGCAAAGAGACATTGCAAATAATTTATTGACAACAAACAATGGTACAAGTTCCCTTTTATCTTAGCATTGACTTTAATTTGAAATATATGAGGAAATTTACCACAAGCAGAAACAGACCTATTTTTTTTTTAAAAAAAAATCAATTTCATGGGATTCATTGTTGTTGTCTTGGTAGAAACAAAGGCATGGCAACAACTGGGGGAAGTGGTGATAAGCAGAACCTAAGACAGATAAATGGCTCTACATACATGACAGCTGTCACATAAATGGGCACATGGAGTATACAGTGACTGCTGTTTCAGACAATATTGCTGATTTTTATTTTTTTGGAGGTCTTCCCTTGCTATATATTAGGCTTGTTCCTGGACTATCAGCAGTATCTCTGTGCTACAGTAGACAAAGCACTGTTAAGTCAAGGAGCTCTTTCCAAAACGACAGTGCTGTATTTGGTAAGCAGGGGAACACAGGAAAACTCACCAAGTGGCACCAGAAATGTGTTACCACATTAGCAGAGGAAGGTAATGGAGTGATGATTTTATCTGATTTATATTGTAATCTCCCTAGCAATGAAAAATGCCTAAATCATCCAAAAAGCAGGGCAACGTTTAACAAATATACCACCCTTTTTTAACATTCATATTTTAGATAACATAACGACCAAACAAATGAGGCCTATCAGATGATGTTCTGCTTTGTATGTATAAAAATCCGAACTAGGATGAATTTAATTCTGCTGTTCTTTGTATATCCAGCTTTTAAAAGAGACATGAAACTGAAGGCTAGTTACAAAAATTAAAATGCAACAGGCAAGTGGAGTGGACCAAAAAGTATGCAAGCACCAATTAAACATATGCGCCAGAATTTCTTTGTGTTTCTTGTTCAGCAGCTACACTAAACAATTTTATTCAGATGGAAGCCTACTTAAATAGCAGCTGTTGAAAAGGAAAGCAGCCAAACTCTGCTCCAATTCATGCCCACTGTGGCCAACGCGTCCCTGGGTCACAAAACCAAACAGAGCGTTAAGGGTACAAATCAGACCACAATACGCATGCTCAGAAGCTGTGATCTGGTCTGTGCCCTTAATGCTCCTGACCAAGAAACACATTAGCCACAGAAAACTTACATCAGCACTTCTTGTTTTGAATTGTGCAGTTTATTAGATTAAATCCAAGAAGTACTATTTTCAAGAAAGTACTTTGCAAGCATAAAGTGAAGAAAAACGTAACACCAAGACATTAACGTCCAATAGAAACTGTAGATTTTTCCATTTATTTATGTGAGCTGAGGCAGTTCTATTAGCACAACATGGGATACCTCACCTTTTCCTAATTCCCACCCCTTTAAGTGCAGCCCAGTATACCCCATTTCATACAAGGTTGGTGATCCTGCTTCAACACTGCCACTCGGTCCACCCATTCATCAACACACGTCTTGCTTGACAGCCAACTATGAGAATTCAGTTCAGCAGTAGGCATGCAGCTTTCTCTGCTTGTGGCTTATGGCATCCAGGCCATTATTTAGATGCTCGTTACAGTTTTACAATGTTTCCATGAAAAGCTTGCTTTTTAAAAATTGTCTTTAGCAGAAAAGATCCACCCCAAGAAAAATTAAAATTATTATTTATCTTACCCATCTAAAAACACAATAGGAAAGGGAGCCAACATATTTTGAATAATCCACTTCCGTGATGGGTCATTTTGGTTTCTTTAAACCCCATGCTACTTACGAAAGGAAAACCACTCCTATGCAAGAACCTTTTATTTCATACATATTCCATTACTTAGTTTTTAATCTGATTGAATTATTTCTCACCAGACGTAATATTAAACTGCTGATCAGACATCTCTTAGAGAAGCGCACTTTAGAAATTCATAGGTTTGTCATCTGTGTCCTTCTCGACTCACTGCCCCAAAATCATTTGTCATTAGTAACAGCTCACACAGGGAGCAAAGCAAGATGGGAAATCTTTTATCCCTCAGCAATGCCTTACAAATGTAAGGACATTAAAAGGGTAAGATCGTAGTAACTGCAGGGCTAGAGGCATAGCTGTAAATGATTATCATTTGAAGGTGGAAAAGCAAATATAACCAATCACCTTTCTCATATAATACTTTCAGCTCCAGCCTGAAAGCCCCCTATTTTAGGGATCAGGCTTTTGGAAAACTTGAGGTAGAAGATGACACAGCAACCAACCATTAGCCCACACTGTGACAACAAAGTTAAGTCAAATGAAACCATGACTGGAATAAATGATTAGCACTTGGCTAAGTTAAAGCGGTAGCAAAAAGATGATCACAGAAACACAGGTGGGAAGTATTCATACTTTTCTTTCTATGTTCTGGGGCCTTAATAAAGTTGCACAAATCTGCTGTACATGCTGCTGAAACCTAAATATTCTTCACCCAGCACAGCTTGTACACTAAGGTTGCAGTATCTATTTTACCTCAAAGGTGCAATGTAAACTTTTAACTTCTCTGGAATATATTAAGCACTATGATGAAAGGTACTGTGAACAACTGTTTTAAACTAGTTGGCAAAATAGCTCACGAGCTACAACTGCCCAAAGGAGGAAGTGTCGTATTTAAAATTCTGCTAAATGAGCTGTACAGTTAAGCTAGTGGCATTGTATTGAACAAAGAAAGTTGATAAATGCATGCATAGCTGACATGCATTTTGAATATCATGTTCCCCAGCTCCAACATATTCTGTTTTGGCAGAACTTTCACTATTTTGGCCACATTTACCGTTTGAGAAGTTTCTAGGCATTTCTTCCTCTCTTTTCAGTTTGAAGGCAGCCTATGCTTATGTCTTGGAGAACAGAAATGAGATACAGAAATTAAAGGGCTATGAAGAAAAACTTTTTTTAAAAAAATGATACACCTTTTTGTGTTTTACCTGCTTTTAGTTTTTATTTTATTTTGTACATGGCCTAGATATATGGAAGGCCATTAATAACTAACAATAACAAAAATAAAAAGAAGCCATGCCGGTACCACTCCCATTAATCAGGTTGCACACACATACACTGTTGTAGTGTCAAATCCCATAGATTATAATACCACACACTACACTATATCAAAGCATATTCATTACAAATCTCCATCTTTCCTTCCATCAGGCAAGGAGGTTACTGGACCTCTAGTCTAACTCTTGAAAAAGTTCCATCCTAAAATTAATGTAGCATATTTTTATCTCAATGGTGTCTGACAGAATTATCGGTCTGTTGCTACACATGATGCAAAAGTAAATTGCATCTACTGTGGACGTTCTGCTGTTTCAACCCCACCTGCTGGCTGATTTATGGAGAAACAAATGAAACCATCTATAAAGCCTCCATTAACCTTCTAAACTAGTTGGCATTAGAGCATCAGATACAAACGCCTGAAGGTGTAAGAGTTCTGTTTAAAATACTGCTAAATGAACTGGACTATCAGGCTAGAGAACTATTAATGTATTTTATTGGGAGTGAGAAAGGAGTATAAATATTAAGTGCTTAACATCTATTTTCACTCATCAATCTTTTCTGTCCCCAAAGTGAAGAACTGTTTTCTTTTTAAAATAATTTTTATTACATTTTCAGTTTATGCATTTCAAAATGAACATCTTTCATTATAACCATACATTCAATGACTTCCCTCCCTCCCCTTCCAAGGTTCTTTTAAAATAGCCACCATTCCTGCATATATTGTATATCCATCTAATTCAGTTCTCCAATCTTATATTCCATTGCAATATATTACACTGTTGAGTTTGCCTTAATACTGTGAACGTTTTCAATGGCGTACATATTTTCTACATACTCAGCAAAAAATTCCACTCCTCTTTAAATATCTGTTCTTCTTGCTCTCTTATTTTACTTGTTAGACCTGATAACTCTGCATATTCTAACATCTTAAGTTGTCAATCTTCCTTACTAGGAACCTCCCTCACCTTACATTGTTGGGCTAACAAAATCTGAGCCGCCATTGTTGCATAAATAAATAAGTTTTTCGGAGACCTGTGTAGGCTACCTCTGTCTGCACCATTCCTAACAAAAACGCCTCTGGTTTTGGGGGGAACCTTGTTTTAAACATTTCCTCCCATCTCATTATATATCATTTCCCAATATTCTTTAACTACAGTGGTACCCCGCAAGACGAATGCCTCGCACAACGAAAAACTCACAAAACGAAAGGGTTTTGCGAGTTTTTAGTTGACTCGTGAGACGAATTCGTCTGGCGAGGTACCACTGTAAGCCGGCACCGGAGCCGCGCGGCACCGCGTTTTAAGGCTGCAGCAAGCGAACAGCAGCGCTGCTGTTCGCTCGCTGCAGCCTTAAAACGCGGTGCCGGCGGGGAAGGGGGCCGTCGGATCGGCCCCCCTCCCCACCGGCCCCAGCGCCGCGTTTTAAGGCTGCAGCGAGCAAACAGCAGCGCTGCAGTTCGCTCGCTACAGCTTTAAAAAGGCTTACCTTTTGGCTGCAGTGGGGAGGGGTGTTGTCCGCGTCACATCCGCCATCTTGGATCAACTCAGACATGCGCAGTCAATCCAAGATGACGGACACAACGCGGACAACACCCCTCCCGACTGGAGCCAAAAGGTAAGCCTTTTTAAAGCTGCAGCGGGCGAACAGCAGCGCTGCTGTTCGCTCGCTGCAGCTTTAAAACGCGTCGCTGCGCGGCTCCGGGGCCTGTGGGGAGGGGGGCCAATCCGGCGGCTCCCCTCCCCACCGCACCGCGTTTTAAGGCTGCAGCGAGTGAACAGCAGCCTTAAAACGCGGCGCGGCTCCGGTGCCAGTCGGGAGGGGCCCCTGGACTTTCCCCCCCATAGGAACACATTAATTAAATTTTAATGCGTTCCTATGGGAAACGGTGCCTCGCAAGACGAAAAGTCTTGCGGAACGAATTAATTTCGTCTTGTGAGGCACCACTGTATTTTGCATGCCCACCAAATATGAAAAAGTTCCTTCTATTTCTTTACATTTCCAACACAAATCTGATTCCAATTTATACATACTGTATTAGCTCATCTACTTGTGGTTGGATACCATCTATGAATCATTTTCTTGTAGTTCTCTTTCAACGTATAGCATGCTGTGAATTTCAAGTCTTTCTGCCAAAGATTCTCCCAGAGGTTTAGTTCTGTATTATACCCTATATCAATTGCCCAGTGGGTCACCGAGGCTTTAACCAGCTCATCTTTTGTTTCCCATTCCAATAAATGTTTGTACATTTTAGACAATAGTTTTTCCTTATTCTGCAATAACGCTTTCAAATTGTGAGCTTTGGTCTAAAAAAACATTTTTTCTTATCTAATTTAAATATATAAAGTTGATAATACTGTAACCAGTCAGTAACATGGCTTCTTAGTTCTTCTACAGGTTTCAATTTGGGTTTATTCCCTGTGAAATCTAGCAAGTACCGGTATCTATAGGATGCCCACTGTCTATCCATGTTGATTCTCTTGATTGTAATTGCTTCAGTTGGCAATAATCATAGGAGTGTTTTTCCTTCCAACAAGTTTTTATATTTCTCCCACTCAGTACAAATTCCTCCTAATAATATGGTTCATATAACTCTTATAGATTTTAGCTTTCCCATACCAAAGACATGCATGTCAGCTGAATTTAATATCATGGCCTTCCAAATCTAAAATGTGAGCATTTTTCAATATAATCCATTCCCTTAGCCAACACAAACAAGCCACTTCATAATAAAATTGAAGGTCTGGCAGCGTAGAACTGTTTTCTAGCCACACCTGAATGTCATTTGAATTATCAATCCATAGTGTATTTACTTATCCTTTCCCAAAGATCTGCTACCATTTCCCTCTATGCTACAGGAAACTACTTCAACTCAAGTGACTTCCTAAAACCAGTCAACCACTTTCTTAGTCACTTAGGATAATGGATTTCTTGAAGTCCTGCTTCACTATAAACTGACAGGCCTTCTTTCCTGTTTTTTGACATCTCTAACAAATTCTATTAAATCTATTAATTCCCTGTATAGAAATTCTGTTGACTCATATCACACTATGCATCACAAGCATTTGTATAATCCAAAAATGCAGTCGTAAAAATTGTTGCATCAAATACTGAGACATCGGCAATATCATTTCTAATTAACCTATATCAATAACAGCTCACAAATATCCTACCAGACAATCGGTAATACCCAGACTATACTCAAAAGAGTATATCCATTCCACTATTTTTAGATTTCTACTGAACAGAAAAACCAACAGTTTTTCAGTTCACTAGAAGAGGGAACATGTTTCTTACCAACCAATTTACATCATTCTACACTGCATTGGCAGATATCCAAGGGGACAGAGATAATCTTCCTTATGCTGGCCCAGCAATATCCCCCTTCCTAAAGCTATACTTATCACTTGCCTGCTTGAAAAGTAGAAGAACAAAAAGAGGACACATAGAACAGCAGCACACACTCAATCTAAGTCCTCTGTGAATGCAACCACCTCCTTCTCCTACAGCTCCACTGACAAATAGGAACAGCCCACTGGGGCTGTGAAATGACACCACCACTACAAAATGCCAGATTTGCTTCTTAAGCTGCCAGTTGCCTAATCATGTCTTGACAACATGTTAATTTCCTGGCTGCACTGGCTTAGCGCTTTGCAGTAAGAACTGGAGGTGGAAAAACTTAAAAATGCACAGCTGTACCATTTGCAACTCGAGTAAAGGATTGTTTTCTTCAGGCTCTGCAAAACTATATACCTGGTATTTCACTCAAGAGGAAAAGAAAGCAGGCTGTAGAAAATAATTCAATTTTATTGAACCTCAACCTGTTGTACTATCCGTGTTTCTCTCAAGCAACTCAAATTACTATTTCCCCTCTGCGCTTAGTTACAGACACAGTGCTTTCCCCACTAATATTTCCCATGGTTTGACAGTAGAGTAAAAGAGCAACTCTCTTATTTTGGACACAGACATGCCAAATATAAAACATGAAGCAGCAATATCTGGCAGCTTTATAATACTACAAGACGGGCAAAGGTCCAAATTCCCAGGATTCTTTAAATGCTGCAGTCTGCCTTGAAAATATTTCCCCTGGCTAAGCACCATTTTTAATTAAGCCATCCAGCTGTGCACATTGCTAGTAGGTGGATCAGTGAGCACAGATGACTCAACAATTCCTATTGCAGAAAGTCAGAATTAGATATTCCACAATCTAACTCTGTAAGCAATGAAAATACCTATGAAGTGGGTTTTGGTTTGGGCCAAACTATATCCAAGTGCTTATCAGGTCTCTAATACAAAACCAATTTCCCACCAAGAAACAACTCAAACAGGTGTTTGCTCCAACTTGAAAGGGCATAAAATTCTGCCTGAGTCCTTGACCTAGTCATGGAGAAGAACAGTTGAAACAGCAGTAGGGAATGTAGGTATTTCAAAGGAGAAACTCACAGGTCAGAATTTCAGCTTGTTTAGAACTGTTTCTATAGATAAAGGAAGAGAAAGCTAGCCAGTGGTTTTGCAGCATGAAACAAGCACTGCCAATGTTTATCACCTCTTATCATTGCTACAGAGACTGGTTTTCCAACAAACAGCTTTTTTGGAGTTCTGGAGAAGTGTACAGGAAAAAAGAACAAAATCTAAAATATACTCAGATTTCAATTTCATAAAAGCCTGTATATTAGGCACTGAAAAAAGACTAGAGTAAAATAAAATGTGATGAATGCATGGGACTCTAAAAATTAGAAGGGAAGAAATATATTAGAACACCCATAAATTACTATTGCTACGGAATGGAATGCCTAGGTTTCTATAATTTATCAAATTTATTATATGACTGCAGCAGGCGATTCTGTAGCAATGTGCTATTTAGAACAAAAACCCTGCATACGTATGTATTAATTCATATTTCCATTTCCAGGGTGGCATAAAAAGGTAAACACAAACTCAGAATTAAAGAGATACATAAAACAGCAACACCACACCACACAACCATCTCTTGTTCCCACTTCCTTGAATACACCACAGAAAGAAAATCGGGTCTTTATTCAAACAAGTGAACTTCCAGAGGGGTCACAGTGTTAGCCTCTCACAGCAAGAGCAACAAGAGTATTATGTGGCACTTTTAAGGCACACAAGACTGTTTTATGAATGGAAAAGATAACCAAAGCAGATTACCAGGTCTGAGATCCCTAGTGCTCCTCTACTTCTTTCTTAGCCCTGGCAACTAATCAACATGGTAAATGGTGTCATCCTTTCAAACAAAGGACAAAGTGGGCTTCTGTAGTCATACAGTAGCTACTTGCAATGATAAAAGCAGTTTAGTGTCCTGTGGATGAGCTGCTATGAGCACAACCTAAGTACAGAGATTGCATACATTATTCTCCTGACACTCTCTCACACATGTTTGGAAGACTAGGCTTTGTATGAGTTTAGTTTCACTAGTTATGCTTTAACCAGGGATCCTAGTTTAGAATGAACTCTGGCAAATTTAACAAGCCAGCTTCATAAACCATGGTTTGAAGTTACTAGAGTTGGTTTGTGAAATAGAACCAGGCTGGATCAGGCCAAAGTTTCTTCTAGTCCACAACTTTGTGCACGCAACTGGTATTCAGAGGTATACTGCTTCAGACAATCACAAACCAAGCTTCAGTAAAAGTGAAACAAACACTGCCAAACTCCTCCCAAATGTATGGGAGGAGTGCTAAACCATTACATGCTCAGCATAGCCAATATATTAATGAACTTCTAGAAATTAGTCAGATTAGTCAGCTATCCAGCTGAGTTAGATAAATGCAGCTATTTCGATGCTCAATTTCTGACTACCTTATTGCCGTGTTATTTACTGATTTAAAAAAAATAAACTTTCAAGGTTCATACTTCAATATCTTTAAGAAGTCAAAGTGTTCTTGAAAACGCTATTTCATTTAAGGCCCAAGTATCCCATTAATGCTTTTGTATTACCCTTACAATGAAATGAATGCCTTGGAGCTTCCGCTAATGGAAACATTTTTCATCGCAGGTAAGAACTTTCTTAGTCATGCATAGCAGAATCTAAATCTTTTAGGTTTCCCCAGAGCTTGATTATTTATTAGAATTCCAGAACTAACCTGAGCCTCCTTCTGCCAGGTACTTGTCCCTTGCATAAATGACAGAATCCAGCATTGACTCAAAGAGAAGGAAATAACCCTGGGAAAATGAGAGGAAGGAGAGAAAAAAGCACCACATTGAAAAGGAGACAGTGCTACATATCAATTTAATCAAGTTCCATGCTTGAATACATTTTTTCAGTTTAAAATTTGTTTTTCAAACAGCAAGTACTGGAGGATCCTTTGAAAGTTATTCTATTCTCTACTCTATTGCAGATGCCTGCTGTAGTTTAACAATTACTTCCACAAGCACTTTAACAGACATTAGTGCTGTGTAATATGCAGTGTTGTGAAATAAATTTCCACTACTATTGCCGTTAGTTGGTTTTCCCATCCACATTCCAAATTGCAGTAAAATTGTAGGTCTCTGAAGAGATTCCCTGCCTTTGCAGAACAGAGGCTCAGTATATGTTCCCTCTTGTTCCCCCAAAAGTGGTAAGTTAGAGGACTGTGAGTGTGCACGATGTTTATGCTGTCAGAAAGTATTACTTGCTGCAGAGCGCAAACACTAGCCCTCAGCTAGTGTAGGAACAGCCCTGCTGGATGAGACCAAAAGGCTCATCTAGTCCAGCATTCTGTTCTTACAGTGGCCAACCAGATTGCCTGAGGGAAGCCTGCAAGGAGGACTTGTGTGCAGCGCTGCTCTTCCCACGAGTTATTCCCAACAACTGAGCTAGCAGTCAGAGGCATAGCAGCTCTAAAAGTGGAGATAGAACACAGCCATTAGTAGGCATGAATTTGTCTAATCCTGTTTTAAAGCCATCGGGCAACCACTGCCTCTCATGGAAGCAAATTCCATAGTAACTACACACTGAATATTCAGATAATCAACACCATTGAATGTCCTAGAGTTCTAGGATCATGGGAGAGAAAGAAAAAGTTATCCCTATCTACTTTCTCTATGCCAGGCATCATCTTAAATCCCTCTAATCATGTCTCCTGTGTCTCTCCCCCCCCCCAATTTTCCTTTAAATGAAAGAGCCCCATATGTTGTAGAGAAGCTATTCAATCCTCTTCTTGATCATTTTGGTTGCCCTTTTCAGCTCCACAGTACTCACTCAGTGCAGCAATAAAACTGCTTGCACATTGGCAAAGCTAAGCAGGGGTTGGTATAGATGGGAGACGGCATGTTGAGATTCCTGCATTGCAGGGAGTTGGACTAGATGACCCCCAGGATCCCTGCAAACTCTATTATTCTATGATTTTCAGGTGAGGTGATCAGAACTTATTTACACCATAGGTTTGTGTAATGGCATCAGTACTGGCTCTTTTATTTTCAATCCCTTTCCTAATGATCCAGATCTACATCTTCATGAAGCTATCCTCTACATTTCCAAGATCTCATTCCTGTTCAGTCACCATCAGTTCATACAATATGAGCATATATGCAAAAATAGGATTTTTGACCAAATGTGCATCACTTTATCCAACCCAGCAAGAATGTACACAAGCACAAATGATCTTTAATTGGTTAAATGACAGGTTTTATGGTTATTGCATTGAGAGATCTTTTGTTGCTCATTTGTTTTTGGTTTTTTTAAAAAAAATTGATTCTGACTTTTATTGTTATAATCTATGGCAGGGGTAATGAACCGCCATCTCTCCCACCACATATATTTTTGGCCTCTCAGATCACCTACTGATCTTTACCCACTAGTCTAGAACCACTACTGGCTGCAGCACAATGTTTTTATGCTGTCAGGTGCTGTATGAAAAGGTGAGTCAAACTACTGCTATGCTGGTTTTCAATAAACATTGTGTTCTCTCACTGGCATTTGTTCCTGCAAGTTTTACTTCTCATGCAATATCACATCCCTGCATCTCACTAACAAACTATTCCTCATATTGAATCAAGTCATTTATTACTAATCTCTGAATGCATTGCTCTATGTGTGGTGCTCATCTCTGGTATAATTTAGAATGTAATTTCACAGACTGCTGCTTCACCTGTAGGGGTGCCATCTGGAAAGAGAATTATACCTGACGTTTTCTCCTATGATACTCAGGGACTCTCCTGCTTCTACACTGACACGGTTCAGGATTTAAAAAAATAAAAATAAAAACCTCGCATTAGCACCTTCAAAATTAATTACAGCAAAGGGTTCTGTACTGCACAGATGTGTGAGCAGAATATTAATGACTTAGGTGAGCAGCAGAACCATGGCATGCAATTGACATGTTCACTCTGGGTGATATTCAACTCATTCCTATTCCAGTAGAGCCAATGAAATCTATGGATGTAAGTTATGATGTGTGACTTAGCAGAATATCATCCTATCAGATGAACTAAAAAGGAGAAATCATTTTCTCTTTATAGAAGCACACTATTGTAAGCAATAAAAAGGATTGTTTGAGGTGTATTCCTGTAGTTATATATTGTTCTATACAAATTAGACTGTCCTGGCTGGTGGGAAAAAAGGTTACTGCGCCCAATTTGACTTTTAAATGGGGGGGGGGGGCTTTTTTCAAGGAAGGAAAGCCTCTTCCTTCAAATGAACGCTCGTGTCATAAAAGACACAATAGGCAAAATTGAAGTAGGCTATAACAATTTGCAAGAAATTGCATCTCTCAAAAGAAGCTAGTGACACCCTACATTATCAGAAGCTGAAATATATTGAAGGTCATCATTTTAACACTGCCTATATCAGAAATCCACATCCAAAGGACTATTTAGTTCAAATCAGTTTCAATTAGTTTTACCATACTCCTCCTGCTTATCTGTTCCGAGTTCAGGGATGGGGAACCCATGGCCCTCTAGATAGTTGCTGGACTCCAACTCCCTTCATTCCTGACCACTGATATACTGTGTTGGGGCTGATGGGAGTTGGGGTCCAAAAACTTCAGGTTCCCCACCTCCATCCTAGTTGAAAAAATGCTGCAGTGATAACAAAAGCCATGAGGGAAATATTGTTGTTGTTGTTCAGTTGTGTCCGACTCTTCGTCACCCCATGGGCCGAGGGAAATATATGCTACTCTTAAAGCAGGGGTGGTCCTCCTGCGCCCATCCAGATGATGTTGAACTAATTCCCATCTTCCCTGGCTATTAGCTGAAGGACTAAGTTAGTCATCACCATCTTAAAAGACAGCAACTGCCTCAAAGGCCACATACACTCTGAGGAAACAAAGATGCAGTTGATGGCTATTTGGAGCTCCAGGACCAGAGGTATCAAGTTTTTGAATGCTTGGTTGCTGGGAGTAACAGTGGTAGAGCCCTATTTGCCCTTCTCCTTGTGGGCTTCCCACTGGCATCTGTTTGGACATTGTGGGAAATAGGATGCTGGATAGCTATCATTTCATCTGATCCAGCAGGTCTTTGGTTATGTTCTTATGTCTTGTACAGTAGTTCTCGTTGTCGGGCTGGACTGAAGGTTTACCAAGAGGATGGAGAAGTGCCACTGCCCATCCCTGTTGCTGTCTGGCACTGCCTACCCCTCTGCCACTGGAAAACTTGCTTGAGGAGGTCTACCTCAAATATGACAATAGTCCTGGACACTGCCAACTCTATGCCCTCCTGAGTGATGCATCAAACATAGGTGCAAACTGTCCTAGATTCTACAACATGCTTCCAAAGGTAAAGTCTCCCCTTTCAAGACTAGCATGATAAAAAAAATTGGGGGGGGGGAGAGAATCAGCCCATTACCCTAAGGCATTCTGCTTGTTCTGCTATCTGTACTCATTATTTCCAGTAGGAACGTTTAAGGAATCTAGACATGGGATGAAATGTGAAGCCTGTGCTGAAAAGCTTCCTCCCAGGTGTACATACACATGGAATCATCTCCCTCAACTGATAAAATGAATGTTCTGAAAAACTAGCACCAGCATATTGCACAGCCGTTCTCATTTCAGTTAACTACTGAATGTAGAATTACCCTAATTACTGTAAAACAGCATTACCTCTTAAAATTCTGTACCTCGAGGGAACAGAAGCACAATTCTGACTGCATACAAAGCAGCCTTGTTCACAAAGCCTGCTCACCTAAGATATATAGTCCGCTGCTCCAGCAATATGAACGATACCCAGGACACATTTCTTAGCTTCCAACTAGCACAAAAATATACGCATTGTGTGTAAACACTTCCACATGCTTCTAAATGCCATTTTAGTGCACAAGTAGAGCCTTTGAAACTATTGCTACAGCATTAGCCCCAATTATTTCATATCTGTCCTCCTAACAGTACTGTTGCAGTGTATTCTAAAAGCAGCAGATTTTTAACATTATTGTTCATTTGCTAATATGGCTGCTTAACGGTACAATCCTTTGCGTGTAAAAAGTCCTACGTATTTCCAACAGGACTAATTCCCAAATAATTGTGGAAAGGATTTCATCCAAAAAGGTTTGTGTTGTATAGATTCTCACATGCAGTACAAGCAACTTAAGATCTTTAAAGTACCTCTGTTAGCACCAAGACAGACAAAAAGCTATACCATAGTTTAGTGCTATGTACACAAAGTCTTTCTTCCTTTCAAGGTTCCTGCACTCTTCCCAGTACAGTTCAGAAAAGTTCAGATTTTGCTTAGCTATGGCTTGTTGCTTCCTTCAAACCAGAAAACAAAGTTCAAAACCAACTGTGGTCAATTTCTTAAGAAGCCTGCTTCAAACCATGGGTTATGAGACCAATCACAGATAGTGTTAAACAACGTTTTCTGGTTTGGAGGTAACAGGCTGCAGTTAGCTAAAAGTAGTAGCAAAAGCTTCCAAACTTCTCCTCTTGGCCATGAGGGTAGAGAGAGTGCATGAACTAGAGAGGAGGATAGCGCTAAACCAACATTTAGCAGTACATCTGAACACAATCACTGAGATCTTGCCAGCAAACAAAGGATGTATATTCAAGTGCAAGTGTACAACAGGAGTATTTAAGTAAAACAGAAAAGCTAGAATAGCACAGAAGTGAAACAGTTAATAATCAAATACACAAGCAGGTGTCTAATCCTATGTTCAAAAAGCAGCCATACTCCCTACATTTCCGCAGGAAAGCTCTACTGGAGTATATCAACACAGTGTCTTCAAATGGTATTAGGTTTTAAAGTAGGTCATGTACGTTTTTATTAGACTTCCATAAATTATGTATGGTATGAAAAATGGAATCAGCCTACAATATTTATCATCACAGGGCTGCTAGCCATCCAAGAAACATAAATACATTTGCTGGCAAGTAACTATTCATTCATTAACTTTTAAGTTTGAAGGAAGCAAGTAGATCTTCTCCACCCCACCCCACCCCCCAAAATACTTCTGACCTTTTCATTATGATGCACACCTTCATTCCACTGTTTTGAAGGAATATTTTCCTCAAATAAGTGGATCAGAACATTGCCTGTTACCACAAGTCTCTCTATTTTTCCAAGGATATTTGGATTTTTGCAAGTCTCAAATTTCCATGCTGTAATACCATTAGAGAAGCTGATCTGATGCCCAAATAGAGCTATAAAAATAGCAAGACTTCTTTTTCTAACACTGACCAACTATTTCTATTTCCGAGAAGTTTTTCCAGATGTATACGCCATCACAATTACAATTATCAGGCTGTTCAAACCAGAAAGTTATATGGAACAACTATGATGCAATTTGGTATCCACCCCACCCCAATCACAGCACTTCTGTCCTGGTTTCTAGTGTTCCTTTTACACTGCATTATGCGTTGTGTTATGGAAATGCGGCGATTTGAAAGATACACCGTCATGTCATGTTAAAGTTGGATACTTCAGTTACTAATAAAAAACTCTAGAACATGAATTTGTGTGTGGGTTCACAAAGCCACACTTCCTGGATTGTTTTACCAAAAAAAAAATAAAAAATCACACATCATTTGCATCAGTTTCTCAGGCTAATTTGTGTAAGTAGAAGCTGAACACATATGAACAATTAAAATATTGGCTGTTCATTAAGAACATAAGACTATTTTGCTGGATTATGCCAATGGCTTATCTGGTCCAGCATCCTATTTTCACACTGGCCAGGCAGGAGAGGAGCAGAAGAGTACTCTTGACTCCTGGCCTTCAGAAGCATTACTGCCTCCACAGTAATGCCCTCCCCTTGGCATACCTACACATAATGCCAAGACATCTGACAATATATATAATTTAAACACACAAGGACAAAGTACACAAAAATCAGATCAAGTATTGCTGATAAAATCTAAGAGAACGTATTTGTGCACGCACCATCCACTCGGATATGACAACATCCACTTTGTCAACGGGCAAATCAACTTCTTCAATTCTTCCTTTGATCAAAGAAATAGTATCTCCCAGTCCATTGAGTCTGCAAGCACAACGTCGAGAATGTTACACGCCTTCTGGTCAAGATTCACAAGTGCTCCAATAACAGCATTACCCTAACAGACCCACAAAAGAACGATGAGGGGGGGAAACAGAAGTGATGATGCTCAGGAATTTAGCAATGGACTTTTTACCACGTGAGATATCAAAATGATTTATTTTACACATAGCCAATGACATAAGTGAACAATGACAGGGGGACTGTACACGTAGAACTATGAACCCAGTCTCTGCCCTCCATGTAAATTAAAGTACAATCATGGCGGCACTCAAGGCACTTTGGCCTCTGGTGACTGATTACTGATCAATGGGGATCTGGTGACTGATTACTGATCAATGGGGATTGACCAACGTTCACTGCCAATCACATCTCAGCTTAAGCAGACATTCCAGGAAATCCTCAGTTTGAACTAGAAAATCATGGCCAACAGCCCTGGAACAAGCCAGGATAGGAAAACAATTTAACAATGGCTTCATATTGTGGCTTGTTCTGAAGCCATTAACCAGAGTTTCCCAGTATGGATTGAATACTTCTTGGCTTGTTCACTCACAAACACAATAGGGAAAGTATGGTGTCTCAATGGAGGCAAAGAAGGTGCACTCATATATCTCAACTTAAGCCAAGATAAGATTGTCTGAATGCATACTATGTATTCAAAATGGGTGGCTGTGACAGCTACTCTGAAAGTCTGTAACAAGACTCTTACAAATTGTTTTAATGTGAATTAGAGACAAATGAAATAGTTTTACGATCAGCAGATGTAACCTTAGAGCAACTGTTCACTGGGTACTCCTAGAAACCATTCATCACTGTCATAAGATTAGTTCTTTTAAACCCCCCTTTGCCCCTACCATGGCATGCAAATCAAACAACTCCAAAACTGTTGCGCTGACAGGTATTTTCATAATTATCTCAGATACCAAGTGTAGCAGCAAGGTCTTCCTGTACTCCATAATGAAGGGATAAAAAATTAGTCCAAATGGCAGTTTCTTAATGCAACATCTGCCTGCAGCACTTCATAAAAAAAGGATAAGCCTAAATAACTGCTCTTTGTAGAAACTGCAGTTCCATGATAGAGGTAGGTATTGCACACATCATGTAATGTGCTCAAAGCCGCCAATTTGAACAGCATCTGAAAAAATTAATTGCCACTTTAGGAGCAAATTTTGTTTGCCTTTCCTCATTAACAGTGAATGCTAGAGGCTCCTAAACATTGGGCCATGTCCCTGGATCCCATAATTTGCTGCCAATGACTTAGTGGTGATTTTAAATAAAGGCTTTGCTGACAGTACAAAAAATGAACTATGCAACAGCATCCCTTGCCAGTAAGCCAGGCAATGTACAGTCATACCTCGTGTTATGTTTGTTTCACGTTGCGGCTTTTCAGGTTACAAACACAGCAAACCCGGAATTATTTACTTCCGGGTTCGCAGCACGTGTATGCACAGAAGCGATCTGTGCGCTTCGTGCAAACGCAGTAGTGGGGCTCTACTTATGGACTTTTTGGGGTGCGAACAGCACCCCGAAACGGATCACGCTCGTAAGTAGAGGTACCACTGTACAGGGGGAAATTAATGTTACTTAAAAATATAGAGTGTCACACTCTTAAATGCAGATGGGCACCCAACAATAGGAGTGTACATAGTGAAGAATGTTAACACAGGGAATTCAAGTTTCTAAAATTCTCTTACCTAATGATGTCCATAGCTTGATAGATAATTTCAGACTGGTCTACTCCTATCACCTTCTTTGCACCTGCTTTGGCTGCAAACATGGAGAGGATTCCAGTTCCACAACCAACATCCAGGACAATCTAACAGAAGAAAGAAAGAATTATTGTGGCAATACTTGGCGATGCTACAAAGCCATTATAATGGAGCCCCAAAACCTATCTGTGAAAGTTTGCAAGTTTCCAGTAAAAAGTAAATAAGAAACACAATGGATTAAATTCTCAGGAGAGCAAAGAATACACCTCATAGCAGAGATAGAGAACCTGTACTCCTCCAAGTGGACTCCCAACTCCCATCAGCCCCATCCAGCATGGACAGAAGTCAGGGATTAATGAGATTGTAGTCTAGCAACATTCAGACATCTACAGGTTCTTCACTTCACAGGTTGCATGCGGCTAATGAAACAATTTTTGTAGAGTGTCGCAAGATATACTGAGAAATCTGAACTTGGCATTAAACAAAATTCAAAAAACACATCTCAGTGTCTCACAGGTTGAACCCACACAACCCCCAGGCAAATAATATACTTATGGTGCCCCTGAAATGTCGTTGCAATTCCAAAACATTCAAAATTAACGATGCCAGCACCACAGTGCAGCTGGGTAAGAATGTTACTTGTCCAACATACTGGGACAGTATAATTAAAGTACCGGTATATCATCCCTATGATAAATTCAAACCATCTATGTAGAATATGTGGTCCACTACTGAGTTAACGTGTGTATGTATCATACATACGTATGTGCATGTGCACACACAGGCCTAAATTCAACTAACCTGGCACATTAGGAGAAACCAGTGTAAGGGCTCCTGCTAGTGCAATGGGGCTTACCTCCCATGTGCCGCCCCCAAATATGCTCTGGAGAGCCAGAAGAACCCCCAGAATAACATGTAGGAGAGGGAGGATTGTTCTGCCTGGCAAAGGAGAAATGCTTGCTCTGGTGAAGCGATTAGAAGAGCACAACACTGAATTCCTCCCACAGAACACCCACCTATATTCATTTGAAAACAAGTTGAATTGGCGAGAATTGGGGGGGGGGGATACAAGACAGATGCCCAGATAACTGGACACACAAGTGTTCAGCCACCAGGTCATTATTCAGACTGCCAACATCTGATGGAGGGCTCTGACTGTATTCCAGTGGTGCCATTTACAGGTCTGTAATTAAAGGCCTGTCAGCTTTTTTTCATTATAGACCCTCCAGTGATTTTTCACCAGAGATTTCCAATCTGAATAGCAAACGCTATGATGAGGGTTTTTTAAAAAAAAATAATCACAAAAAATCAGAGAGTAAGATCATTTGGGATAGGCATAAAGCAGCAGTTTGCTTACAGAAGTGAACTTCCAAATGTAGATTTAAAAAGATCTGAAGAAGTACCTAGATATTTAGGTTAGGCATTATGACCGCAGCACTCTTAACTGTCTGGCTAGTTTATCTTCCTGCTTATACACTGCTTTGTTCTTTAGATACTCCATTATAAATATAAATACATCATGTATCAATATATAGCACGATATCTCATTCAATCCCTTATGTTTGTTTTTTACAACAGCTAATGGTAGCTGATGATAGACACTGCATCAAGAATCATGAGAGTGATACTGCAACTGGATGCATCACCACGTAAAAGGTAAAGCAACCCATTTCACCTTGTCATCTGTCAGTCAAGGTTGACAGACAAACTATATAAAGACTGGCTTTGGGGAGAATAAAGGGAGACTGTTGCTGAAAGGTTCAAAATTTCATTCAATTTCATCCTATTAAATGTATGAAATCCCTGAACATTTAGCCTCACATTTCTGAATGCAAGGCTACCCTCAAATATGGTAATGTTAATCATTATTTATGTAGGGTCAGTGACAAAACATCAACAGGGTCTTGACAGAGAAACTGGTGTTCCGGGTTTTTGTTCTGACAGGTATATACCGGTATATAAAAAAAACCTCTCGCAACCAAAGGAAAAAAAGGACAGTCCTTAAACCAATGGGTAGACAAGCTCTCCTTCACGCCTTTGGTCAGCCCCAAGATAGCTGGCACTGCTACGTCCATGTTTCTTAATTCACCTGAAATATATTCAAACTTAGTATATTTTTTTAACTATGAAAGTGGCAAATAAAATAGAATGGATGGCTGCTGGAACTGGTCTGCTTACTTCCTTCTGCCAATTTTCCAACAGTGGCAAAATTAAAATGCTTGTATTTGGAGAAGGAAACAGATGGGCCCTAGAAATTCACACAACTATGGGGATGAACCTTGCTCCCTCTCCAGCTCCAAGGCAGAGAACAGGAGCGGACTTCTCAAAGAGGCAAAACACAAGACTGAGGACAACACACTGCTCGCCATCCAAGGACTCTGGTTGCTCAACAAGGCCAGGCAAAAATTGTGCAGAATAAAGATGTTGTTGAAATGTTTCCAAATAAATTAACTTGCATTATGAAAAAAAAAATCAGGAATCTGTTCTTTAACATATTTTAACTGGGGCACAGAAGTGTAGTGCCAACATGTATCTATATGAAATATGTGAACAGGCCTTTTACTGACATTATATATGCTCTGCCAAGGGCCAATGAAGGAGACAATGGAAAAGGCCCAGCAGTGGGTCCCTGCCGTATGTGTTTAGGGGGAACAGATTGCGCCACGTATTTAGAGCATTCTTCTCTTTCATGCACTTATCCTTGTTCCTTGGTAGCACCATATAACAGCAGAATACAGTCCCCAGCAAAGACAGATAATAGCAACAATGGATTTTTATACACTGCCCAGGAAAGCCTAATTTATGTGGGTATCAGTCACAATAAAACAATGGAATCTGAACTATTTCCAGAACCCAATTCCTTAGGGTTGGCCATGACGCCTTTATCATGCAAAGTACAGGTTAGAAATTACCTTGAATTACTGTAAATAAGTGTATATGTGGCCTATTTCAGATGCCACTAAAAGAACAGTAGACGAGGAAAGGTATAACAAAATGATGCCATCATAATTAATGAACACTCAGAGACAGCACACTGAACAATGACAATGCTGATCAGCAATTTCTCTTATCAGTGCTCTGCACCCTCCAGCAGTATAATAATACTCTCTGTGTAATAGAACCCAAGTACATTGAATCAAAGCCCTGTCAAAGCATCAGTCTCCCAATTCTAGAAAGAATACAATCCAAGAGGCTTTTATTACCGCAGAGAGTCCCATACCGCAAGAACATTAAGAGCTTTAAAGCTGGCCCACTTACCTTATCTCTAAAGATGTGGGCGTTTTGATATATGAAGTCACGATAGCTTTCTGTGCGTACTTTATCCTATTTAAAATAAAAAAAGATGTGTTCAGAGCACACTTACAGTTTACTACAGTAGAATAAAATGCTTTTGTCACCTTTCCAATGTTCCCTACCCTATTCCATTTTTTAAAAACAAACATACTGAGATTTGGAATTTTCTAAGCAGAGATATCTTTAACAGTTCTTTTTTAAAAAAAAGATTCGGGAAGTAGCAAATTAACTTGATGTCTAGCCTGTTATAGCAACACTGGCAAAGTTAGTGGGTATAAATGAAATACTGAAGTTTTATTGTACCAAGATATAACCTGTCCCTTTTATTCATAAGGAAATATTTAATGTATGGTTCATATATATGTTCCCCCATTTTTAAAGCACAATACGAAGAATCAAGCACATTGCTTTTGAGTGCAGTCCAACACAAATCTTATTGAATATTGGGGTATGAACTACTGAAGTCATATTAAAGGAGAAAAGTGGTATTAAAGGAGAAAAGTAATATACTGCTTCTATTTGTAAACAAGGCCACTGGTCAGCTCTAGGTAGAAAAGCATGCTGTTCTAGGAGAAATTGTATTTTCAGCAAATGCATATAAACCAAGAAAGGTACATAGCCAAGTGAATCTCAGAAGCTGTGCAAGTCACTCTACAAAATGCCAAGCTCAGAAAAATTCTCCAGTGCCCACTCAGCATGACTAGAGATATACTGGTGTTTTTCCATTCACGTACCTGAATTGATGTAGTACATCTGTACGTGATCTGGCTACGTAGCTTGTCTTTGCAACCAACTAACATCACACCTTTCAATATGCGTAGGCAGGGAGAAAGACTGCCAGCAAGCCATATGCTTTACTATCCCTGCAAATGGCTAGAGAACCAATCAGCCAAGCAAAGGTTTTTATTTTTAGCTCCTTATGACAGCGGTCAAAAAAAGAAGAGAAGAGAAGAGAAGAGAGTATAAAGTGTGCAGAGAACAGCTAAAAAAAGGCAAGAGCCCTTGCTTGCATACAAATTGGACACTGCAGCACTGGATGCAATGCTAAAACGCTGAAAGTACAATTCTCTGCAGCAACCAATATTCCAGAGCTTGAGTTTGTAAAAGCAAAATAACAACTAGAGCTAGACTACCGTATCTGCAAGCTTCTATAAATTTATAAATAAGAATATGAGAATGCAACATGAAATGGTTGTTTATAAAGATTTTAACATATTGAAAAAACAAGCAACCTTTAGGTTCCAAATCTTCTGTGGCAGGTGTGGAGAACTCTTGTCCTTCCAAAAGTTGCTGAACTACAACTCCCATCATCACTGACCATTGGCCACAGTTGCTAGAGCTCATGAAAAGTTGTAGTTCTGCAACGTCTGGAGAGCCACAGGTTCCCGACACTCTATCCAGGGCTTTAGATATCTAAAAGGACCGCCTCTTGCATGAACCCAGGTGTTGTCAAGAGCTGCAGTCATCAGGAAAGGCCATGCTATGCATTTCTATGCCATGTGAGATGCAGAGAATGGAAACGTGGGACTGGTCCTTCCCATCAGCAGTGCGAGGTTTATGGAATTTACTACCCTATGATATCTATCTCACTGGGCATATGCAGATAGCAAACAAAAAGAACCTTGGCTGAATGTGCATTTTATAGCACTTTGTGCTGTTCTTGATGCTATTTACTTTATACTGTTGCTGGAAAACTGACCAGTTGCCTGACTTGGTATAAGGCAATCTAATTCAAGAGTCTATGCTGTCTGGCAGCAGCTCCCCAAGGACTGGGTAAGACATATTTTGCACGCAATACCTGCAGAAGCCAGCCAGATATTGCATGCAAAAGGTCCCATAACTACGCTATGCCACTTAGTTATGGTCCTTGCCAATTTCAAATTGTTGTTTAATTATTGTTTTGCATCACTGATTGTAAGACATCTTGAGGATTCAACTTGGGTGGAAGGTGCAAGTTATAAAAAAAAAATAGCAAAGCATTTCAGTAATGCTTACTGCAAACATCTGAAATGAAGTGATTCATTTGGGTCTCTTTTAATGCTCATTTTTGAGCATTAGGAGCTATTTATTTATTTGCGTCCATTACTTTGACACTCTATTACGTGAGGCTGCCTAAGATTAAAATTCTCTTTGTCTGTCACAAGAGCAGTCAACTGTGAATCTCTCAGACTTCCACCCTCACTACTTTTTGCTACCTGAACTTAATCAATAGATTTCCAACTGCTGTCTTTGCTACATGCACGGCTGCTCAGGAAACCTCTAGTCATTTATTTTGGGGCACTGTTAACTCCTCTTTCCCCCCTCCAACAACCACTGCCCCCTCTGCTTCTGTGTAGGAATAATATTCAAGCAGTAAAAAGGGGGAGGTGGAAAGACAGGGAATCTATTACATATGTTAAAGCCCAAATTCAAGTAGAAAAACAGACTATTTGCAATGCTGCAACAGCAAAAAAACTGGCAAACCTGGGTCCTTGTGCAGAACAAATAGGGAAGTGCTTAAAACATAAGCAGTATTTTCCATTTCAAACATACAAATGATAGTCTGACAAATCCAGTGTTAACAAGTCCCCACTCCCCGACAATGGAAAAGGCATGTATAAACATTTAATCCTGCTTTCCTCTCCAAGATAAAAAAATAATAATTAACACTGAGTTAACACATCTAAATTAACACATCTGAGACCATGTGGAGCTTAATCACCCCTTAATTGCACATGAAATGCTGTAGCTCAATGGCAGCCCACATGCTTTGCACGGAAAAAGGTCTTATGCTCAGTCCTCAGAAGCTATTATAATGGATATTTTGAATCACCTTTCAGGCTAAGTCATCTACCTAAGGCAGTTTACATTATATATTATTTATTAGATTTATATGCTGCATTTTATCAAAAGATCTCAGGGTTGTTCACAAGATAAAAACACAAGAAATTAAAACAAAAACAACAGCTCCCCCTTCCCACACGCATGTAAAAAGGCTGTAGAATATTAATCAGCCAAAGGCCTGGTTGAGGAGGAACGTTTTTGGATGGCACATAAAGATATATAATGAAAGCACCAGGTGAACCTCCCTGAGAAAAGCATTCCAAAAATGGGGAGCACTACAGAAAAGGCCAGTTCCCGTGTTATTGGACCTCACGTGGAGGAGGCACACAAAAAAAGCCTCAGATGATATACATAGAGTCTAGGCAGGTTTATATGGGGAGAGGCGGTTCTTGAGGTATTATATACAGTATAGTCAATTTTTTAAAAAAAATCCAGTAAGATTACAAAACACTAAAACATAATAGCGAAACAAAGCAGAAGTAGCAAAAATAACCATCAGATAAACCAACAGATTAATACTTCAACAACAGATTGAACGTTTTTTAAAAGATGGCAACACAAAGTTATCTATATGCACGGTAATAAATAGGACTTTAAAGCTCTTCCAAAGACTTGCAAGTAAGGGTACTGAACATGTTTCTCAGGAAGGATATTCCAGAGTTGCAGGGCAAGTCTAGCAGCTTTCGCTGATGGATCTAATTATTGGGGTCTCTGATGCCAGCCTTAAGGCTTGGGCAGATATGTGATTGCAGGTGGTCTATCCAATAGACTTCCAGGTTATGTAAGTTAGCCCTTTAGGAGGACCACAAGCCAGTCCAGGATCACTTCTGTTCTACCACACAGATCAGCAGATTTCTTGACCCACAATGTCTTTGTCTTGTACAGGTAGGTAGCCGTGTTGGTCTGCCATAGTCAAAACAAAATAAAAAAAATGCTTCCAGTAGCATCTTAGAGACCAACTAAGTTTGTTCTTGGTACCGTATATACCCGAGTATAAGCCGACCCGAATATAAACCGAGGCACCTAAATTTCCTACAAAAACCTGGGAAAGCTTATTGACTCAAGTATAAGCCGGTTCACCTTTGCCGCTGTGGAGGAGGAGGAGGAACGAGCTGCTCCTTCCTCTTCCTCCTTTGCCAAGTTTGCATTTATGCGAGCAGTTCAGGAATGGAACAAGCTGCCTGGGGAGTAAAGAACCGCCGTTCTTGTACACTTCTTAAGGAATGGTTGACTGGGGAGAGCGGGTGGCGGCCCGAGCGGAGAGAAAGGGCTTCTTTCTCGCCGCCCCCCACCGCCCGCCTCACTCGAGTATAAGCCGAGGGCAGCTTTTTCAGCACAAAAAATGTCCTGAAAAACTAGGCTTATACTCAAGTATATACAGTATGCGCTCATACCAAGAACAAACTTAGTTGGTCTCCAAGGTGCTACTGGAAGCATTTTTTTATTTTTTATTTTGTTTTGTCTTGTACATTTGTTCACCGCCATCTCCAAGGTGACCGAAACATCTGCTCAGGGCTTTCTCCACTGTCTTGGAACTGACAGATGCAAAAGAGCTGTATGTCATCCACATACTGATGACAACCTCAGCTCAGACTTCTGGAATGTTGATCCCATGCTAACTTGCCTCCAAGCATTCCCTGATCTACAATAATAATAAGCTGGGAACCTGGGTCCTCCAGGTGTTGCTGCTCTGCACACCTCATCACCCCTGACCACGGGCCATGTTGGCTGGGAGTGATGGAAGATCGAGTTCAACAGCACCTAGAGAGTGACAGGTTCCACTACCCCAATCTTTTTACTATATATTGAGGATCTAAACCTACAATAGGCCCTGCACATAAATGAATTGTGTAAGCAGGGACCTACAAGACCCAGAAGGAAGAGGTAAATTATTTTCCATCGTAACAACTGAGTACTATAAGAGCAAATAATAACACAGATCAGAATCTAGAGTTCCAGTGACTTAACAGAACCTAGCATGTTAAGTGCTTTCAGTTTTGCGGCAATGTTCAGGGTGGCAGAAGAGGATATATTGTTTATTAATATCCTTCCTAACTTGTTCTAGCAAGTTCCTTCACTTACCGTGTTTCCCCTAAAATAAGACGTAGCCATAAAATAAGCCGTAGCAGGATTTCTACGCATTTGCGAAATATAAGCCGTACCCTGAAAATAAGCCATAGTGATAGGCGCAGTTCTGGAGGGCGCCAAAAGCCCCCACAAAGCCCTCAGAGACCTCCCCCCCCCCGCCCAGCGGACCAGAGTAGCACAGGGGCCCCACTGCCGCATGGGCTCGGAGGAGATGCAGCCATTGTCCCCCATCGCCTCAGCCCCTCACACGCCGCCTTGCAGGGAGCCAGCGAGCAAGAGGCGCACATTAACAGATGCCTCTCGCTTGAGCCTCTCGCCAGAGTCCTGCCCCGCCTGCGGAGCGAGAAGCGTTGTCGCGTGCGAGGAGATAAATAAGAAGGAACCCGTGGTGGGAACTTGGCAGCGCTTTAGAAGCTTCTCTCCTTCCCTCCCTCCTCCCGTTTTTTAGCTTTGCCCCAAGGACCGTCAGAGCAAATAAACCAAATAACAGGGGGTTTTTTTGCGGGGAGAAACCCCGATCTCGCTGCACCGCCACGCCGGGGAGGAGGAAAGAGACTGCCCCACCACAGAGGAGAGGTACCGGTAGGTGGACAGACAGAGACCTAATAAAAATAAGACATCCCCTGAAATTAAGCCATACTGTGTTTTTTTCAGGGGGGGGGGATATAAGACGGTGTCTTATTTTAGGGGAAACACAGTAGCAGAGTGCATTCCCCTTTACACAGCAGAAAACTAGTTGCAAACTCATGTGAATTTCTTAAGATAATATGCAATTCAATCTGGCTTGTTCAGATTGAAATGTGTTCTAATATTTTCCTGGTAAGACACCTTGACTCCCTCCTAAAAGAATCAAGACACCACAGTCTTATTCATAAGCAATAAAAAGAAAGTTTACTTAACATCAGGCAGAGCACAGTGTGATCCCTGAAGGCAGGCTTTAGGCTTAAAGTTACAAGCATATACAAACAGGTTTACCCCATATGTGGGTTGACCTAATGACTGCAGTTGGCAGTTCAGGAAGTTCGCAGGACAAAAGGAAGATGGGAAAGAGGAGAGAAATTGGTAGCATGGCTTGGCCTTTTACCAGGTCTGGAAAGGTCACGCCCACCCACTAGTCACATGCAAGGAAGGGTGCTCTAGGCCAGGAGGAACGGGAAGTTTTGACTGGCTGGACCAAAAATTCCCTCGCATGTCCACTCTAGGAAAACAAGGAATGTTGTACTTGACTGCTCTCAGTAGATTACATCCCACAAATTTCACCTGCTGCCTAATCCTACGTGGATTTTTCTATATTACAATTATATAGAATAGATGATATGTTGTTGTATCTTTATTGTAAAACCCCCACGAAATTAAGTTCTGATAACGGGGTGGCATAACACACACATGGGGTATTTTTTTTTATCTCTTGAACAAAAACATTTCTGACAAAGTTATGGATTGTTCTCATGAACAAAGTACATTTCAGGGCATCGGTACTTTTATCTTTCCGTTTCAACCATCTACTTTTACAGCCACCAGGATCTACCATATCCAAATGAGCCGAAAGTAGATATATCCAAAGTATCTTCCATTAAGGAGATAAACAGAACTGACCGCCTTCATTCCTGGCCAAATTGTTTTGGTGCTCCATTGCATCCCTCTGCAGGGAATCCACAAACCTTTACGACAGGCTTTCTAGACAGTGTAAAGGAAAGCTAGACTGTACATGCCCCTTTACATCTTGAGCCTGGGTACTTATTCTTCTGTAGTGTTTCCCCCTTCGTGCGTTTATTGTGGGGTTTTGTTTTCTTTTCTTTTTAACCTTTGCTTTCAACAGAGCAACAACCAGGAAGTACACTCAGGGTTAAAAATGCAGCTAACTATGCTGCAGTGTACTTATGGACAAACCCCCATGGCATCCATCTTTATGGCGAGAAAGACATGCTTCTACTGGTTTGCTCACCTTTATCATCTCTTCATGGATCCCATAGTGGCCATATGAGCTGAAGTAAACATCTTCCTCATCCTCTTTTAGGTCCGCAATGGCGCCACTTCTGACTTCTGTGTTCATCACGAAATCCTGGGCAAATTGTCTGCAATCAATTTGGAACATACCCTTGAGACACGTTAAGGAGACCATAAAAAGGAATGTGGGGAGGGTGTGTGAAGACAGAAAGCATGCAAGTTTCACGGGGCTATCGTGGATCTGAAGCATGCTGAAGCTCCCCCTGCTGGCTGCTGTGCAGGATGCTGCAGCGTACAAAATTTGTATTCTCTTTGCATGCCAGCCTCAGTATTTTTCCACATTTCAGATTCCCTAGAACTCATGATTTGGAATCCTGACTTGCTGTTTCACAAGATACCTTCAAGATAAAAAGCCTTCCACATCAAGCCATTTAAAGTAGATGCTATCATTAACCTTAAAGCCACAACTATACCAGAAGGACGCACTTTTGAAGGTGTTCTTAAAAGGCAGGCAAACAAGCGGAGAAGCCAGGGATACAGATCCCCCAATTACCCAAATGGTATAGTACAATATGTCCTTATTACATATAATTGAAAATAATTAGCAATGAAACACAAAATGATCTTTCAAGGACAAGCAATCGGCTACGGAAAAAAGAAAAGGCAGCCATAAAAAGTACCATGTTTTCAAAGTGACTATAGTATACAGCTGGAAGAACAGCTCACTCACTTTAACAGCGCAATCCTACAGCAGCAGGGGACAAAGGATCTGTGGCAGAAAAAGTGCCAAATTCAAAGCCCTGCTGTTTTTTATGCAGCTACAGCAGATGGCAAGGGGGCTGGGCTGGCATACCCCTACCCCAAGGGAATGTTGCCCGTGGGCTTTGGATCCAAAGAACACGGGAGGGTTTAGGGTCCCCAATGTCCCCCTGATCTACTCCAAAACACCTTTCTGCTATCACCACCACAGGAGCACTAATGACAGTATGGTGGCCATTTCCATGTGCACCACGTGAAGGCATGTAAAAGTGAATCTCATTCACCATCCATGGACCTCCCTCTCCATAGAGAGAGAAGGTCCACACTTTAGGGATGGACAGTCAATCACTCTAATGTTTATTTGCTTTTTCATTGCTCATTTCCCCTATAATATGTTAATTTAAACATTATTACAGCAGTCCAGATTCTGTAAGCCGTTCTGAACCCGATGTGGCAATACTCCTCTTGCCCCCCAATTTATTTGCTGAACAAATCTGAAAGCAGTGAGAAGATCTGCCGCCACTTCCAAATCAACGCCTAAAACGAAAGGTTTTAAATAGCCCAATAGAACTTTTTTTTAGGTTCTGGAAATAATAAATATCTACTACTTTTCCTGATTAGATTCTGGGATGTGTTCTAAATGATCAGATATTCCCTATATATGTGTATAAGTCTGCCAGTGGAGCTCTAAATCTCCAACAATTCCTCTGTGTTGGTGAATATAATTACTTTGTAGAATTAATTTCTCCATTAAGTTCCAGGTTTTTTTGCAAGAGAAGGGGGCAATAAGTTGAAAAAGGGACTAGAGTAGCTGTGATCAGTGCATTATGAATTGAAACCATGGACTGTTGGAACAAGCAACTACACCTTTAACTAGGAAATACCTAATCAAAACAATTTTGGAATTTCAAGTAGAACGTTTTAAAACAGATTCTTCCTGTGGTGTAAACTGGATATGCTGGTTAGAATCTGGTTAACCACAGAGGTGGGAGGCAATTAAAATGGTCAACCCCTAGAGACTGATGGATTGGAAGGATTTCTGATGCCTCTGAGGGACTTCTAACTCACATAGCTGGTCATTCTGCCGATGGCCTGATCACTTCTGTGCTCCACCAGATTGACGCAGGCGCTCCTAAGGCCTTTCCCCCCTATGAATGATTCCCAAAAGTTCATTGGCTTACTGACAGGCTATGTTTATGGTGCCTGGTTGATCCTGCTCAGTGCCATCTAGCAGAGCCTTTCACATCATGGTCCTCAGAAAGTTTACAAGAAGCTATGGAAGCCCACTGTGATCTGTTTGTGAAGAACTCTGCATATAAAACTGTTTAGATTCCATTTTTACTTGGACTCCAGTTTGCCAGTAGAGTAAGGATCTGTCTGGCGGGCCTGGTGTTACAAATCCAGAGATTTGGGTTGCAAAGTCCTCAGCATACACCAACTCTCCCTCTCATTTTCATCTGATCCTAGGGAGGGAGCTGAAGACATGAATCACTGTGCTATAACTGAAGGACTGGATAGGCTGCAAGAAGCTGAAACTTAATGCAGACAAAACAGAACTATTTGTAGGTTGACTGTGTGACTCAGGACTGAGTTCACAGCCCGTTCTGCATGAAGTTTTTTCTCTGAATGACCCATGTATGCATAGTTGAAGGTAGGGAGGTATTCCTCAACTCCAGATCTCACATTGTTATACTTGGTGTTGGTTACTAAGGGTGTCTTTTTCGAGCTTTGGCTGCTGTGCCAGGTACATTCCTTCCAGACAAAAACAGGCTTTGCCTTCATCGTTCATGCTCTAGTGAACAGCAGGTTAGACACATGTAACTCTTGTCTATGCAGGGCTACTCTTGAAAAGCATTTGGATACTTCAATTACTGCAAAATCACAAAAGTCAAAATGCTGGCATGAGCTAGGTGTTTTGATTCTATCATGCCATTTCTATAGGCTTAGTTAAAAGCACTGGTCTAAATATTTAAACCCCTTAACAACTTGGGAACTGCCTTCTTCAGTATGTTCCTTCCCGCATGTTCCAATTATCATCTGAAGTCCTGCTGCAAATCCCTCAAACTTGGAAGACAAGGCTGTTGTGGCTCCTACCCTATGGAACACCTTGCCAAGGAAATCCATCAGGCCCCATCACTATACTGCTTCGGGCAGCTGGTGAAGGCCTGGCCTTTTTCTACAAAAAAAGGTATTTCCCTACTTGTGTTAATTTTACTGAATCGGCTTTTAGGGATTATACTTGTTGCTCCATTTCTACTACTATATCTTAGCTGCCTTGGGTGTCCTTGGATAAACAGGAGGTAGATCTTAAAAAGACAAAACAAAGTAAAATGCATCTTTCCCCTCCACATAACACCTCAGGAAACGTGACGTGCAAATCCCCATTTATTATTTAAATTTTATCTTATTTTTAATTTCGCGCAAGCACTTTCACTCGCCTTCTTCTTCTCTAACAGCAAGCGCCGAACGTTACTTCCAAATCCCCCATTTATAAGCATTTTTAACTTTCAAAAAGAAAGAGTACTGCAGGAACTGCCATGTCTGTGACATCCCTACACTGTGGAATAGGAACAGCAGCTGTATGATTTGTTTGCAGAATCCTGCTTCCCAACAACTTCCTAATCCATTCAGATGAAGCATCATCCTGCTGAGTTTCTAGTGGCCTAAGCGCTAAAAGATGCTTCAGTCTAATAGATACTAGAGTAAAAGGCTCTCTGGCCAATACCTCATTTTTTGAAGATCTTCTTGGGCTCTGGCCAATGCTGTTTCTGCCAGCTCTGCTTTGTGCTCTGCATGTTTCAAACGCTCAAGGAGAGACGAAGTCTCAGTTAGTCCATTAGAACAAAAGATGTCAGTGGAGTCAGGGAGATCTTCTATATCTGGAAACCAACCAAGAGAATTTATCACACAGCGTGCAAATATTAAGAGTTACTGAGTGTTTGGGATCCAAATAACTGCATGGCTTGTTCTGTACGCCAATAAGACTATATTTATTACTACATTTTGCAAGTCTATTTATATCCCATCTTTCCTCTAAGGTGCTTAATCTAAACATAGAATGCCATCTGTGTTCATCTGAAGATATGAGAGGTTTTTCTTGGCCTAGAATATATCCGCCCTTTAAACCATCAGTATACAAAGTTGCACATTTTTCATCTATCTAAGTATACAAATTTAAAATTAAAAAGAACCCTACCAAACTGGAGTAAGAGGTCATCTTCTAGGACAGGCTTCAGATATTTCTTTCTTCCCAAGGAAATGGGGTACTGATAGAACTAAAATACTCTACAGTTGGTTTCTGAAATAAAAATGAATATACTCTATAATGTTCTTAAAATTCTTACAGGAATAAGGGGATATGTGGAAATTGACATCAGAATCTGCTGCCCCTGAGGGTTCTTAGAATTGTTTTCAAGCCCTACCAGTAGCATAAAATGACCAAAAATATATATATACAGTGGTATCTCAGTAGACGAATGCCTCGCTAGACAAAAGGCATTCGCTAACGAAAGGGAGACTCACAAGACAAATTTCCCTATGGCCGCGACTCACAAAACGAAAAGGTTTTGCGGTTCCCCCCCGTAAAGCCGCGCTTCCTCCGACCGTGCTTCGCAAGACGAAATTTTCGCTATACGACAGCACTCGCCGAACGAATTAATTTCGTCTTGCAAGGCACCACTGTATGATGCACATTTGCCACACATCCTACATCTCTCTCCCCATTGCACATCTTACCATACCCAAATCTGCAGCCTTAATATATTTACATTTGTAAGTATGAAAACAATGGATAGTAATTGCATGTTTGGGGGGGGAGTGCACTGTTTTCCTTATAAACCTATTACTAAACTTTAAACCAATTCTGACTAGCATGGCTTTGAAGAGACATAGCATAGTATAACTTAACTTTAGTCAGTAACTTACTTCCAGCCTAATAAAGTTCACTAGCTTGATGTAACCATAGAAATCGAGTCCTAGAAGAGAGAGAGGAAAACAGAAGTACAGTAGTGTGTTTGGTCAAGCTAAAAAGTCGGTCAACATTTTAATCTATTTACCACTGGAATTCAGACATGGTTGTTTCTTTCTGCTGAACTATTTTATTTCATATTATGACCTCTAGACTTTTTTTTAACTATCACCCTATAGAAGACTGCCAAGAATACACCATCTCTCTTACTGGCTCACACTTACAATACATTTGAGTGTTTTCTGTTGTAATAGCAGGCAGTTGTTACCACACAAAAGGTATTTCATAGCTCACAGATACCATTTACAATAGTTTTAAGCACTTCTTCCTGTAGTCCAGATCCAGACATCTCTCCCAGGCTCAACTGTTCCTGTATGTATCCTGTATGCTAATCGACATAGACTTGATGACACACCTATTTGTGTACATGGAACTGTAGACTGCTTATCTTTAGCCTCCAAGATCTGTTGAATGTATAACACCAACAATCTTGCTTGTCACACCCAACATGGTAGATTCTGCATGTTTCTGTGTTTGCAACTTATAATTTAGTGCTAATGAACCAATATTTTATGTAGATTAAGAGGCTTCAAATAATGCTATTCAGCTTCCCTTATTCTCTCTTTCTGCCTTCACTGGATAGAATTATTTCATCATACTGAAACAGAATACAATAAGCTCATTCATACAAGTACTTAAAACAGTATAACTAAAGACACCTAAGGGTTGGTATCCACAACATACAAAATACTACTCAAAATCTCACGAGCTCACTAGACACAATCAAAAAAACAATGGGAGGATGACAATAGGATACGAAATCAACCCCACCCAAGGGACCAGAATGTGGTCTAAACCCCCCTTGAAACCTTATTACACAAAAAGAAGAGAACCTCACCCTAAAACTAACCTACAGATGGTATCTAACACCAAGACAATTAGCACTAACTACACCCAGGAACCTCACCAAAACGCTGGAGAGGGTGCACCTCCACAGGCACCACACTTCCACATATGGTGGGAGTGCCCCCCAAACCCAACATTCTGGACAACCAACCACACAAAAATAGGCAAAATAAGCCAAACAAGGTATTGAAACCACCCCAGAATTGGTCTTACTAAACATCTCTTCCAAGACAATAATGCCCACCTTACACACAAGAAACTCATAATCCATCTACTTCTCATCAGCCAGAAAACATCATAACCAGACACTGGAAAGACCTGACAGGAGCAAACATGGACCAATGGTACAGCGTAGTATGGGAAACAGCCCTAATAGAAAAACTAACCAGTAACCTGAAACTGACATGGGGACAAACAGAAGAAGACACCTTCATATGGTTCCCCTTCATCACACACACAGCCCAACAAAGACAATGACAAAAATCTACCGACAGCATACAAGATCAATATGGCTAACCTGATCCAAAACACCCACCAACCCCACTCACACAGAAAACCAAAGATCACCACAGCCAACCACAATATGAACAATCACACCCTACGCCAACCCCGACCTCTCTCACTGCCAAAGGAGCATAAGCGAACAACGGAGAACACACACAACAATGCTAACACCAAACCCTACTCATATTAAGTAAAATAAAACATCGGCCACCCCACCCCACCTAATCTCCCATCCCACCCACCTCCCTCCCCCCCTTTTCTCTTCCTAATGTCTCAAAACAAAAACTGATTTGTAAAAAAGTTATATGGAAAAATACGAGAGAGATATGCACTACCTTTGTAAATCAAGAAAATATTTAATTAAAAATATTTTTTAAAAACAAAACTAAAGACACTTAAAACAAAATAAAAAACTTCTTTCCAGTAGCACCTTAGAGACCAACTAAGTTTTTTTCTTGGTATGAGCTTTCTGAAGAAGTGTGCACACGAAAGCTCATACCAAGAACAAACTTAGTTGGTCTCTAAGGTGCTACTGGAAAGATTTTTTTTTATTTTGTTTTGACTATGGCAGACCAACACGGCTACCCACCTGTAACTAAAGAAACTTAAAGTACAAGTAAAGTTCTTTTACTTGTACTTTAATTATATTGTTAAATCTGGGTTTATTTCACAGGTTAAGAGCTATTCATCAATTTGTAAAATGTAAACTTGCAGCAAAATACTAAATCACTATATAAAATGCAGAAATAAACTACTGTGTTTATGAGCCAGATTTCCAATATTGAACCCATGATCTGATGTACAATGGCAAAAAGCATCTTCAGCTGAACTGAAAAATCTTGGAAAACACAGTTCAAATGTTGTTAACATAGAAATTGTCCATATGTTATGCTAAGCTTTTTAAATAAGACTTAGACAGCAATAGAAAACAAACTACAAGCTCCCGAAAAGTGGGGAAAAATCTAGCTGAGTAGATAGTGGTTTGGGAAATTATCAGTAGATTGACCCCAGGAGTATGAAAGTGAATAATAAATGTCGAATACAAACTGGAAACATATTATTGTATTGCAGTAAAAACTTCAAAATTAACAGGAAAAAAGCAAAGAGAGAAGCATTGGTTGGATGGAAACCAGTGCATTTAAGAATGATACAGTTCAGGTGATGCCTGTGCTCCTCACTTGCTTGGCAAACCCTTCCCAGAGTAATTATTATTCCCATTTTTACTGTTAAAACAGCTATTCCCCTGCACAAACCCATCCAACTTTGTGGAAGTCATTAGAGAGTTATAATGGTGGCAGTTACCATTAAAGTGAACACAGAGAAGCTGACCAGTTTGCCTCTACATCAGGGATGGCGGTACCTGTGCCCCTTCAGATGTTATTGCAGTCGTAACTCCCCTCACCCCCAACAACTTTAGCTCCCTACCCACATTATAGCAACAGTATAAAACTTAGAACTTCGCACTCCTTTGGTTCTTTTGTACTGTACTGATTTAGATAGCATCAACCACCTGTCTACTAAAAAAGGGGGGGGGCTTTAAAAAAAATACAACAGGATGCTTTGACATCTATTATGTCTCCGGGAGCTGAAGGCGTTTTGTAAGACGTAGTCTTCCTTTGATAAAACTTCTTCCTTGCAAGGTAACAACTACAGGTATCGGATTTGCAAGGTATGTCGCTCAGTAGCCCAGCACCTGCTTCCTTGCATGCACAAGATCCCGGATTTTCACCCAATGGATGGGAGAGCGACTCCTGCACGAAACCCCTGGAGAGCTGCTGCCAATCCGTGTAGACAAAACCGAGCTAGATGGGCCAATGGTTCCGAATCAGTGTAAGGCCGCTTGCTACACATCTATATAGTTACTGTTGTTGGAAGCTGCTGGGGGAACTCCACTAATGCAGGGGAAGGGAATGTGAAAAGATACAGATATACTAGGCGACGGGAGCTGCTGGAGCCACTGCTGAGACCAAAGCAAGAGCTGAGAGGCTTGTCGGGGTGGAAGGGCGAGGCAAACTGAACCGAACCTGTCGCAGAAGAGGCACGAGGCCAGCGCGGGCGCCTTCGTTTCGTCGTCTTCCTCCCAGGCGCCGTCGCTGCCGCCGTCGTCAGACGAACAAGGCTCGCTGTCCGGACCATCCCCTGCCTGCATCTCGCCTGCGATGAAACGAAAAGAGGGATGAGCCCCGGGCTTGGAGGTTCAGCCTCCCCGCCGGAACCTTCGGACGGAGGAAAGAAGGAACCTACCAATCACCACAGCCGCCCGAGAGCTCATGGCCGGCCGTGATGGTCCTCGGAACTCCGCCCCTCTTCAAACCGCGAGGCGGACTAGAGCACGTGCGGCTACAGAGAGCACCCAAACTTCCGGGTTGGCGCTTCCGGCAGCTAGAAGGAGGGGCGTGTGCTAAGGGGGAGGAGGAAAGGGGGAGTCTACGGCGGGCCCTAGTGAGCCAAACTTGATAAATGCGCGAGTTTTTGCTTTGTTTTTTGTACCCGCGACGGGATTTGAAGGGAAGCCCCGATAAACTGCCCTACATCCCTAACTCCTGAGGATTATGAAGTCAGGCGGGCAGCGGAGGGGGCTGTTTCCATGGTTTAAGTCCACGACGAGAGAGATGACCGTTGAAAGGAAGGCATGAGGCGGCCCATTTTGCGCATAATTGCGAAAGCTTGTATTAGCGGTTTAATAAACGATTTCCCCGCTCCAAGCCTTTAAACTAGCTTGCGGTTCAATAAACATTGAACCGCAAACAGCGTCTTGAAAGAGTTCATCCCATGAACGGACGTCGGCTTTTCGTGTGGTAAACATGACCAAAAACAATCCCTTACATATCTATATAATATACTACGACTTCATTTTAAAACTGTGTGGCAGAAACAATACCTTAGGGTTTCTGTTGCTGTTAATAAATCAGTGTTAATCTGCAGTGCTGGTTCGTGTGACTTGTTTGGTTTTTAAACACCCTTTCCAGTTTAATAGGGTTGTGCTTTATGATTAGTTTGTGGCACACAGCAAAGTTAGAACCAGACTGGCTCCATTTGCGATATCTTAATATGTATATCTCCAGCTGTTCCCTCGGAGCTTCCCAGGCCTGCTGTTGTGTGGGCCGAGTTGTGGCCAGGGCTTTTCAGCCGCTACGGATCACAGACCAATAAGGGGTACCTGGAAATCCTGACATTTCCCAAAAGGGCCACGAGGGTGACAATATGTTTTGGTTTGGCATCTACAGATTTTTCAATGAACTACCGGTAAGCTTGTCATTCTTGCTGCCTCACATCATGATGACTCCTTTCAACCTTTGCTCCGAACAAGGAAGGTTTAGTTTTTGCTAAAACATAGGTTCAGTGGCCGACGTGAATTCTGGACACTGCTCTTCCAGAAAAAATAAACGGCGTAGTAAAATAATACAAAAATGTTATCATTTTTTTTATTGATTCAGTTGCCATCCCCTTTTAATACACTGGCCCCCTTAACCTACAGTCCCCATACCCCAATTCTTTGGGATAAAACTTCTCAGTTTTAAACTCAAGACAATTCTCTTATAACTTGGCATCACTTTCAGAAGAAGTGCTAGGTTCATTTCCAATCTGAGAAAACGGCACACACGTTGAATTAATTCTAAATTAAAAATTGGATCAAGACTTTCCATTAGCTTTTTCACAAGCATACACTATTAAATTACATTTTGTTTTTTAATGTGCTGCAGTGAAGTCCATCCCTTTGGAGTGCCCATTGTAAAGACTTCTGAGGTGAGTTACAGGTGAGAAGCAAGGGTCATTTGTGTTAAATCTTAATTAGAACTAAAAGAAAGGTGAAACTATCAACATTATAAAAGTGCTGCAGTAGTGGAATGAATTTTGAAAACACAAAGAAATGGAGTAGGCAACTTTCTTGTTCTGGGTGTGATTGGGAGAGCTGCATGACATACAGTGAAGTAACAACTGTAGATTTCTATAACACTATTATTAATGTGTTGAATTGTTATTTATTTATGTAGGCTCCATTGGTGGTGGGCAGAAAGAATATTTTCTCCTGTGTTTATTGAATGCCTACTGTATCTGCTTGTCTGTGGAGAGATGAAGGAAACAGGGATAGTACTTACAGATGGTTCCTGTAACTAGGTTTTTATTGTGGGTTGGTGGTGAGTGATTAAAAAGAAATGCTGTCAATCCAGATGCTATTTCATTTTGTACTCCCCATTTTCTTCCTCTCAGTACCGTGGTGGTAGTGGTTCTGATATCTGTGTTAGAAAATAAACTTTCCTGCCACAGTGCTGGCCTGTCCAGTTGAGGGTTGTGTTGCAAGGCTGTCCAGAATGCAAGAATGTTATTATCCTGCCATTATCATCACAGGGTTTGTTTTTGATGGTATCCTTATGTCTCAAGAGACAATGGAGTACATCTCCAGGGGTGAAACCAAACCACTGTGTTGGCAGTACTGAAGTGACCTCCCTGGGTGCAAGCCTGGGCAATGGGTATGGAGGTTCTGGGCTGCTAAGATCCCACTCTCAACCTCACTGGTATGGTCCAAAGGAAAGCAGAGCAATATGTTTGGCACCAGCTAGGCCATCCAACCATCTTAGGGACTCCACTCCAGATTTTTGTAGGGTTTACTCTGTAGCCGTTTCTTCTCCCAAAGATATCCCAGAAGGCAGCAGAGGTATAGGATCAGAGTTTTCCTTCTTCTAGATGGGCTACCTTCCCAGGTTGATGAGTCCCATCTGCCCCTCACTTCCCCTCAACCCGCCTTCTTGACTGTTGGATCCAATATTGGTCTAATCCTCTCAATCCTCTGGAGCCTGTCTTCACATGCAGGGGAAGTCCCTAACACACCAAGAGTTTGAGACCCATCGGCTACTTTCACCTGGTTTAGCCAGCGAGTCAAAGCTGTTCTCAGGGTGGCCACTGTTGCCTGCTGACAGGTGAGAGCTGAGTGCAGGGTGGGGACCAAAGGTGGGCAAACTACCCCAGAAAGAGCATGACATGTCCCCTGCTAGACGTACTACCCCTCCCCTAACACCCCATACACAATTACATTCTAGGAATCTACCTACATTTGGGTATGCATAGTATGCAAGCCACATGCTACTTATTGGTGCATGCTGTGTTGAGTAAAGGAGAATTTTTCAAACCAGCACAGAGTTCATATTAATCACAGAGAGTAAATGGGAGAATCACAATAGTTGTGTGCATTTGAGTACATTGCACTCCCATCTCTTTGGGAAGGGGGAGGTTGAAGGAAGAATGGAGAAGGTGCCTGGATCCTATTCTGAAACATAGCCCACCCCTGCAAGCCAATTTTTCCCCCATTACTTGCTGGGGGCAGGAGTGCAGCACCGGTTATAACAGTGAAATTCAGGTTCCTAGTGGATACTGGTCCTGTAGTGCTGGGAAGATGAGTGTTAATTATCTGCCTGTTGATTTGTGTAGACTGATTGCATTCTCCTTTGCAGTTGATTAGTTGTGCTGTTTTGTTGTTTGCTATATTATTCCAAATTCATATTCACGGTGTAATATAATATGTTTGGAGGTGTGCAATTATTAACTTATTTTAGCATTTTGAGTTAGTTTTAATGTCTAATTATAGGTGCTATCCATTCATTTATTGTGCCCTGGGGTTGACTGTGAAGCAATTTACATCTAACATTGAATTGCTACTTTGAGACATTTCTTCCCTATCTCCCAAATATTGTAGTGTGTTATATAGGCATATGGGCATAGAAAGAATATCTCAACTAGAACTGCAATCCTATATAAATTTAAATGAGTGCAAGACCCATTGATCTCAGTGGAGCTTAGTTCCGAGTAGAGATGTATAGGATTGCACTGTCACTGTAGCATCTAGCAAGCATGGCTCTTAAATGAATTGATCATCCTAAAGCAAAACTTACAGTAAAAGGAACTATGAAAACACCGACAACATTTAGTTTTGATATCTTGTGGTTACTTTTTGTTTTCTTAATCACACTACATTTTAAATGTAAAAGAGCCTTCTGTAAATAGAAGAGAAAGTTTCACCAGACTTTTGTTACAGTCTTGGGATTATGGCAGTCTGGATACATTTTATATTGCTTTGGTGAATTCCTGTTGCCATACTGGGAAAGCAACAGCTCCTTACAAAAAGTGGGGAAAGCTATAGCTTAAGCTTATTTAATTCAACTAAATTGAATTAATTCAAGCAAATTATACTGTAGAAAAAGCTGAAGCCTCTCTCTTCCTTACAAAAATACTAATTCTCCTTACACATGCATTATTTCCAGTTTTTAAAAGAAAAAGGAGGGGACTGTTTGAAGTATTATATGTAGTAGTTGTGTGTAAAATCTCTCATTCTTCATATTGGCTTCTTAAAAATTAGCCAGCCAATCAAAAGTCCCTAGACCGACGCTGTCTTTCTGAGTTAATCCAAGGCCAGTAAAAGGATAATTTGATTAAACTGAGACCCTAATTTATTTAGCTTTAGTTCTGGATCAAGCTTTCCTTAATAGAGTGCTGTCGTCTTCAATTGTTTGAGGCAAATTAAAGTGACATAAATACCATGGGACTTTTTCAATCTGATTAGTCAGCTAACTTGCATCAATACTACCCCAGCCATCAGATGCTGGCGTCCTTCCTTTCATTAGTCTTACTAACAACTGACAAGTTCTCCTTGAAGAATGGGCACCCACGCTGCCACGTCGACCCCCACACTTAACCCATCATCCTTCCTCAATGGGTCCCGTTTGACAAGGTGCCCACACCTTTCTCCACTGCTGTTCCCCAGACAAAGCTAAATATTGTTTTATGAGCTATCAATAGCCTGTTAATCCCAAACAATTTCACAAATCCACTGAGCACTCAAACTGATTATAAACATTTGTTCTTTTAAGATGCTAAATTTCTGGTGGTTTATTTCCTCTGTTCTCTTTCCTCACCATGCAATGCTCAGATCATTGTAGCTGGAAAGGAAAGCTTCAAATACCAAAGGTAGGCTGCCCTTTAATGTTGCATTTTTCACCAGAAAAAGTAACTTCTTTGAAGATAGAATACCATGATATGGGAACAAGATTTAACAAATACAAGGAGGGCTTTTGTTATTGTTGCTGTTAAAGATACAAACTCACCATCTTTTCAAGTACCAGCACAGTAGGATTCTATCTGTAAGGCTTTCTAACAGAATGCGAACGAATTGGAGAAAAGTCCCATATTTATCTTAAAAGGGTCTGAAGCATCAAAATGATCCTTACCATTAATGCAAATGACAAGTCTGCTATACTATAGATTCATTTTTGAAAACAAGTTTTATATGTGCGGATGTAAAAAATACATAGTAAACAGTGAACTCAAACATCAACTACGTATATTCAAACATTGGCTATACTTAACCAATGCACAAACCAATAAATGGAACAAGATGAACACGAGAGATTACTCCAGAACTCTTCAATGTCACAGGGTAAATTATGTAAAAAAAAAAAGAGATTTAGAATAATGGCATCATCAATGGCCAGGGAGGTCCATAGCTCAGTGGTAAAGCACATGCTCTGAAAACAAAAGGTCTCCATGTAGAGCTTGGAGTGGGTTGAAAGGGTCCAAAACCTTTTAGAAACACTGATCCGGGTAGTATGAGGCAATTTCATATGTTGCTTACTTCAGGACAGTTTTCAGGGGCAGCAAATTATCTGGCTACTACTGTAGTTCTTTTTCAATGTTAGAAGGAGAAACACTAAGGCAAAGTTGAGCAGTGCATAAAACCTGAGCTCATGTACATTGTAACAGGAAGCTGTATAACCAAACAGGATATAATCCAAAACTAGTTTAGGCCTGATACTTGTGCCAGTGGTGCAATCCTGTACATGTCTGCTCAGAAGTATGTCCCATTGACTTCTTTGGGGCTTCTTCTCAAACAAGTGAGTCTTGGATTGCAGCTAGGTAGAAAAATCCAAACCCCCTTGTCCTGGACTGGAGGGGGGGGGTTCAACTGGGTGGAGATGTCCTTCCGCACAGCTCTCTCTGCTAGGCTGGCTTCTCATCAGTGTGGCACTCCTGTTTCCACCCACTGAGCTTCTTGGTAGCCAGTGGAAAGCCCAAACATGGGGCATTCTGGAGGCAGGGCTGAGTGAGCACTGGGTCCTTTGGATCTCAAACTGGTGTCACTGCTGTTGTGTGACATTATTAGGCCTGGTTGGTGCTGCAGTCTTACTGCACTCAGCTTTCTGCCTTGGCCACTGTTCACAGCAGGACTGCAGATGTGGTGGTGGCCCCTCTACTCCACAAAGCCCCACTAGCAGTGGGTGGTGGGAGGTTTGAATTGAAGCCTAAATAATCTTTGTTCAAGTCTATGGTCTTATAGGAATATGGTTATCTACCCAGTGCTATGAGTACTCCTGGTAGAGATGCAGCTTATCCACTTCAGCTTCTTTTAGGCACACTTCCCTGCAATTTGTGGCCAGTCCCTGCACAGCACAGCTCTTTCCATTCTTTCCACCTGCTTCCTTGTGCTCTGAGGCACATGTTAAATGCAAAGCAGTTAGAGCTGCACAATGCACAACTGGTTTTCAAGCCAACCAGCAGCAGCAGCAACAACAACAATAATAATTATAATAATTATAGTAATAATTTTATTATTTCTAGCCCACCCATTTGGCTGGTTTTCCCTAGCCACTCTGGGTGGCTTACAGAATATATAAAACATAATAAAGCATCAAACATTAAAAACTTCCCAATACAGGGCTGCCTTCCGATGTGTTCTAAAAGTTGTGTAATTCTTTATCTCCTTGACATCTGAAGGGAGGGCATGCCACAGGGAGGGCACCGCTACTGAGAAGGCCCTCTGCTTGGTTCCCTGTTACCTTGCTTCTTGCAGTGAGGGAACCAACAGAAGACCCTTGGAGGAGCTCAGTGTCTGGGCTGAGTGAGGGAGGAACAGGCACTGGAATGAAACCACCTCAGCTCCCTCAATGAAATGAGCTCCATTGGCCATGTGCCTCACCATGGCATTAGCAGTGTCAGCACTAGCAGCAGCGTCTCTACCTCCTCCCTCTTTGTGTCACCTTTTTCAATAAGGGCTGCAGGGATCCTTCTTCAAAGACAAACATTCTGAGTGGGGTGTGCAGGATAATGCCTGTGTATCAAACTTCTTCCCCATCCTTACTCTGTTCTTGAGAGGAGTCACTGGTTGGTACCATACTAAACCTGCTCTGAAAGAACTGTACAGTAGTACCTCGGCTTAAGAACAGCCCTGTTTACGAACTAGTCAGTTTAAGAACTCCGCAAAACTGGAAGTAGTGCTCAGGTTAGTGTACTTTACCTTGGTCTTAAAACAGAAGCTGAATGGTGGAAGGGCACCAGTGGCAGGAGGCCTCATTAGGGAAAGCATGCCTCAGTCTAAGAACAGTTTCGGTTTAAGAACGGACTTCCGGAATGGATTAAGTTCATAAACCGAGGTACCACTGTACTGGCTTCCTATTATTATTATTATTATTATTATTATTATTATTATTATTTATTTGTACCCCACCCATCTGGCTAGGTCCCCCAAGCAACTCTGGGTGGCTTCCAACAAATATTAAAATACATTAAAATGTCACAGATTAAAAACTTCCCTAAACAGGGCTGGCTTCAAGTATTTTCTGAATGTCAAGTAGTTGCTTATCTCTTTCACCTCTTATGGGAGGGCATTCCACAGGACGGGTGCCACTACCGAGAAGGCCTTCTGCCTGGTTCCCTGTAGCTTTGCTTCTCGCAGTGAGGGAACCACCAGTAGGCCCTCGGCGTTGGATCTCAGTGTCCAGGCTGAACGATGGGGGTGGAGATGCTCCTTCAGGTATATAGGACCGAGGCTGTTTAGGGCTTTAAAGGTCAGCACCAACACTTTGAATTGTGCTCGGAAATGTACTGGGAGCCAATGTAGATCTCTCAGGACCGATGTGCTTCCGGTCCAAATTCAAGGTGTTACAAATAACCCATAAAGCTCTTGAATTACTTGGATCCTTTTGAATTACTTGGATCCTTGAATACTTTTCTTGTAGAGTCTTGCTCATGATTTAAAAGGAAGGCTCTCTTTAGCTCTCTGAAACTTTGGAATGATTCATCTAGCAACCACAAAAAACCCAACCAAATAGAAATGGATTGTTTTCCAAAGATTGTGCTCCCTGTTACAAGGATGAATATCCCAAAGATTTAATTTGTTTCAGTGTTCAGGAACCCAGGTCTCAATTCCAGAATCATTTCAACTCTACAGATGAGTGGCTGGAATAGAAGCTAAGCCTGTGCCACAGTCTGTTTCATCATATTTAATATTCCTGGCATGGCTTCAGCCGCAGCACCTCTCTAATTAGAAACTTAGCATTGTGTGGGTGTTTCCAGATGGGGGCCTAAAAACACAAATGGGTCATTCTGCTCTGATTTTTCTGTGTGCACATTTGCACATTAGCTTCTCTTCATTCCCCTTTTTGTCCAGTCATGGATAGTTGTTGATCTTCTACTGCTTGCTATCAACACCAGTGGGCAGAACTTGATGAAAAGTATCTGCATTATGTTCTTTTGTCCCTTCCCTCGGCCATTCTTCCTTCACTCTCTCTATTTCCATATATCCAAATCCATTTTTATTTTTTTTAAGCTGAATTCCTATGCAGTAGGAATTTTTACTTGTATAAGACTTGCACAAGAGTGATGAAAAGGTGTTGCACAAGTTTCCTAATTATTATTTTTTAAAAAACACTTGATCTACGTACTGTAATTACCATCTTCAAGGTAATCTCTCGCATGTACTGTGGGGAAATCTTGAGAGTGCAGTTCTTCCAAACTGGGTTGCTGAGATTCTGATATGCCTTCAGCATGCAGGAATTGGTGGAAATAGATATGCTCATATTTCTTGAGCTGCCAGGAGGGGGAAATGGCCATCTTCTGCTCAGGTGAGGAGAAATGCAGGTAGGGGTTTAGCAATAGAGACCACCCACCAAAACATTACTAAATACATGACAAACTGCCCACCATAGAATCATAGAATTCTAGAGTTGGAAGGGACCCCAAGGGTCATCTAGCTCAACTCCGTGCAATGCAGGAATCTCAACTAAAACATCCATGGCCAAAAAATGGCCAAAAAAACCAGCTTCCTCACCAGCAATGACTGTGGAAGTGTCATTGATTATTTTTACTTATTGCATATTTATATGTTAAAAAAAATACAGGCTGACGTTTTGATGATGATGTCATCATGTGCATGCCATGAAAAACATGCTTGCATGGGCAGCACAGATTTGACAATGAACTTCAGTCTTGAACCACCCTCTGCTCCAAAGCCATGGGTTGTATCCAACGTTAGGCATACTCACAGTAGTCCAACTAAAATTATTGGACATAACTTACTTAATTTTAATGGGTCTGCTAAGCTCTGAGTAGAATTTAGTCAGATGCAGACCTGCATTTCTGAAACGGTAGCACCCCACTTTAGTATTGTTTGCCTGCAATTTCCAATTAGAAGCACAAGAGGGCAGTGTGGTTCTAACCTGAGAAAATATATTTTCAACTACAGTACCGGTATGACTGGAAGGACTTTCTCAGAAAAGTCTCAGAATACAGCCTTCATTGCTCCAACTCAAAAGTAAGTCCCACCGAACCAATCGTATTTACTTCTGAGTAAACATATTTAGGATTAGGGCACCAGTCTTATCTTAGTTACATTGAGTGAAACTGACAAACCATTCCTAAAGAGAAAAAAAGTATTGCGTATAAGGAGTCTTGAAATTAGACTTGAAACTTTACATTGTCTTTTCAGCTCACAAATGTTCTACTGATCCATTGTCTGATCTTCCCAGTGCACCCCTGCTGCTTTTTACAAAAACAAAATTTTTAAATGCCCAACAATTTAAAACGTCTCATAGAAGGGCAGAAAAGCACAATTTCACACACAGGAAAATTTTTATTTTTGCACTTTTTCTTTTTTACTTCAATGAACTTTCTTGAGTAGCTGTGCAGAATTCCTGCTTCCTGATGAAACCCTTTTCATACACCAAGTAATGAAGTAGGCTGAGTTTGACTTCAATGTTATGTGAACACATTAAGAAGTAATAGTGCAATTCTATGCACTTTTACTTGGAAGAGAGTCTTCAGTGGAGCTTATGTGCATCCCAGGTAAGTGTGCACAGGACTGCAGCTTAAGTACCATTGAAGCCAGTGGGCCTAATTACAATAAACATACCTAGGTCCAAGCAATGTGGCTAATTAGTCTGATCCCAGTCATGTTTATTTGCAAACAAGTGTGTTTTTCACAGAAGCCAATGGAAGAAAATCAGTCTTCTCTTGTAGCTGAGCAGCCCTGTTGTAATGTCTACAGCAGACCCATTCCTTTATCCAGACCAGGATTCCAAATGCTCTGGCCTAAGCAGACAGTTGACAGACGACTCAAACTCTCTAAACTCATGAAGGAAAATGTGTCATGGAACTGAAAAGCTCTTCTTCCTTTTTTTAGCAGTTAAAACTTCACATTGTTGTTACTGTTAAGCCAGTGAGCCTACCACCCAGACATATTCCCATCCACGTCAGAAAATCGAAGAATTAAAATATCAAGAAGAGCTTGGCATTGTTGAGCAAGTAGAAGGTTCTACCCTTGGGTCTCTCCAACAGTAATGGTCCAAAGCAGGAGTCAGCAACCTTTTTCAGCTGTGGGCTGGTCCACCATTCCTCAGACCAAGTGGTGGGCCGTACTATATTTTTTTTGGGGGGGAATGAACAGATTCCTGTGCCCCACAAATAACCCAGAGATGCATTTTAAATAAAAGGATACATTCTACTCATGTAAAAACATGCTGATTCCTGGACCACCCGTGGGCCGGATATAGAAGGCGATTGGGCCGCATCCAGCCCACGGGCCTTAGGTTGCCTACCCCTGGTCCAAAGGCTATGCAGCCAGGCAAAATCCAGATTTGTGTTGACATGCACCTCCTTAATTGAGCCAGAGAGATTACTTCTACTGCAGATGACATCATTGCAGATTTCAGTGGGGCATCAGCCTTGGCCTTATAGCTGGCTATCATCAGCTGGAGCTCCTTCCAGAATTCAGATATAGAACAACTTTTCCAACTCATGTTAATTTTCATCATCACAGCAAGTGCCTTTAAACTAAATAATGATCTCCTTATATTCAGAGCCAGTTATCAATGCAAATGGCAAAAGATAAAAAAGAAGAAAGTTGCTTAAACTGCTTATATACTTTGTAATATCAATATTATTATTATTTGATTCATTTAAAATGCATTCTGTTAACAATTCCGCGTTGGCTTACAATAATGTTAGCACAACAGTGAATATATTAAAATCAAATTGTAAAGTGGTAATGACAAGTATGTTTTGCATACTTGTGTGTGTGTGTAAGGTAAAGGTAAAGGGACCCCTGACCATTAGGTCCAGTCGTGTCTGACTCTGGGGTTGTGGCGCTCATCTCACATTACTGGCCGAGGGAGCCGGCGTGCAGCTTCCGGGTCATGTGGTGAACCAGAGCAGCGCACAGAAACACTGTTTACTTTCCCTCCGGAGCGGTACCTATTGATCTACTTGCACTTTGATGTGCTTTCGAACTGCTAGGTGGGCAGGAGCTGGGACCGAGCAACGGGAGCTCACCTTGTCACGGGGATTTGAACCGCCGACCTTCTGATCAGCATGCCCTAGGCTCTGTGGTTTAACCATGTCCCATGTGTGTGTTTGTGTGTACATGTGTACTATATATGGGTTGACTCCAGATCTGTCCTGTAAGTGGAACATACCTTCCATGAGCAGAAAGACTCTTGCTGAATTACTGCAGGTTCCTTGTTTGAGGGAAGAAAATGGAAATCCAGTTCTGGTCTTCTGTTAATACAAGGCCTTGCACAAAACATTTTGTGATGCATGCTTGCACTAAGTCTTTCAATAGTTCTTCTATAACAGTTCACAGAATAGCACTTCCAGCAGAATTTATTCCACTGGCTTTTCTCTGAGTCCCACCGATACATATACATTTCTCTTTTTTAAGAATAAAAAGTGGGTTTGTGCCTAATACTGGGTTGGATCAAGGCTAAGATAGTTGCACTAAATTTTCAGTGAAATCAATGGGATCTAAGTATAACTAACTTGTCCCATTTGTATCCAACATATTTTCTCCACTTTGCCCTGGTCTAATTTGTGAATCATGGAGGAAACAAACCTTCATTTGCTTCCCAGAGTGTTACCTTTACAGCACAATCTTATAGATGTTTACTCAGAAGTCTGTGTTCAAAATACTGGTAAGTATGTTTAGCATTGCTACCTTAATTTAGATATTTGGGGTGCACACAGCTCAGGATTGCAGTAAAATACTACCTTTGCTTCCAGTATTTACCTTTCATCTAATATTTATTTTAGTTATCCTTGAGAATAGTTATCTTACAGGCTTCTGGATATAATCCTCTTTGGAAGACTGGAGAGTGCACATGCATGCAGATCTGAAGCATATGTGCATCCCTACATGAGGCATCTAATGCAATTGTTACCTATGGAGAGCAGGGTTTGCCATCCCATTTTTCATGCACTGCCTCTGGCCACAAGTTGTGCTCTCTTTCCCTCTCACAGTTTGCTCAAAATGCCAATAGCTGCAAGACCAAAATGAAACACACACAGCCCATCTCAGGCTCTCCAGCCCTGAAAGAACTCAGCAGTGGAATAAAAGAAAGCATCGCCAGTGTCAATTCCATTCCCACACGTAATCATTAAGGGTTTATGTTCATTGCCCATACAGTCTCTCACAGTGACAAGCAGCTGCACACGATATCGTTTAGAAAACACTTGCATAATATTTCTATCCCCAGAGTTTTACCTTTAAGCTTTTGACTGACAGGCATCAAGGAGATCCACCCTTCTCTCTAAATCTCGGGTTGGTGGTATTCCCTGCCCCCGCCACCTTTTACGTTCAGCAGCTGAACCAAACTCCACAAAAGCAACCCCAAAGAATGGCTAAAAGGTTGGGATAGATTGACTGTTTCCAAATTGGAATACTAATGATGATCTTTAATGAAGCCTGACAGTACAATCTGTTTCTTATTGTTCCCTAAGTGCTGGCTACTGATCATATTCACTGGCTTTAGGTGATGGGGAGAGGTAGGGACAAATGGCGCCCGCTGGCAAGCAGCGCTGTGCACAGCTGATCTTTCAGCAAGGATTAAATTAATTAAAATGATTCCTGCATCTGAAGAATCAATCTTTTTATTTGTTATCATCATACTGTTTATTAATATTGAATGGTGGCTAATTGGTGGCACTGCTGTTTGGGGTCATCTGGCTTGATAATCTTCTTAGAAGGTAGTCACAAATGCCCAATTTGAGTAGCTTAGGACTTAGAGAAGGGAATTGGGAGAAGAGATTTTCCAGCTTCTTGTTTATGGGGAGAGGTGGGGAGAAATCAGAGATGGTTTACTACAACTGCACATGGCATAAATTGTTATTTAACTGTTCGTTCTGAGGAGTAACAGTGTTTCCATTTGGACATATTTTTTTCCTTTCATTTCAAACCCATCTTCCTCCAGATACGACCAAAGGTGCATTAGAGACCATGGGATATTAATAAACTATAAAATATTACATGGATATATATTTGCTTACTCAACATGGTAATTTGGCTTTGACAAGGCAGTGTATATAAAGGTTGAAGAATTGTTCATTACTGAAAGAAGATTAGAAATCCTGCTATTCGTGTTTTTATGGTGAATGGCAGAGGTCGGATTCTGTAAAAAACAAACACACACCCTGATTTATTTATTTTGGCAAATTAAAGAGGCAGCAGTCGGGGTTTCCATGGCTCCTGAGCTAGTGGATTTTTTGGAGTCATTTTTAGGTAAGGCTGCAGTCATAAGCACACTTACTGAAGAGCAAATTTCATTAAACTCATTGGGATTTCCTTCTGAGTGAAGATGATGAGGATTAGGCTGAATAGTTATACTTTTCTTTATAATGATGTGTAACTTTGAAAGAGATTTTTGGATTCCTCCCCCCCCCCCCTCTGTAGAGCAAATGTAATTCTATATTCTCACTCCTGTCCCTGAATGATACATGGTTGGTTATAGCTGTTAAACCTATCAAAATGACTGTAAAACATTAAAAAGCAAATCTAAACATATTTTATTTCAAAATTTGGAGAAAAGAAGGTACATTCTGGAAGCAGCAAACTGAGTAAAGCTTACAGCACAATCCTAAGCATGTTTACACAGAAGTAAAGGTAAAGGTAAAGGGACCCCTGACCATCAGGTCCAGTCATGTCCGACTCTGGGGTTGCGGAGCTCATCTTGCTTTACTGGCCAAGGGAGCCGGCATTTGTCCGCAGACAGCTTCCGGGTCATGTGGCCAGCATGACAAAGCCGCTTCTGGTGAACCAGAGCAGCACACGGAAATGTCGTTTACCTTTTCGCTGGAGTGTCCCTATTTATCTACTTGCACTTTGACGTGCTTTCGAACTGCTAGGTGGGCAGGAGCTGGGACCGAGCAACGGGAGCTCACCCTGTCACGGGGATTCGAACCACCGACCTTCTGATCAGCAAGCCCTAGACTCTGTGGTTTAAACCACAGTGCCACCTGGGTCTTACACGGAAGTACATCCCCCTAAATTAAACACAACTTACTTCCATGTAAGTGAGCAAAAGAATGTAGCCTTAGTGTTTCGTTTCATCACCAGTTTAATATGTGATCAGGAGTAAGGAATGGTTGTCATGCAGCTGACAGCAAGATCAATAAATCAAAAATTTGACAGGTCTTTCCTAATCCTGCTGTGTGCTGCTCATGTGAAATATAGGACATAACACTGATCCCAGATATATGTTACTTATATATGAACAACCGTATTCCAATGTTCACTAGTGATAAACATTTGCTCATTGGTTTGTATATCCCAACCTCAAGTGTACTTTTTAAAACTCCATTTTCTCTATGTTTTTATTCTTCAGAAATAAGTACTTTAGAGGATCTCTTGGTGCCATAGAAGTTGTTTTCTAGGAAGCAAAATATAATTGCAAAAGAAGGATGAAAAGCTTAAATTATTTGTTAAGATCAGAGCAATTTATCTCTGTTTAGTCAGTCCTTGAATCCTGTTTGCCTTTTAAAAGCTTCCTATTATCTTCTGTTCAGAGACTTCACTGACTGCTTAGGTTAGAATTCCAAAACTTTTCATATGCTTACAACGTTACGTTAAAAGCATTCCTGACTGGCACTCTGTGGCTCCAGTCCAAAGACCCCATTTAGGCTCACACAAGTGAATGCATGCACACATTGGCTTTCTCACCTTTGTTCCTTGAAAAGTAGCTACTCATGCTGCACTAGGGGATGTTTTTGAGGCCTAGTCAGGGCTGGCTCCAGGTCTGAGAGAGCCCTTGACAAAGTGCCCTCGGTTCTGCCTCTCTTCCCTAATGGCAGGAGTAAGCAGCTATGAGGCAACATTCTTAATTTTCCACAGTACCTTGGAGGAGTGCTGCAGAGATTCCACTTGGGCTGCCCTTTATGTTTCTTCTCCAGTTCTCTGCCCCATCACAAACATACACCACCTCTGCTGCTGCCAGGAAAACAAAGCCACGCTCTTTGCAAATGGGCTAGAGAAGTGGGGCTAAGCAGTTCCTGAGGGCTAATCGTGCTGTATGAATTTATTTAGAAAGTGAGTTTTGCTTCCAAGTTTGGCTGTGACCCTGCGCACACTGATGTAGAAGTAAGACTCTTCTCACTGGGGGATAGGGATTTACATCCAAACAAACCTAGTTGTAAATGTGTGGTTGCAGTCTTGGTTCTCCTTTGGAGTTTAAAGAGGTGAATGAAGTGACATGTTCCAGAAAGAGGGGGGAATAAGCAGCTTTCCCCACATTTTGCTGTTACTCTTGCTCAGGATGTATGGCATAGAGGTGAACAGCTTCACTTTGTGTGTGTTAGTCTTGCTTTCATGCTCGCTTGCCCTCCCTTTGTCACGATTGTGTAGTGCATTGCATTTAGGTCAGTAAACCGAGACGACATTTTTGGCTATGGGTGTGTGTGTGGAGCTGATTGTGCATTCCCCTAAACGGCAAATAAATAAGCCAAGTAAGTGCATGCATGGTAGGATGCCACTGGCATTTCTTCCCATGCGCTTGGGTGCATGTGACAAGTCCCTGTTTTTGAAGGAATGAGGCATGGTAGTGGGGTGCATTCTATAGTTTGCCTCAGGCAGCAAAATGTCTTCAGCTTTATTCACACACTTTTTTCATGTATAGCAGGAATTAGCACAAAATGCACATAGCCAACTCATAGTATAAAGCACAGGACTAAGCTGCATAAAGCATACTAAAGCATAAATTGCACAATAAGCTTACATAAAGTCTTACATAAAGTCACCTTGCCGACAAAGGTCCATATAGTTAAAGCTATGGTTTCCCCAGTAGTAATGTATGGAAGTGAGAGCTGGACCATAAAGAAGACTGATCGCCGAAGAATTGATGCTTTTGAATTATGGTGCTGGAGGAGACTCTTGAGAGTCCCATGGACTGCAAAAAGATCAAACTTATCCATCCTTAAAGAAATCAGCCCTGAGTGCTCACTGGAAGGACAGATCCTGAAGTTGAGGCTCCAGTACTTTGGCCACCTCATGAGAAGAGAAGACTCCCTAGAAAAGACCCTGATGTTGGGAAAGATGGAGGGCACGAGGAGAAGGGGACGACAGAGGATGAGATGATTTGACAGTGTTCTCGAAGCGACTAGCATGAGTTTGGCCAAAGTGCGGGAGGCAGTGAAAGATAGGCGTGCCTGGGGTCACAAAGAGTCGGACACGACTGAACAACAACAACAAAGTCTAATTAGTGTAGTCTGGTTACCATTTGCAGGTATGCAAGAAACATAAAGACTAATAGGGTAAAGTTAAGTACTCCAGCTGGGGTGCCCAATTCCAATTCATGGTAACTGTTAGGAAGCCCATTTCCTTGATCTGGCTTCTATAGCCAAGCTTAATAGCCATGCATAAGGCTATTAGGCAAGACCCTACTGCCTGCATCCTTTTAGTTGTTCAGACTCTTGGGCAGCAATGGTCCCTCACAGCCAGGGTGCAGCATCCCTGTCGGCTCTGGGTCTTGCTTCTCAGTTCCTCATTTTATTAATGGAAGGTACTTTCCACCCCTTATTTTATTAAAGCTCAGAAAATATTAAGCAGAACTGAAAACTTCCTTTAAAACTTTGTTTACAGGGAATCCTACTCCTTAAGACTGCAACTGTATATAAACTTACCTGTTTCATTGAAACTAATGGAATTCATTTCTGAGTTGGCGTGTCTAGGATTGCACTGTAAGCCTCCTTCCAAATGAATTTAGATGCTGTGGTGGTTTTTGTTTCTTTGTTTTTTAGGAAGAAGATCCCAAACTACTGGTGCCTTTCAGTTTTTTACAGTGACAAGAGACTGTAGAATGCTCTTCTACAAATTCCTCCCATCCCCTACCCTTTCTAAATACTTTCCCTGTTGGCAAACATACTGACTCCAAACAAGGCTAACAGATAAGTCCTCTAGCAAATGTGTTAAGGACCTAATTTTGAATAATACCTTGCCCTCAGAGTTAGCCAGTAGTTAACCTTTGATCCTTTATACCACCATGTAGGATTCTGTTAGGGAAAGGCATAGAATAAGTATGCTAGTAGTCTGATTTGACCTCAAGGTTTTCTAAAGGTAACTCTCCCTTTCTGCTGTTTCAACTCATTGCTTAAACTGTAGCTTAGAACACATACTTTTTACTTTCTAAAACAATAACAATTATTCTTCTCAACTATACCTAAGCAAGTTAGATGCCTGATGGTGCAATCTTATGCATGACTACTTGGAAATAATTTCTCTTGAGTTCAATGAGACAAAATCAGCAGCAGTGTTCGAAGTCAGCATTTGGATGTATTTAGGTTTCCTGCAACTGCAGAACCAAAGGTTCTATGGTTTTCATTGAAATTATTTGCTGCACTGGAAAATAATGTGAAGTACTAATTTTCCCAGTTATGAACAAAGAATTCCGGCTCTGATAGATGTCCACATAACATAGGCTTCCTCTTGTTAGATGTCCACATTCAATATGTGGACATTGGTTGGGACAGAGTTAGGAGCCACTCAGGGACAGAGGTGATGCTTCACTGTCCCTGTGATAGGGTGGAGGCCTTTAAGTGATTAACATTTGAAGGGACCAAGTATCCTATTTTATAAAATATACAAGTTTGCTTGTTCACATACCCTTGTGTTTTTACCTCTCCTCACCATAGATGTCAACCACTAATCCTTCTGAGAGTAATCTGTACTATTACATGTATTAATTGTATACACCAGCAAATTACCCCATTTTTTGCCAGTTTGTAGGGGATTATCAGCTCTTTCCAATATCAGATATGAAAACGTGTTGCACTAATATGAGTACCCCTTTCTAGTTTGATATCTGCTGTTTCTTTACTCTGTTTAATCTGCATTTTTTGCTGGTTTTCTTCATGCTAGTTTTATTTTTAATGATGGAAAAGTCTTTTTTGTAATTACTTTTATTTTATTTTATTTTTACTGACCTCTATGGTTGAAGCGCATGGTTTAAGTAATCCTAATAAATAAGCAAATGAACAAATATTTCAACAGGCTAATGTTTCTGTGGACTTACACTGAGGTTTGCAGACTTAAGCAGTTAGCCTGCTGATCACCACACATCCCCCCTTCACCTAGGTCTATTTTGTCCAAGTTGTGATATATGAGACTTGAAGGACAACAGTTATACTTCCATACTATATTATATGCCTTTCTAGATGTCTCCTCTGACATCTAAATTTTTGGTGTTTCCTGCAATGATTTCCCAGTGTTGTCATTTTTTAAACAGCTGCGCTATAAAGCACTGCCGCCAGCTTTTTTAAGGAAACAAAATGAATGATAGCTGTGCTCTGCAATTGAAATCAACAGCCCAAGTTGTATTACAAAAGTGCTGCTCATTTTTTAAATTAGTTATTCCTCTTTAACCCAATGCTGCTCTACATTTCTTCTCCTTAGTGTTACCACTTTAACTATATTCCCCTTCTCAGACAACTGAGAACTGGCTCCTTGTGGCCAAGAGAAAATGGAGGTTAAATGAGTTATTGCTAAGGTTCACCCTTTACCCAACGAAGTATGTGAAAAGTCCATATAAATGGTAAGTAACATTTAATTAAATTCCCCCTTGACTGATCCATGGCTATTTCCCATGGACTGATTCAGGCAAAGCAAAGGAGGCGGGGGGCCATAAAGAAACATCATAAATGCCAAACCAATAGGATTTATTAACATCATATCTGACAACCAGGAGTTCATGTCGGGCCCACCACAGTACTAACAGAGCTCCCACTGGGCCTGCAAACATTGGTACAAATGACAAGGCTGCAAGCACAATCGCAGCATGAATGGACCTAAATTAGTTGGGGCCGAATAACCAGTTTACTAACACCTGTATTAGTACTGTATCACTGTGGGGAGGACTGCTGTTAGACAAGCCATAATCCCATAAGCTTGTCATTTGCATATCCCTCATTAGCTGATTAAAACCTGAAGGAGGCAGGTTTTTGCAGCTGGTGGGTCCATTCCGACACTCAGTCTGCCTGGGTGGCTTGGTAATGAAGTAATGTTGGTGAATGTGAGGTTTATATGTATGGAAGGGATTAAGAGCATTAGAATTTGTGTGAACTGATGTTGCCATATTCTCTCTACTGGATCACAGTAATTGGATGGGAGGAGCAAGAGGGGATCCATTAGTTTTGTCTGTTTGCTCAGGAGCTGGGTGCTAGAGATTCAATTTTGTTTCCTTTTGCTCCTTTGCTTTTGTGAAGCATGCCTGCTTTGTCTAGGGGAGTCCTTAGCACCTCTGTACACTAACCCCACTAAGGCGATTCAGCTACAAAGAAGCAGCCTAGGAGAATGTGAAACCAGCCAGCATAAAAATGCAGCCTAGACTCAAGTAGTACTTGAGAGAGCAACACATTCCGACCTAGTCCAGGCCTGGGATAGAAAAGCAAGAGATAATTGAAATCTATAAACACCTCTGGGGTCTTTTTATTATTTTATTAGTTCTCCACATTTAAGCTTATCCAAGTTTCACATCAAAAGGCGCCGGGAGCTCTTTACAGGGCAACTGAATGGTTTTAGATTTCAGTGACTTAAGAAGCAATTGTTATGAGCATTTGCTGGGCATGCATAATTTTAAGGCCAAGAGGGAAAAGAATACACATTCCTATGCTATTTGTACAGCTGTAAGACTTAATGATTGGAAAAAATTACAACATTGTTTCCCCCTTACAATCAACAATACAACTCCAGTAATGTTGGTAGGAAAGCTTGGTCAGTCAGAAAACCCAAAGCCAAATCTGACTATTTATGGTACTGTGAATGATGTACAAAACTTACCGAGCATTAAACATAATGTTCTTAATGTAAGGAGTTAGTGCGTACATTTCAGCAAAATTTTGACTGTAAGCTTGTGGACGTAGTTTGCTCTGTACTTTATAATTCTAATTAGCATGACTGCATTGCACTAGGAATACTACTTTATTTTCTACCATTTATAGCTAAAGGTAAGTTTAAATACAGTAAATCCCAAGAAAAAGCAAGGAAAATGTTTTAAACTTCATACACTTTATCCTACTTTCAATTTTGTTCATTCTTTCCCCACTCCATACATTTAAAGCGTATCCAACAGATATTTAAAGCACATGATTTCCCCTAAAGAATCCTGGGAACCATAGTTTCCCCTTCAGAAAGTTACAAATTCCCAGCATCCTTAATAAACTACAGTTATCATAACTTTTGGGGAGCAGTTGTATGCTGTAAATGTGCATCGCATATGTTTTAAATGTGTTGTTCGGCTCTGCCCTCAGCTGTGTGTTTAGTTTCCAGTTCTTTGGTTTGGACTCCCACCCCCGAGTTCAATGGCTTTTATCCTGGTTATATGTCTGTTTAGAACAGGACCTAGCACAGATTTAGCTAACGTGCTGCCCTCCATACATTGTGGGTGACAACTCCCACTGGTCCTAGCCAGCAATCACTGCCACTCAATAATCTGACTGCCATATTCTGAACCACCAGAAGTTTCTGAATAGTTGGAAGGGCAAATCCACAGACAGCCTACAGCAGTGATCAAGTCTGGATTGTACCAGTCATGAATAACTACAGAAAGGCTATGTCCATAGGTGCTGCAGTGGGGTATCAGACAATACTGTCACTGCCGCTGGATAAGGTAGCAGCAGCAGTGGCTTTTGGTGAGACCTTATGAGATCTTGTGGCGCTCTCACAATAATTTGCCTCTGCTGCCATTTCTCCTGTGGAGGGGTGTGTGTGTGCCCTGCCCACCTGCCAGGACTGCCAAAGCAAGGAAGAAGAGTTTGGATTTGATATCCTGCTTTATCACTACCCTAAGGAGTCTCAAAGTGGCTAACATTCTCCTTTCCCTTCCTCCCCCACATCAAACACTCTGTGAGGTGAGTGGGGCTGAGAGACTTCAGAGAAGTGTGACTAGCCCAAGGTCACCCAGCAGCTGCATGTGGAGGAGCGGAGACAGGAACCAGTTCCCCAGATTATGAGACTACCGCTCTTAACCACTACACCATGCTGGCTCTCAAGAAGTGGGTGAAGCTTCCAGGTTCTGGCAAGATCTCACAGACCTCTCACGAGGTGGTGCCATAAGCCGCAACCATTTGACAACATGTTTAATGTTTGATTTTGCCTGATACTCTAAGGAGGTCTTGAAAATAAAACACATAAAATGTACATAAAATTCTCATTGAGTATCAAAACCTGTTACTCCCAGGGAAGTTTATGGGGTGCAGTGGTACTACAGGCTAGCCTGCTTTAGGTGGCTGAAATTACTTTTAAAAACCAACAAAAAGAAGAGAGAAAGGCAGCCTTTGGACTCACAACCCAGGTCACCTTGTGTTTCCGCACCTTAATATTTATCTTAAATGATTCTTTGTGGATTTTTAAGGTTTAATATGGATTTGTTCACAAAAACACACTCAGAATCTTTAGTCCCATCCTGTAATGCAGATTTTTTTCTGTTGGCTCATCGCTACATATTATGTGAAGAAGATTGCCATGTTGAAGACTTTGTCACCCATAATTTTCTGAATGCCCTCTGCAGATCTAAGTAGTCAGTACTGTAGCCATGTCCTTGTAGGGACAGTATGAATCTAGGGTTGCCAAATGTCCAGAATTTCCTAGGCATAGCCGGAATACTGCAGTCGGAAGCAGTTCCCGTGCAGAAATCGCAAAAATGTCTGGGATAATCTAGATGTATGACAACCCATGTCGGAAGTGTCAGTTTTGGCAATTTCCCTTAAAAATAGTTCAAAAACCTCAAATTTTTTTTGTCAAAAAAGCTTTTTGTGTCTGGATTTTGTAAAAAAAAAAAAAAATGTGTCTGGATTTTCACTTTTTGAAATATGGCACCCCTAAAATCAGCTTGTGAGCCCCAAACAATACCTCATGTGAACTAGCCAGCTATTCATTCTAAGTGATTCCCAAACCTTTTCCCCCATTGGACCATGTGAAAATGTCCCGGGGTCTTCAAAGACCACTGAATACGGTAATTTTTCTGCCTGTTGTAGCAATTGTAATGTGCTGTGCTTGATGCTGTGTGGTTTTTAAAGGGTATTTTTACTGATTCTTTCTCTTATGTTATTTCAATTTGAATTCCATATAATTCGGAATGTAAGTGTTCTACACATACACTCCATGGACCACCTGAATGATTTTTGTGGACTACTGGTGGTCCATGAACCACAGTCTGGGGACTCCTAGTCTAGGGTGTTTTGTTGGTTTATTTTTGTCCTGCTACCAAGCCTAAATCCAAGCATGTCAATATAGTTGCCTTGTAGGGTACTAATTCCATTGAACACACTGGCCAGATTCTCCATACATTGTCCTTCCTCAGTAGTATTATGCTGGGAGTCAAACACCATCATTGGCAGCTGTGTAAAAATATGATTCTCTCCCACCCCACAGGGAAGCAGTTTTTTAGGCTTGCTGCTGACTGATGCCACTGACCTATGCTATTCCTGCAGCAATACATTAATAAGTCCTCTCACAAAGGACACAATAAACTCCGATGTGAGATTAAGCTGTGTCATCACTCAGTTTGTCTGTTTCTGTTGCAATATCACTGTAGTGATAATTATTATGCTGCATTGGAAGACTGCTTCTCACCCTCTTGGCAGTTAAATAAATACTTGTATAAATCCTTGTTCTACCAAGACGCTAATAAGCCTTAAAAGAAATCTGCTCAATGAATCATGTTATGGCTGCACTGTGGCAAATTCCCTAACACATTCTAATGCCCCCGTTGTTTGTTTGATTCATTTTATGACTCTACATGCCCATTAAGCTGATGTACTAATGCTAATGTACCATGCCTTACTCAGAGTTAGAATTGTATAATATCTCATCAAAGCAAACAGTTTTATTGCTGAGCTATGAATGACAATTTCTCAGATTTATTACACTAATCAGAGGATTTATTCAGGCAATTACTAAATTGGGTTCTGTAAATTGATAAGCTGAACAATGCATGCAGGGGATTGATCCAAATTCTGCGGATGAAGTGAATATTGAGTTCAGAGCTGTCAATAGCTTTGAAGGAATTGGCCTTGACAATCAACAGACCAGTTCATAGATCTCATGGGGTGAAGAGTGCAATTTGCTTTGGGCTTACGTTGAGATAGGGTACACCAGAGCTTAGCTATTCAGCTATGGCAAAGCCTAACCCTAGGACATGTAAAGTAGTAAGAACCCCCCCCCCCAAGTGCTTTACACCACAATCCTTTGCATCTTTATTTGGAGCTAAATCTCAGTGTGTTCAGGACTTCCTCTCTTGGAAAGTGTGCATAGGATTATTAACTTAGAATACATACAGGCTGCCTTTCCAATTAGTCACCATAACCAATCCTTCGTTACATCTGAAATTAGGGTAAGGATTCCTCAGTAGACCTTCTGAGCTGTGCCATCTTTAGTTTAGAAATGAAACACTAGTTTGAAGGCTTACTTTTCACAAAGATGTTGGGTTGTGACTTATAAGAAAAAATACCAACAAAATTGCCTTTTCCCTTTGAATTTTTTTCTCCATTCAATTTAGTCCTTCAAAGGACTAAGATCCCACGGAGGGTGGCTTAGGGGCCATAGGGGATTGCAGGACTCCATTTCCATGGTCAGAGAAGGAGGACTGTGTTTGGAGAAGGAGGTCTACCACCAGAGGCCTCCTCAATACTGTGGGACCGTAGCCTCTTTCACCCTTGCTACTCCACTGTTAGTAGGGGATGAAAAGTGACACGAGGGAAGCTTGAACCACAGGATCCAAAGCCATCTTATTCCCATGGGACTCGGCAAAACTATTGCAGCACGCAGCAGGCTAAGTTAATTTTCCCCAACTGTGATCAATTTGCAGGGCAGGGAGAACTACAGTATAGAGAAAATAAAAAGTTGTCTCCTGCCACCATCTTTTACTTCAGTTGGTATCTGATAGAGCATTAGAGGTGCAGTGAGTCAGGAGCTGGGATCAGAAGTCTGAAGAGCAGAGGACAAACCAGAAGGCAGGATGAGAGGACAAGCCAAGAGAGATGACCCAAGATACACCAGAGCTCAGGAAGACCTTGTTGCTGAAGCAAAGTACCGGTACCATTGAAACAGGAAGCCCTCTTCTACTCCTCCTGCCCCAGAAGAGCCAATGGGTAGCATTTTCCCTGAGAAACTACAATTGTGCACATGAAACAGAGGTCAGTAGTTCCTGACACAAGGCTTAGGTTGCTATTCCCCTGCCATGGATCCTCTTTTCCAAAGATCTCCAGAAGAGTGCTCTGCCCAATATGATTAGTCACTTTGCATATGAAAAACTCCTAATTGTAAATGCTGTGAGAAAATGTGATTTCCACACATTTCCACAATAATTTCATCATATGCTGGAATAGGAACATCAGCATTTAAACCAATGCAGTATTCCCAGCTACAATTTTTCCCTAACCGTTGGTCCCGAACAGTGACTTCCATGAATGGAAGTGTTGCTTCTAGTCATGGAATGTATTTTATTTGATGGGGTAGGGGTAGATTTTTTTTTTTTTTTTTTTGCTGATTTCCCTCCTCTGCCCCACCTTCTGGATCAGGTGTTTTTTGTTTCTTGGTTTTTGAACAATGCAACAAGTACTGAGGCAAGGAGAAATTGGCAAAGGTTTCATCTTCCTCTGTGAGGGAGAAGCAGAACTTAGAACTCCTGCTTACTAGAGCAAATTCAAGTTCCAAACCATTCTCTTATTTAAATAAACCCTAGAGCTTTCAGTGAGATTTTATTAAGCTGGACCTCATAGTGAAGGGTAGGTAAGAAACAACAACAACAACAACGAATTTCTTGTAACACCCATTCTGTCTTGCTTACACAGTAATGAGATTCTAGCCCATGAATTCCAGTTCCAATTCCACCCCTCTTCTATCCACTCTGGCCTGTTTAAATGCCACCCTTGTTATTCTGTTATTCCAGACATATTCAGAAATTACATTCTGCCACTCATTTAATGTTTTGTCCAATAGGATCTTAGAAATATAAAGTGGTTTTAGACAAAGCCTCTGCTTTATTAATGTCAATTCTACCTAGTAATGGCAATTTTAATCTGGAGCGTAGTATTACATCTTTTATTATCCTCAGAAATATAGTTGTTTCTGTATAGATCCCCTAGATAAAAAGATACTTTTCAGCCCAAGCAAATCGGCTATCTTGGTTTTCTTGGCGAAATCCAGTGCCACATAATGGCTCTTGATCCAGCAGATGCCTTCATTAATGTAAGAGGAGAGCAGAGGATTTTGGTAGATCCTTCTGTTCCACTGCAGCCACCTACACACACACAACCAAAATCTGTTATAGAGTGTTGAGGGAGCATCCAGTGTAGTGTAGATAAAAGAATAAAATCAAGAACAATTTGCAACAGTACTTTTAAACATATCAAATTTAAAATACTAAAACAGGTTAAAATTACTTCAACTTTCTAAGCATCTGGGTGGGCTTGTCTAGACCTTATACGTCAAGGGAAACGAACGTCAGGCCCAGGGCCTAAATGTGGCCCTCGAGACTCTCTGCAGGCCCCACCCCTTACCCTGCCTGCTCTATCCCCTCTTTGAGTGTTTTTGCCTGGCTGGAATATGTCCTTGAAGTAGGGTTGCCAGGTGTCCACTATTTGAGTGGACAGTCCACTTTTTCACATTATGTTCACTATTTTTTCCCACAAAATAGTGGACTTTTTTCCCAAAAGCTTTATGATGAAATGGTATTTTAATATGTGTTAAAATGTTTGTAAGAAAATATATAATTTAATTTAATTTACCCCCCCCCCCGCTTGTCCACTATTTTTTGGAAGCAGACCTGGCAACCCTACCTTGAAGTGTGATAATGCCTGTCACTTAGCTAGATAGAGAGCTGTGTGTGTAGAAATTTCTGGCTTTTAAGTGTCTGGAATGTAGCCTACTGTACACATGTAAGGCGAGTCACAGATATTGTGGCACCCACTTTTTGCTTCTGGGCTCCAACCACCACTGGCATGCAGCCACCAGAAAGTTGCCCTTGAGATGAAAAAGATTCCTCTTGTTCTGTATACATAGCATGTGTGAAATAAAGTCCACCCCCTTTCCTTTTCTAGAAATACATCTAAGATAATTGCACTCCTAAACATTCATATAATTTTAGGTATACACATATAAAACATAATATTGCATACCCTCCAACATTTCTCCGATGAAAATAGGGACATCCTATTCCATAATGATAATTTTACTGTTTATACCCTACACATCTTACTGGGTTGCCCCAGCCACTCTGGGCAGCTTCCAACATATATAAAAACATAATAAGACATTAAACGTTAAAAAAAACCTTTCCTATACAGGATTGCCTTCAGACGGCTCAGGAGTCAAATAACTCCATACCCTCCAATATTTCTCCAATGAAAATAGGGACATCCTAAGGAAAAGTGGAACATTCTGGGTTCAAATCAGAAACTGGGACAGCTTCTCCAAATCAGGTACATCCCTAGGAAATAGGGACACTTGGAGGGTCTGACATTGCACACATATAGACAGTGGATGTAATTGGATGAATTTCAGGAGCCTGCAAATTCTGCTAGCATTTCACTGGTACCTTGTCAGTTCTAGGAGAACTCAGTTGCTCTAAAGGCAAACACCCTTCTTTCTCAAAACCTCAACTCCACTTCTCCACACTGAAACATTTGTATTTATTGGGACTCGGGAGCTAAGCTGGCTGGCTCCAAACATACGATTCTCCCCTTTTACGCCTGCCTGGCAACTGAGCAGTCTGGTAAGAATCACACATTTGTCTGTTTCCACGCTTGCTTCACAGTTATCGTTATAGAAGAACAGAAGTAATCAGTGGGAGAAAGAAATAGTTCTGTTAAATATAATATGGATTTGGAAAGCTGAATTCAGCTACTGTTTGCATTATTAAACTCACGTCGTCGTCGCCGTCGCCCCCCCCCCCGTTTTGTCTGATCTGTCCCTACCATTTTACTGCTCCCCTTATCTTTATTGATCACTTAATTTATCTTTTCTTAACTTCCCCTCGAACCGTCTGGTGTCCTGTGTCTATGGTATTGAAGCTAAACACCCGTCTGTCCATATTGCCATGACTGGTTTGCCTTTGAAATAATAGGGGGAGCAGGTGGTGTGACTAAGTAGCCCCTCAGCAGAATAGGGACACCACTGCTGTAGCCTGCCCCAACCTGCCACTGATTTCCCCACCCTCCCAACTGTTCTGCATTAACGCAGTCAACTGTGGCTTTTACAGTTCAAGTTTTACACAACTGTTTTACAGACCAGGAAGAATTTCTTTTGTGGAGAAGCTTTTGTTAGGCTACAGAGGAGGGGGGAGAGCGAAGGAGAAGGAGGAGGCAGTGGCAAAAGCTGGCCTCAAGATTGAGTGAATTGAACGTGTGTGTAGATAGCTGTTTACTTCATAACCTTGTTTTACTGATACTGCATTAAAGAAAGAAAGAAAAAGTACATGCACTTAAAATCTCTTTGCAGCATTATTTGGTGCTTTTCTGCAGAGCCTTTCAAGATAATGAAAAAAAAAAAAGAATTATATGGTAGCAGCCTTGCTGCAAAGGGAAACCTCCTTCACTAGGTTTTTTTTTTAAAAAAAAAATCAACAAGATATGTTTTCTAGCATTGATAAGGGGAAATCAGAGAAGAAAAGATAAAGAAAGGGTTGATGCAGGGGAGATAGGTGCCTTGCTAATGTTCACCAGATATATTAAAAGTCTCTGTGAATGCACCATGAAGCAGCACACTGCCCAGAGTGCTGTTTGAGTAGTCAGCTCACAACACACACACACACACACACATAATTTTAAAATATTTCAAATGGCTTGAATGGGAGAGACAGATTCCAATGCACATCAGTGACATCATCACAGACAAGGGGCAAACAGAAGTATTACGGTATTCTTGCTTAAGCTACAACCCTGTTCTCTTTCATTCTTCTTTTTCAATGAGACAACAATCAAACATCTGTGGCATAGTCTGAGAGAAGATTAAGAATTAGACCCGTGCTAATAACATTTATTCTCTTTCAATGAATGCAAAGGATAAGGAATTGGAGGAAGTGTTTTGTTTGGAAAATGGCTGATACTTTTCTGGCAGGATCATACTGCGGTGATAGAACACATGCTTGGAGGTTCAATTTCTGGCACCTCCAGTTGAAAGGATCAGGTAGATCAGCCTTTCTCAACCTTGGGTCCCCAGATGTTTTTGGCCTACAACTCCCATCATCCCTGACCACTGGTCCTGCTACCTAGGGATGATGGGAGTTGTAGGCCAAAAACATCTGGGGACCCAAGGTTGAGAAAGGCTGAGGTAGATGGAATGTAGCTGTTGGGAAAGATCTCTCCCATAAGCCCAGTAGAACAGCACCTAACCAGGGTCAAGGCAGATGATACGAAAAGATAAGTGTCTGGGTTGCATGGGGAAGGGGAGCTGATCAGGCCTGGAACCATGTGTGTGTGGAGGGTCCTTATTCTCCCTCTGTCTTGGAAATCCCCCAAAGACCTAAAGCTGTTAATAATAATAATAATTTATTATTTGTACCCCGCCCATCTGGCTGGGTCTCCCCAGCCACTCCTGGAGGGAAGCTTCTGTTAGTATTCCTCTCCCAGGGTGAATAGCACCTTTAGGTGAAGGGATTTTTCTTGAAACAATAGTGGGGAAGTATTAAAGACCCCCCCCCACTATTGTTCAAAGAAAAATGTTTGGACAGTGGTTGGACAGTGTTCTCGAAGCAATTAGCATGAGTTTGGCCAAACTGCGGGAGACAGTGAAAGATAGGTGTGCCTGGTGTGCTCTGGTCCATGGGGTCACGAAGAGTCGGACACGACTGAACGACTGAACAACATTAAAGCCCCCTTCTTGCATGCCATGATCTATATCCAGGACACATGTATAAAGGTAAAGGGACCCTTGACCATTAGGTCCAGTCGTGTCCAACTCAGGGGTTGCGGCACTCATCTCGCGTTACTGGCCGAGGGAGCTGGCGTACAGCTTCCGGATCATGTGGCCAGCATGACTAAGCCGCTTCTGGCGAACCAGAGCAGCGCACGGAAACGCCGTTTACCTTCCCGCCGGAGCGGTACCTATTTATCTACTTACACTTTGACATGCTTTCGGACTGCTAGGTGGGCAGGAGCTGGGACCGAGCAACGGGAGCTCACCCTGTCGTGGGGATTCAAACCGCTGACCTGATCAGCAAGCCCATGGCTCTGTGGTTTAACCCACAGCACCATCCATGTCCCCTGAGGACACATGTATACCTAGCTGATATTTAGAAAGGCGGGGGACAGGGGACGGGACTAGTCTTAAGTAATTAAATGTGTTCTGACATGCCCATGGTTGGAGTGTGTGTCCTGTCTTCCTAAATACAGTAGTACCTCGGGTTAAGAACTTAATTCGTTCCGGAGGTCCGTTCTTAACCTGAAACTGTTCTTAACCTGAAGCACCACTTTAGCTAATGGGGCCTCCCGCTGCTGCTGCGCTGCCAGAGCATGATTTCTGTTCTTATCCTGAAGCAAAGTTCTTAACCTAAAGCATTATTTCTTGGTTAGCGGAGTATGTAACCTGAAGCATATGTAACCTGAAGCGTATGTAACCTGAGGTACCACTGTATCACCTGTGATTTTGCAAAGTAGAGATTCCAAATGCCAGCCATGACAAGAGAATGTGTAGGCTGCTCAGTTCAGAATGGTGTGAATGTTTGGACAGTGCATTATATCCAGAGCAAGACTTGCAGTTTCCCAGTTTTGAATTAATTTTTTTGATACCATTTTTCATTTTGTTATTTATACAGCAGTAGCAGATGGCATCATGGGGTGGGTGGTCTGCTTTCTGGGAGGGGAAGGGACAAGGAGGCAGGAGGGCAACATGGTGCAAATACATGGGCAAGAGCACTGGACTAGGCCAACCACACCATGACCTAATTCCCCCCCCCCCATAGACCAGGTTCAAATGCCCACACAGCCATGAAACTCAGTGGGTGTCCTGGCCAGTCACTGTCTCTCTGCCTAATGTACCTCACAAAGTTGTTGTAAGGATAAATTAGGGAGCAGAGAACCATATGCACCACTTTGAGCTTCTTATATTGAGTGGTATATAAATGTAATAAAATCAATCAATAAATATTATAAACAGCAGCAACTCACTGTCCCAGAGGTCAGGTGAACACCTCTACTCTATCATGCCATCTAGTATTGTTATAAAGATAATTTTATACTGATTGTGGGCTATAACAAGGGCCCCCAAAGCAGTTGCCATAAACAAACAAAATGAAACTGAACACTGCCAAGTGACAAAAATTGAAACTAAAACCTTAAAATCCAAAGGAGCAAAGGTAACATAGTCATACTAGTTACAGGTAGGTAGCCGTGTTGGTCTGCCATAGTCAAAACAAAATAAAATAAAGAATTCCTTCCAGTAGCACCTTAGAGACCAACTAAGTTTGTTCTTGGTATGAGTTTTCGTGTGCATGCACACTTCAGAAGAAGTGTCTCTAAGGTGCTACTGGAAGGAATTTTTTATTTTATTTTGTTATAGTCATACCAGACCTGGTTAATTTAGAAATGTTATAATGTCTGCCAATCTCAGGGCCAACCCCTTTTAGATAGATATTTACTTACATTATTTACCAGTGATTGCAATTTAGAGACATCATAAACAAACGACCAATTCCCTGAACACACAGTGCTGTTATTCATGAGGAATTCGGTTCAGGACCAAGACTTTCTAATGCCGGTAAGTCTCAAGAAAATCCCAGCATTCTGACAAACCCTGCTTTTTAACATTTCACACATATCTTTTCTTGATTTTGTTTTAAAATGAAGAGAAAGAAAAGACAGAAGAGAGTGGCGACATTCGGATGCCACACTAAATCATAGTTTAGTGTGATGAGAACAAGCCTCAGGCAGTCCTGTACTCTTCCTGGGTGGCCATGGCCATTCTGGTTAGACACAATGTAGAGCAGGCATAGGCAAATTCGGCCCTCCAGACGTTTTGGGACTACAACTCCCATCATCACTAGGTAACAGGACCAGTGGTCAGGGATGATGGGAGCTGTAGTCCCAAAACATCTGGAGGGCTGAGTTTGGTCTGTCTATTAGCCACACTGTGATATTTGCCTCTGGGAAGGACCGTATTAGGAGTACTACCACTGCTTTGCCACTTCAGCAAAATGGTCAGTAGTGCCTCCACAGAACACTCCAGTGGAACTCGGTGACACACACCAGGCTCTGAGATCCTTCCTCGGAGCAAGGCGTATTAGGAGGGCTGGCCCTGGAGAGTGCCTATGCCACTGCCACTTTGCTGTGGCAAATATTGCTTAAAGTTTAACTATAGTGAAACAGTAAACGGTAGTTAAGCAGTATTTTATTGTGTTTTCTAGTGCTGTTGCAAAGCAGCAGCCGAGCACTCTTCAGGGCCACCTCACCCACAATGCCTTGCCCTGGAAGGATTCTATGTTCCCTATGGTCCTTTATCAGAGTGAAACATCGCCAAGTGTAAGACCCTGAAAAGCCTCACTATGCCCATGCTGCTACAGCATGGGGGGGAATGGGGGCGGGAGGTGGGGATCAGGAAGGAGGGATAGGTCAATGTGCAGGGTGTTGGTGCTCAGCAGTTCTGAACCCTAAACTCTGGTTGGTTTAAACAACTCAGCTCAATAGTTTGAAGCTGGCTTGTTTCAAAGGTACCATATGTAAAATGAATCACAGCTTTTCTTAGAGGCAAAAAGCTGTGGTTAATCTAAACCAGAAGGAAATATTTCAAACTCCTCCTCGTGACTGCACTAGAGGAACAGGGGGGGGGGGGAGTGCTAGGGCCTAAGGCTTCCAGCAGTTGGTTTTCGTCAAACTGAACTATAGTTAAGCATGGAAGAAGGAAAGCTGAACTATTATATGGTAAAAGCTTAAATGTGGTTCTCAGGGTTTGAGCTTAAAGCTAGGTTGACAATTACAATAGTATACATTATGAACATATCCCCCTATAATTTCATCAGACTTATAAATTTAATTGGACACCAGTTTCACTTGTCGTACTGGCCAAAAAGAATTTTTTAAAAAATGAAATCAATAATACTTACTGAATACATTTTAACATAGGTTTCTGATTATCCCATTGCAAATTAAAATGTGCATAAATTGCTTTCAGAATAATTCAATACAACCCTTTAACAATCCACAAATTATCACGACAACACAAAATAATAGGGATTTTTTTGTTAAAATCAGAAAGCATGTGGAGATCAAAAGGTTAAACAGGTCTTTCATCATGATAAATCACTGGTTAATGAAGCCACTGTTTGTGGGTATTATCCTTGCTCACTTTAACGTCATTACCTTCTGCTTGTAAAGCTGACACTACTAATGATCTTCATTCTTTGAACTTTTCCACAATATTGACTGGTTGCTCTGAGCAGATGTTACTTGGATCTGACTGCAGAAGTCGCAATTCTTATGGTGATTGAAAAGAATTTTGAAAGGAATTATAGAGTGCTCATGCATGTTTATATCTTAGTAAAACAAAACAAAATAGTCTTCCTAATGCACAATGAAGATGACAGGGTAGTTACACAGAGAGAAAACAAGATAAATGTTGGCACTTGATCTTTATCAAATTATTTTAGATTTTTTAAATTAAAAAGCAAAGTTTCTTTTAATATTACTGTGCTGACTTCTTGCACAGCACAGATAACTGTTAATATATTTTCCCTCCTAATGATCCTAAATCTATCGTGAATGATAAAAACACTTATTTGATGTCCCTCAAACGCTGGTTGACAGCTTTTTCACTATATGTGTGGAGGCAGAGAACCATGTACACCACAAGCTACAAATGTAGCTAATAACATTAAAATATTTATGATAATTGACAATACATTACATACCTAAGTATGTATCCACCCCTCATGCATACCTGGAGCTTCCTCATTTACTAAGACAGCTGTACTCATTTAATGAAGGTAGCAGATTCACACACTCTTTGAGTTACTAGATTTCTTATTTTTAATGCTTAAAAGCTCATTGGAATATATGTGGGGCTCTGGATCAAGAGCTAAGGCAAAGTACTCGGCCCTCCAGATGTTTTGAGACTACAGTTCCCATCATCCCTGACTGCTGGTCCTGTTAGCTAGGGATGATGGGAGTTGTAATCCCAAAACAGCTGGAGGCCAGGTTTGCCTATGCCTGGTCAATGCAGTCCTGTGTCCCCATCCTATTGCATGTTTGAATAGTAGGAAACACAGATGTTACTTAGTGTCTGTCTATGGTTGGGGATTTGAATCTAGGTAATCAAATAAAACGTATCCTTACCAACATTGTGGTTGGAAGTTCCTTCGAAAGGCAGGAGTGTGAACACCTGGAATTAATGAGATCAGCGTCCCACAGTCATGGAGGCTTGGCATCAGCAGCCATTGATGCACCTGCAATATGACATAGAAGGGGTGGGTTTAGGAGGTCCATCTGGTAAGAAAGGTGTGGTTATTCTTCTAAGGTTTATGCTTTGCAATGCCACTTCATTTATAGTCTCAAAGCTTGTATTAAAGATGACACCCAATATTGACATACTATAAATTGAATACTAGATATTGCAACCTCTTCCTCTCTCTCTTCTTAACATCTCTCTTGGACTGCTTTGAGTGTTGTTGTTTTACAATCAGGCAGTGTATAAATTTTATGAAATAAATAATATGAACTACTCCATGAGTGAAAACAAAATCAAAAATTCTTTCCAGTAGCACCTTAGAGACCAACTGAGTTTGTTCCTGGTATGAGCTTTCGTGTGCATGCACACTTCTTCAGATACCATGAGTGAAAGCACTGTACAGTATTCTTTGTTCTCCCCCCTTTCCCTATTCCAACCCCCACTGCCACTGCCCACCTAGGGTCTGGACATATGTTAAAAAGTTGTCACAGATCAAATTCAGATTTCTTATCGGCTTAAGAACAATACTTTAGTTCATTCAACTGAGAACCACCAAGTAATCAAGCAATGAGAGATGGTGGTATACATGGGAACCATCCATTAGTTCCCAGGCGCTGCCACACAAATGTCACTTGCAATATTCAGTATTTGCAACTAATCCTGCTAAAAAACAACAACTGCTGTGGTCCTAAGTAAGCTCTTTTTAAATAATTGGCATTTCTTTTTCATCATATATTTTCAGTAAATAAAATTGGTGCATCTAATAATGAGTTGTCTTAGACTTACTGCAATGCATGACACATGTTTGTGAAGGTCTGCTTTCACACCATTACCAGCTCCAGATTTGCGAAACCAGCTTGGTAAAGTGCCCTCTGGTTGGCCCTGTCCTGCATCACTGGGCTGTCATGGGTTTACCTGGTGGCTGCAGGCAACAGCAGGGCTGTGATCAGTGTCAGGCAACTTTGAGCTGCCATGTTAATTTTCTACAACGCCCCTAATACTGAGGTGTGCTGAAGGACCGTGTGAAATTAAAATGGTGGCCCTAATCTTCCTGGAGAAGCAGCTGGCTGAGGATGCTGCTGCATGCAGACATCAGGCCTATTTCACATCACAAAGGAACAGTACAGACCAAACTGACCCACAGTGCAGTCTCAGGCAGAAGCACCAAGGACTGAGCAGGTTATCATGAAACCTGAGTCTGAAGTCTCATCATGAAACCTGAGTCTCATGTCATGTGTACAACAACAACAACAACAACAACAACAGTTATTATTTTTATAATAATAATTATTATTATACCCCGCCCATCTGGCTAGGTTTCCCCAGCCGCTCTGGGCGACTTACAGCACATACTAGAACATACTAAAACATCAAACATTAAAAACTTCTTGATACAGTGATGCCTTCAGATGTCTTCTAAAAGTCAGATAGTTGTTTATTTCCTTGACATCTGAAGGGAGGGCGTTCCACAGGGAGGGTGCCACTACCAAGATGGCCCTCTGTCTAGGACTGCAATCTTCTTATATTCAAATGCATGATATTTAAGATTCCTGCAGTTTGGTGTATATTTGCACGTTCCTTTCTTCCATCTTTGTTATGGCATATTCATTTGCTGGAACAGTGGTAAGTTCACATCTTCCATGATAAACATAATTTCTTGTATTTGTGTCCTCAGTCATTCTGTGGAATTCTCCATTACAATTCCATAGATATTCTCCATTACGTGATTGGCGCCTGAGGCTGAAAGGACTCAAAACTATGAGCATAAGGCCAAAGACATGCATAAAGCCACTGCTTACAGTGTGAGATTTGAAATCTTTTCCATCAAGCCGTCAAATCAAGTCATAATGCACAACGTAATCCTGGGAACAACCTGGGCAGAATTGAGCACTTTTAAACTTCATTATTTTCATTATTTTTAGCAAATTTAACATTTCCTAAATTCACACCCACCCTCACTAGAATCAATGGGCCTTTAAGAATGGCAGGATCATGTTCCCTTCAAGTGTTTATTTATTCTTCCTTTTTCTTATTCTAATTCTTGTTTATCTCCATTCTATGTTATTCTGTCCCATTGATTTCAAGGGGAGGAGAGTTAAACACAAACTTAAATCAATGGTACTTAAAAGTGCTTAACCATGTCCAGATTATGCCCATTAGTAATAAAATTGTAATTGGTATTTGATCCATTTGGCATCTATGAAAAAGGAGTTTTACCTTAGGGATTTAAAAAAAGTATAGCAGTTTTTGAGTTTCAGTCTTATTCTAGCTCTTCACTATTCTTCAATTTTCCTGGCAGATCTCTATCCAAAGTACTCGGTCTCATACAAAGCGCCAGATTAAATTTTTGGGAGGAAACAAGGCTGCTGTATTTTTTAAAAAAAACAGCCGTAATTGCTTAATTTTGTATATATTGTATATTCTGTTGTCTCTTGTTGGATATCACAATTCTGCTATTTGCACACCAGTTAAAATATATTATTTGTAGCAGATTAATTATAGCTTTTTACAAGGAATAAAAATGCTTTAAAATATACTGCATAAGGAAGAGGTCCTGAATCTGAGATTAATGTAATCTTCTTTAAGCCATTGAAACTATAATGGTGTAGGCA